>NC_138515.1:23535260-23843819 GCF_964252035.2 Podarcis erhardii | reverse complement strand
CATCTCTCCCATGTTTAGATTTGAAGCACTAGTGGCCAGAACAGCTGTAGCCACCATGCATTGCTGTGCCAGAATAGTTCCAGAGGCATGCTGGGAATAGTGAAACATGATGGCAGCTACAGCTCTTATTCTGACTGCTTCAACTTGTTTCAAAATGTGGGAGGGGGAAGGGAGGGGCGAGGAAATATGCCATGGGTACCCTTTATAAAACTACCCCCCCACCCCGTTTCATGGCAATCTAAGCCTGTACCTCTGATTTAGTCAAACCATCTCCACTTCTGTATGTAATGGCTGCCTCATTTGGGGTGGGGGTAAATCCTGAAACTGGACAAAAAGGAACCCAGGCATGCTGTCTTGTTATTCTGTACAGTCATGTTACGTTTCCTTCATGTTATGTTCTTTCAGGTTACGTCCCGCAGCGACCCGGAAGTACTGGAAAGGGTTCCTTCAGGGTTTTGCCACTTGTGCATGCAAAGAAGTGCTAAATCGCACTTTGTGCATGCACACAAGCACCAAATTGTGCCGCACACCTGTGCAGATATGGCGCTTCAGGTTGCACTATTTTCATGTTGCGAACGGGCCTCCGGAACGGATCCCGTTCGCAACCAGAGGTACCACTGTACTGTACTTTGTTCTGACTGGAATGGTTTTACTTGCTTTTATAATTGGATATTCTATTGTTGTAACCTGCCCTAGGACCTTATGGTGAAGAGCAGGTAAGAAATCTTATAAATAAACAGTCAGCCGTGCCATCACATACAAGAAATCTAGCTCAAAATGGATAGCAAGTTTCACATTTCCCAGTTGGATAACTATATTCATTTTATGAACACATGAATTAACTCCATCCATATTTTTTTACATTTGTGGATTCAAGCCAGTGTTTCAGAATTGTAGGCAGCAGAAGGAAAGTGCCGCTTGTTTTCACTGCTTAGACATTCTGTGCAATAAGTTTTAAAGCAAGTTATCCAACAACTTTCTACTCTGGCATTACCTAGCAAAATTAATGCAACTTCTTAGAAAAGTTGCAGCCTAATTGCTTTTAAGACTGAAATATCAGACGTTACTGGGTGCACCAGATCCTTTATATTGTGTTGACTGCAAGGAGTTTAACAGTGTAATCTTATGCATGTCTACTCAGAAAAGTAAGCTCCATTGAATTCAGTGGGGCTTATTCCCAGGTAAGTTTGTGTGCACAACTGTGGCCTAATATATTGGAGCATTGCTTGTTGAAGTAACCATTCTCTCTCTCTCTCTCTCTCTCTCTCTCTCTCTCTCTCTCTCTCTCTCTCTCTGACTTTTCAAAGGAGACCAGTCACTGGCATAAGGAGGAAAAGTGTGGATACAGAGAACACACGTTTACAAATAACACCAGATATTTTCCAGCTCTCCTCTTGGTATTCCATTCTAATGTGCTGCATAATATCAAAGCTCCCTTTCAGACAATTGGGGCTGATGGCATGGATATTAAAACTGTTCTTTAAAAGTGTGTTGTTTCAGCAAGTAACCTGGAAAACCAGTCTAGGAAGTGGAAAATATTGCAAGCTAGACATTACTTGGCCTGAGCTGGCACAAATGGAAATTAAAGATGGTGGAACTTTTGCTGAATAGTATGCTTTTCAGCTCCACGTTTTGGCTGACATTTTCACTCCAGGGAATGTTTACAAATGATGCCCTGCCAGCATAATGAAAACTCCGTGCACTGAAACGGCAACAGTTTATTTGTTGTGATCAATGGGACTGAGGAGGACTAAATCCAAGTATTTCACCTCAGTTGTGTCGTGGATCACAACTTTAAGCTATTCCGTATGTAAATGCTCCCAACCACAATCTGCTTATATAATACATATAAGCAACAAAGAGGCAGAGGTTTAAAGGCTTGGGAAAAGACAAAACAACTCTTCACAGCTTTGTTTCATTTCATTTTAAATGCTCTGTCCTTTTTTGAAAATTTGTCTGTACACATCATGTCCACCACTGATTTCAGGAATGGCACTGTTTTAGGGCATCCATTTTAGGGTTGCCATATGTCCTCTTTTTCCAGGACACGTCCTCTTTTTCATGGGTATATAAAATGAGAGTCATCATAGCGATCCATAGTTAAAAGTAGAATTCGGCAAATGTGCGGATTCCACACTTGAGATGACACGGTAGCATCACAACTCTCCAGACCATCTCTGCATCGCAGGCGGTTGGACTAGATGACCCTCGCAGTCGCTTCCAACCCTACCAGTCCATGATTCTATGATTCTGGTGGTTTCATTGAACTTTGAAACAGCATGGGAAACAAGCTGTTCTCTTGCGATGTCCCCCAAAAGTAATTGGATAGAGTAGGAGTCTCTCAGCCCAGGAGGATAGCCTAGGCAGTTATATGAATGCCACTGAGAGGGGCAGGAGAACTCACTTGTATAAACCTATCCTGTCCACTTCCCAAGTTAAGTCATCCACCAAGGTGAATTTTTTCACACCGTAACATTATTTGAGTTCTATAGGCACAAAGGAGCAGTAACTACACCAATCCTTTAAAATTCTCTGTGTATAAGGGGAGAGGGCAATACTCAGCTACACAGCCCATGACACACTTTATGCTTTCCAAAGTGTTTGATCTTTCTAAAACAATACACGAAGCGAAACACAGGATTCCTTTGAAATTCACACTTCTCTGAATTTTGCAGTCGGTTCTCCAGCCAAGGAATGTGTATACATAAACATATGAATGAATATATTAGTGAAAATAATATACAAAATGCATTGTATGAGGTAAAATGGGGGGGGGGAGGAGATGTTTTAATCTAGCTTTTTAAAAATACAAAAACAGAATTGTCAAATATATATTTTATGTTGGTTTTAATGTGTTTTATATATATATATATATATATATATATATATATATATATATATATATATGAATGATTAAAATATTGTAAGTCCCTTTGAGGTACAGTGGCAAAAAGGTGACTAATAAATTTAATAATGAATAATGATAGAATGATGTAAAATTTTCATGAGGACGTCTCAATTCAATTAATTAATTGCAAGCAGGTACAGAAATGTTGAGAATTGAACTTAAGACAGAAAAATGGGAAATCAGAGGGGGTGTGTGTGTGTGGAATTGACAAATTCACCCATCCCTAGTGATTTGTAGCCATTAATAGCATTAGCTTCCATGAATTTTTCTAATCCTCTTTTTAAATCATCCAGGGTGGTAGCCATCATTACTTCTTGTGACTGCAAATTCTATACTTCAGCTATGTGCTGTGCGAACAACTGTCTTCTTTTCTTTACCCTGAACCTTGTGACATTCAGCTTTTTTAGATATCCCCGAGTTCCATGCATAGTTTTGTATACGTCTATCATGTCTGCCCTTACTAACCTTTTTGCTAAACTAAAAAGCCCTGGGGCACTGTAGGAAATTAAAATGGCCACTCCCAGCCACCATTAGAGTCCTGCTACAGTCAGTGATGGGACTATCAGTGTTAGAGGGGTCCCACCAAAGGGCTTTGGGCCCAGGACCATCTCAAACCTGGCCTTGCTTCCACCTATGTGGTTCCATTTATTGAGGCCTCCATTCAAATGACGGAGCTTTAAATAGGCTTCATGTTGCTTTCATGCTTTATTATAATGTCAGGATGTTGAAGAGAAGTTTTGTACCTACCCAGTCCACCATGGGAGCAACTCTAAAGTCAGCAAGAAGCCACAACTGTGTTCTTCTACTGTTTGATGTGTATAGCTGCTCTCGTTTTGTAGAGCCAAAGTTTGTTGACTTGAGATCCAGGTGCCTTCTGCATTATAATAATACATAATTCGACACACAGGAAGAGTGGGGAAGAAGTGCCTGCAAGGACTGTTTCCACTCCCTCTACCCAACACACACTTTCCCTACCATTGCAGATCAACAGTGTTTGTGGCTTTGGAGTACAAGAGGGGGATAGTGGCCTGCAAGTGTTTTTAAATGTCTCTCGCCTTAACTTGAGATGACTACATGATGCAGGCATCTTAATCCGATGTCATTAAACACTTTACAGAGAACTACGCCACCAAGCATATGTAAGATATACTTGATATGGTGCCATAATATGATTTCATAAAAGATTTTAGAGCCTTTTACAACACTTTATTGGGACCATTTTGTTTTATCCTCCGCCTGTAAACTCTAGCAATTGTGAAATACCACTGTACAGGCTAGAGAGATACTTCCTTTTCCTGAGTGCTGCACCCAGAATTCATCTAATATCTTCACCAACCAAGAGTGTAAGTGGAATTCGGGAAGTGGAATTACTGAGTGCAGAAACACATGTTGTGTCGTGTGCGTCTGGTTTCTTCAACTGGCAAAGCTAACAAACATTTTTTTTAGAAAAAAATCCTTTCATTTATGAGAGATTACATTTTTATGTTCGCTTTCTCAGATTTTGAATGCTGATAGAACTGTGTTTCTTAGTTGGCTCCACCTTCCTAGCCTAGCTCCCCCCTCCTTTTCTTCTGTTTGTAGCCTTTTGCCAATTCATTAACAGCCTATAAAGAATGTGTGCAATGCCAATTTGAGAAGGAGAGACTGAGAAAAGATGCATTTCTTGCTAAGGCCTGGGGAAGGAGAATTTTCTTGATAAGACCTGTGGATCTAAAAACAATGGTATTTGTAGATAAGATTGGGATGATTTGTCAATGATGTAAATAGGATGCCACGTCGGCAAAGCAGGGGATGGAGATCACCTTTACAGTGGTACCTTGGGTTACAGACACTCCATGTTACAGACGCTTCAAGTTACAGACTCCACTAACCCAGAAATAGTACCTCGGGTTAAGAACTTTGCCTCAGGATGAGAACAGAAATTGTGTGGTGTCGGTGCGACAGCAGTGGGAAGCCCCGTTAGCTAAAGTGGTACCTCAGGGTAAGAACAGTTTCAGGTTAAGAAAGGACCTCCAGAATGAATTAAGTTCTTAACCTGAGGTACCACTGTATTATGTTGAAGGAAACCATGGAGGAAAATTACAATGAGGTTGGCTCACAGGTGGCACTACACATCTGTAAGTCTTCACATTACACAGGATAATTCATTCTTTCTCTCCCTTGCATTGAAGACAGCGTGCTGTGGTTGAAGAGCTGTTGTTCCATTTATGGTGGGAGTGTCTTTGGGTCCAAGTCTTTTGGTAAGATGCATCTGGGGCAATGTCAGTCACAATCTCTTCTACTCTTGCTACAGTCTTAGCTCCGCTGTCTATTCAAGATAATAGGCAGGGTCACGTATTCTATATGGAGGAAGTCAGTTTCTTATTGGTCACTGCCAGAATGGAGATAGTGCAGGAACAGAGGAAGCTGCCTTATACTGAATCGGACCAATGGCACACTTAACTCAGTATTATCCACATGGGCTGGCTGTGGCTCTCTACCTGGAGACAGAGATAGCTGTTTGGGGGTCGGGTTCCCCCACCCTGAAATAGATATATAGTGTGTGTGTGTGTGTGTGTGTGTGTGTGTGTGTGTGTGTGTGTTTCCATACTGTATTTTAGAAATACAGAAGTTGAGTAGTAGCTGAGTAAAGAGGCACTATCTTTTAACTGTCCCAATTATTCCAACATTCGGTTTCATTGGGAGTCCCAGAATGCTAGTAATGCAAGACCGGAGGGCTTGGTAACTGCTGCAGCTGCTTCCTATAACACAAAAATGACTTTGATGGCAAAGCAAAAAAATGTTTTTGCTGATATCAACAGAGCTGCATGCTTTTAAACAGCATAAGAATGTGGTCAGGTGAATTCTGTATGACATCATTGGTCACTAAAGATACACACAGTATAATTTTCATTCTCAAAAACAAATATCCTGCACTATAAAACAAGAAGTACACTTATGTAAGCATTTCACATTATCAAAATCCCTTTTTCGTTATGATTCATGCATGTAGAATGTGCTTAATTGTTGCACTTTCAGTGCTATGTTCTTGGTTTATTAAAAGCAGACCTGGTGCAGAGAGTCAAAGGCAACAATTGTGAAATGATTTACAATATGGTCTCCGGTCCAGCATAATATGCCTTGTAAAAGTCTTTCTGTTGCAGAGGAAACAAGTACACAGCATTTTCACGGTATTGTCACAAGTCCTGTTGCCATGGGGAGAAATACTGAGTGGATGAAGTCATGACGTTCACTAAAAGGCGTCAGTAATGGGGCTTAATAATGTGTTGAAAACACTCAAATTAGAAAGGAATCACTTTGTACCGGACGAATATAAACTCTGAAAAATGAAATATTGTGATGTGAAAATTAACTGAGATCTGAACAATACCGCCACGTAGACTGGTTGCTGAACATTATGAGAGCCTTGAGCAAGCAGATGTGCAAAATAGAACTTTGACATGCACCTGTAACCACAGTCAGCCCAAGGCAAAGGACAAAATGGCAGCTCTTCCATTCTATGTACAGAAGCCAGATGGACTGGCAGTGAAATCTTATTTCCATAGTGGCAATGGAATACCATCCATCAGGACACCTGCAGCACCAACCTACTTGAGGGGTTGCATAACAAGCACATGTGGCTCTGATCACCAGCAGAAGGGAATGGCTGGATAGCTCAGCAGGAATGATTGGGGGCTGCTACCTACCACCTGAGAGGGACGCGGGTGGCACTGTGGGTTAAACCACAGAGCCTAGGACTTGCCAATCAGAAGGTCAGTGGTTCGAATCCCTGCGATGGGGTGAGCTCCTGTTGCTCGGTCCCTGCTCCTGCCAACCTACCAGTTCGAAAGCATATCAAAGTGCGGAAAGGTAAACGGCATTTCCGTGCGCTGCTCTGGTTCGCCAGCGGGAAGGTAAACGACATTTCCGTGCGCTGCTCTGGTTCGCCAGAAGCAGCTTAGTCATGCTGGCCACATGACCTGGAAGCTGTATGCCGGCTCCCTCAGCCAATAAAGCGAGATGAGGGCTGCAACCCCAGAGTTGGTCACGACTGGACCTAATGGTCAGGGGTCCCTTTACCTTTACTTTACCTACCACCTGAGGTGATTTCCTCACTCTTCTGAATGGTAGGGCCAGCTCCGCCTGAAGCCTGCCCATCTCTGTGTTAGTTCATCTTTGGAAATTCCAGTAAAATAGCAAAGGGCAAAGGGAAAGGGCATTGTCTGCTTGTCAACAGTCCTCAAAATCTATGAAGCTGAACTGAGGAATCATTTTTAAGGGATCATCAGGTTTCACAATGGGAAATAGATTTTGCCTACATCAATATTCTAAAAGTCCCTGCTCTGACAAAATATATGTAGGAATTTTGAAAGAAGCTGAAGGGATGCTGATAAACATAGGAGCCAACTCCTAGTGGCTAAGGGGGCTTTGCCAGTAAAATATTTGATGGGTCCGCCTCATCAAAGTTGATGGGCATTGCCACTTAAATGGCGTGTGTGCACTGCGTCATGTGATCAATTATGCAGGGCAGGGCTTACCTGAGCTCCCCCAGTATTTCATTCAAGTTGTCACCCCTGCAATTTATTATTAAGGTCAGAGACCAGCTTGTGTAAAGATACATGAAATGCTTCTGGAGGGTCTCATTAGGGTTGGTTCACAGATGAGTTTTCAGGAAGAGGCAGAAAGGCCCTTTTGCTGCATAAAGTACTTTTAACTTTAGTTTCCTGCTGGAATGATCATACTTGAAAGTGCCACAAAATCAGTAAGTATTGACTGAAACCACCCTACAAATAGCTGTTTTTAGGTGCTTGCTTCATAAGAAGTAAGGGGTTGAGGAACTTATAGGTCTTATGTTTACAGGGGGGGGTGCAACTCTAGAGAGACATTGTAAAATAAATGCCTTAAAAACACCACCACCACAGATCAAGTAATGGCAATGTGCAAAATATCTGACAACTTTGAGCACTGCAAGACTTTGGCAGGCAGTCAGGGTTCATGGAAAACATCTGCATACTCATTATTAGAGCTGTAACTGCTGCTCGGTTGTGGAAATCAGTTGCTTTCTACTGGCTGCATATATTCTCTTTTTTTACCCCCATGTTGATGAGAGACAAAATAGTTGTCTCTGGATTTTGACTTGTTAAAATTTCTTGACTAATCTGCTGACTGATGGTATGATTATACTGGCAGTAGTAGCAGTGAATTAGAGTCCTCATCTAGCTCAGAGGGCTGATAATACAGAGCTTAAATCAACTTCTACGCTGGTTATCCCATAACACTCTGGGGAGGTAACATAGTTCAACAATGGAATTCATGTTTTGCCCAAAACAGGCTTGAAGTCCCAGTCTATACAGCAGCACTACATAAAACTGCCCTTTTCTCCTGCGACCAGAATACTTTGTTGATGCTAGCCCAGTTTTTAGTCTGAGCCCAGCACAAGCTGGGTGAAAATGGAAGGCATTGGGTATCCTCTCACTTCATGTTTGTCAAAGTCCCGGCTGGGGACGTCGGGGCCAGGGGCAAGATGGCAGGGTGGGAGCAGGAACAGGAGTCCAGAAGCCAGAAGTCAGAAGTCAAGAAGCCAAGGGTCCGAGGGTCAGAAAGCAAGGAGTCACAAAGTCAAGGGTCTGAGGGTCAAGAAGTAAGGAGTCATGAAGTCAGGGGTCTGAGGATCAAGAAGGAAGCAGTCATGAAGTCAGGGGTCCGAGGATCAAGAAGCAAGGAGTCATGAAGTCAAACGCAGCAAGGCTGGGAACGTGTTGCTGCGGCAAAGAGCTGAAGGGAAAATGCTGACCTTATATCCCTTCCTGGCTCTTGCCACCAGGTGCTGTGAGTTACCAATCAGCCTCACCTGTGTGGCCATGCCTTGCCTCTTCAGAACAAACTTAGGAAGGCCCTAGTCCTACTATTGGTCACAGGGCCTGGCTCCTGCACACACACCTGACAATGTTCTCCATGAAGTCCTGCTATTGCTTGGGTGTGGCAGTAATGAATATAATGCTTTATATCAATGATCTTGCAGAGTAGGGTGTCTGGAGAACAATACAATCATAAAATGAGTTAGTGAAGTTCATTGAACTAGATTGTTTTGTTTCCTTCCTCCACCTGGTATCCTCCAGATGTTACGGACTACAACTCCCATTAACCCCAAGCCAGCATAGCTGATGGAGGTGTAATCCTTCTTTGAATTCCCTTCAGTTAACTCACCTTAGGGTGTAAGTCCAATTTTGGGAGATTCACCTCCAGGAATACCAGACCCTCCAAGTGTCCCTATTTTCCAGGGATAGTCCTGGATTTACAGAAGCCATCCTGGTTTCTGATTTGATCCTGGGATGTCCTGCTTTTCTGTCCCTCTTTTCATCGGAGAAACGTTGCAGGGTATGAAATTATGTGACCCCAGAGCCAAGGAAATAGGTACAACCTTTAGAAGACATCTGAAGGCAGCCCTGTATAGGGGGGTTGTTTAATGTTTAATTATATTTTTATATATATTGCAAGTCTCTGAGAGTGGCTTGGAAAACCAAGTCAGATGGGTAGGATATAATAATAATAGAATAGGACATTCCTATTTTCATTGGAGAAATGTTGCAGGGTGTGCAATACCATCTCACCATCTAGAATGGATTTCCAGGGGACATGGAGAGGCTGCATAGTGGGAAGAGAAACTTTTATTCCATGAACTTCCTTAAAGTTAACTCATCTTAAGATCTAAGCCTGTACCTTTGTTTGTGTGTTTCTTGTTTGAAAACACTAGGACTGAAGGATATACCATAGGATAAACCAATATACCAATGTCCCCCTTTCTTGTGTTCTCTGATAGCCGTATGGGAGGCCTGATGCATTAATCTAAGGCTCAGAATACAAAACTGCAAAGTGAGGCATTGTGGGAATAATGGATTGGATTTGGACAAAGATGAGCACAGAAGAATTAAAGCCCTTTTCTTATCCTCCCATGCTATAGTCCCAATACAGCTTACCCCCACCACTCCTGCTTTGTATTTAAAGAAATAAAACCAGCTATGTAAGGATTAAAAACATGAATAAAACCAGCCATGTAAAGATTAACAACATCTAGTTTGGCCCTGAATTGATGTGCTTGAAGGAGCCATATGTGAATCTCCCCCCTTGAACTATCATGCAGTGTTTTGCTGCATCAAATGTGAAGACTTCTTCCTTTTTAAAGAAAACTTTCCAGCTCCTTTGTGAATTACAGCTGTGTGAACTGGCCATGACAGAAATGCAAAATGGCCCTGAATGTCACCTGTCTCAGGAGCTGGCTGCTGCAGATGTGAAGCGCAGATCTGCCATGCAAAGGAGTTCATGAACTTTCCAAACACACCTGTGCTGATTAATAAGTTTGCATGAAAAACGTGCGGAATCTGAGGTTTCAGAATGAGATTGGGTGGATCTTGGCAGCTTTGAAATATTAGGTATTTACAGTAATGTAAAATATGAACCTTGGCAACTTTTGAGAGGCTGAGTAATACTTCAAACTGAACTGCAGAAACCCAAAGGGACCCGTTGTTGTGCTACTAAAGGAGGACAGAGAAGGGGTTTCTCTACTGGAAAGGAGTCCTCAGCTGCAAAATGTGTCAGTTTTATCCAAGCACATTCCTTCCTTGGTCTTCTGGGATCTGTGGCTGAATTTGCTAGTTGCTGACACATCTCTATTCTATGACTTTTGCATTTGTGAATCTTCAGAGTTTAATCATGATATAAAAGTCAGGGTGAACTCTGGGGCTGCTTTAATCAAGTTCAGTCCTCAAATTTAGGGGGGCAGACACATCTTGTAACTATGAAATTGGGGGTCAGAGAAATTTGGACTTCTACTAATTGTGGGAGGCGGGGCAGGTGTGTAAGTATGCTAGCACTACGTATGTGCAATCTTTATTTATCAGTAGCAAAAATAGAAAATTCTCAGTTGCTGGGCAAATAAATGTCACAAATATAGTAACAGGCTTCATAAAATAAGAAGGGAGCACAGATTTGTGTAGGTAACCCATCTGCAAGGAATTGGGAAAGATAAACAATAGCTTCCAACATAAGCAAAACAAGGCATTCAAGTGTTTGAACTGGATGTGATGATCAGCAATAGCATCTTGCAACTAGTTAGCACCCAGGCCTCTTCAACAACATGTTTCACAGTCCAGGTTCCTAAATTTACAATGACCACAGTTTTTCAACTGACTTGCCTAAGATCCAGGACAAAGTGCCGCCTTTCGGAAATTCTCCCTGGATGTCAACTCTACCTTTGAAATCCTGGTGTTGTTGTTTAGCCATTTAGTCGTGTCCGACTCTTCATGACCCCATGGACCAGAGCACGCCAGGCACTACTGTCTTCCACTGCCTCCCACAGTTTGGTCAAACTCATGCTGGTAGCTTCGACAACACTATCCAACCATCTCGTCCTCTGTTGTCCCCTTCTCCTTGTGCCCCCAATCTTTCCCAACATCAGACTCTTCTCTTCTCATGAGGTAGCCACAGTATTGGAGCCTCAGCTTCACAATCTGGCCTTCCAGTGAGCACTCAGGGCTGATTAACTTAAAAATGTATAGGTTTAATCTTGCAGTCCATGGGACTCTCCAGCACCATAATTCAAAAGCATCAATTCTTCGACGATCAGCCTTCTTTATGGTCCAGCTCTCACTTCCATACATCACTACTGGGAAAACCATAGCTTTAACTATACGGACCTTTGTTGGCAAGGTGATGTCTCTGCTTTGTTGGCAAGGTGATGTCTCTGCTTTGTTGGCAAGGTGATGTCTCTGCTTTGTTGGCAAGGTGATGTCTCTGCACCTGGAGCAGGAACCAGCAAGCCACTCCAGCATCCCTGCCAAGAAAACTGCATGGACAAAGAAATCCTGGTAATGACTGGGAAAATTCAGACATATGGCCACCCTATGCGAAGGGTTTCTTGTTTTGTTTTTAAATTAATTTATTGTGGTTTTTACTATTTTACATTGTCATGCAGAGACTATACAAATGCTGTTAAATAAGTAAAATATCCAGAATACCAATATAAGCCTTCGTGAAAATTTATAAGTGTTTTAGTGTAAATCTATCCTGGAAATTTCCCACAAGATAATGCTTTTTTGCATTTTACTTTCACACTAAAATGCACCCTAATGCACACTTTATCCTAGTATATTATTATTATTATTATTATTATTATTATTATTATTATTATTGCATTTAATTGGAGAACTGCACTGAAAAATTTGGAGAAGCACACACTTTGAAAGATGGCTGCAAAACTATATCCAAAGAATGCAAATGTCCGTTCAACAACGGCATTATATTTCCAGGCGTCATTAGGCTGTATGTTTTAAGACTAATGAAAGGAGCCTAGCTCTTATGTTTGGTTCTATGTGAACATAATCCTGCAAGAAGGCAGAGCTGTCAGAAAGTAGCTCAATTAGAGCGAACAGATTTTGTTTTTCCTGGAAAAATGCAATGCTTTCAACGATTCTTGCTACACTTAAACTCTTTTAGTGGAGTGAGGAATCTCAAGCTCGTTTTATTAAAATACTGTAATGACACTCTATTTATAACTGCAATTACAGCACTGCTTTTATGTGTAATGGGATTAAAACTGTGAACAATGTATGTTGCTACAGTAAAGGGTATGATGAAAACTGGATCAGTTCTGTAGCAGAAAGCTAACCTGAGTAGCTAAGTGGCTGAGCATAAGGCACAGAGAGGGACTGCTGTTCAAACATGTAATGAAAATTAGCTAAAGGAGAAAGGACAGAATGCAGAAACTAAGCATGCCCTCATATATTTTCTCAAAGCCTAGTGGGTTTTTAAAAAAATAAATGCTTTTTTGTTTTTAAATAGTATTTACAGCTCAGAACCTTATTTCCCATTTCCATCTGAAATGCTGATCAGTTTCGGTTGCATTTATTTATTAACATATTTCTTGATTGTCTTACTCAAAAGTAGTGCATGTTGATTATTATATGCTTGCCTGCATACAAGATCCAGTTCCAGACCCTTCAAGTGTCCCTATTTTCTAGGGACAGTTCTGGATTTGCAGATTTGATCCTGGAATGTCCCATTTTTCCTTAGTTCCCATTATCCCTGACTACTGGTCCTGCTGGCTGTGGATGATGGGAAATGTAGTCCAAAAACAGCTGGTGACCCAGGTTTGGGAAACCCTGGTTTAACTAACCAAATTTGACTCCTGTATTCCTTAGTTGACTATTCTACATATAAATAGAGAAGAGCATCTGAAGCTTTATCTTTTTAGCTCGCATCAATAATATATATATAGAGAGAGAGAGAGAGAAAGAGAGAAAATAATTTATTCATAAGTCAACATCCCTATAATAGATATATTATTTTGGTTTTTGTTTAAGCTCTGTCTCAGTTGTGCTATGCTGTATTAACCAGGCTACTATAAAAATAGAGTTTATTAACAGGATTAAAGATGGCTGGAAAGAGATATGCAATTTTCCACCTTGCATTGTTCATCAAACTGTTCTATTCCAAGCTGTGGAAGAATTTTGAGGGAATCAGATTAGATCTGTATTGCATTCAGGCATTATGAGCTAGCCGAATCTGTATTCTGAGCCAGGTAAATATGAGTTTCGGTGACATCATCACAGATATACATTATATTCCCCCAAGGATGTCTGAAATATATACACACAAAACACACACACCTCCTCACAGCTCATCATAATGGCGGGCATTTTACTGGTGTACAATATTTCTGGCTGGCTAACAATAGAATAGTGACTTACATATTTCACCTATAGCGTGAACTATTAAAACATGATGCAATTGATATTTTATTGTGGCTTATGTGCAAAATGCCTCCTTCACCATTCTTCTTTGAATTGCTTCCCCGCACCAACAAAGCTTGAAGCAGTACTCTATTAATAAGGAAACCAAGCACATTTTCACTTTTATGTTTGCTGATATTCTAGAACTTATATATAATATTGCTGCTATTAAAGCCGATCTAAGGCTGATAAAAGTTTAGAAGCCATATATAAATCCTCACTTTCAAAGTGCGTAGCCCAGTCACCTTTGGAAGAGAACGTCTTATATTAGCTTACATAGCCAGGATAGCTCGGTTGGTTAGAACATGGTGCTGATAATGCAAAGGTTGAAGGTTTGTTCCCTGTATGGGACAGCTGCAAATTCCTCCATAGCAAAGGGGTTGGACTTAGTTGATCCTCAGCATCCCTTCTAACTCTACAGTTCCATGATTCTCTATCCCATCCATTATTAGCATTGTGTCCTAGATCAAGTTTTTCCAACCTGGTGACATCAATGTTTTGGACTACAATTCCCATCAGCGCCAGATAGCATAGCCAATGGTCAGTGTAGATGGAAGCTGTTGCGTGGCGAGTTCCCGTCCCCCCCCCCAGTGGAAATAAAGACACATGACACAATTATTTAAGGTTAATGGTCTAAATATGGCCACAACTTTATTGGTTACAGGTGACGAGCAGTATTGGCGTAGGCATTGGTCCTAACAGACTATCCGTCTTCAGCCCATCCACTTGAAGTCCGGGAAGGGTTAACCACCAGTAGGGGGAGTCCTGCTGATGCACATCAACTAGGAACTCCCCCGGGGTCACCGCTTGGGGGCGTGCCTTAGGCCCTCACCTCCATAGGCTTCAGACAGGGTCACGCCCCCTGGAATCCTTTATCGGACTACCCTTCAATATGCGGGGCAGGTGATGGCACTTCCTCCCCTCTTCCATCTACAAAACAATACCAATACCAATGCGGAAAAAGAGGGAGATCCCCGGCCATGCCTGCGTTTAAATTGGACGGGCCACAATTCCAAAGCCAGCCGATTGGCTGGCCAGGGGGTGACAAGGCCGGGGATGCCCTCAATCACATGGGGGCTGGGCATGCGTGGTGGGGCCGTGACGCTCGCAATCCCACCTCCTCTGCAGGGTGGAAGTAGCTTTGTTGAACCTGGAGGGAATCAGCTGATGGAAGGCTGACTTAGATTATCTAATATCGCATACCTTTTTAGAAGGTTTCCTTGGCACATTGTTTGATTGGTGGCCACGTCTATGGACTTAAGGAAGCATTGTTTGCACATCATTCTTAGAAAGAGATAAAAGCCTTTTGTGTGCCTGGTTTAGGCTTCCTTACATGTTCACACAGAAGGGATAGACATCACTTGCATTTTCTGTACACATGCAGGATGAGCCAATTATGTGGGCAGAAGTTTTTATATTTTCCCATGAGCAATATGGAATCAGCCGTGGAGCAGGTGCCAACTACGTCACACCAGATGCATTAAAGGGCATGTGCTATGGCTACCCTTTTGGAATTAAGGGATGTAGATGCATAAAGCAACATGTGCCTAGGAGAGAACAGACCTAATGTTTGTAAAAGGCTTAGTAATAAAACCCAATTATGGGCTGAACCATTTCCACAGGAAGGCAAAACTCCAGTTTCATTGACGGCATTAGCAGCTGCGCTGATTTTCATTTGAAAGGACTGGAATGGGTTTATTAGGAGAGACAAGATGCGGATAGGCAAAACATCTCCTCTAATTAGAGGAGGAGTCAATTTATTGCCAGGGATCAAGTAATCCGGCTCCCCCTGCAGGCAAAAATCCATCTTGTCCAGATTAAATAAAAGGGGGAAGAGGGATGCCCTTGGTGAATACTAGTCAAACAAAAGGCGGCTTTTGTGAAAACCATAAATGTTTAAATATGTTACTGATTCCAGAATAAAATGTCTGCCTTTTAAAGCAGGCTTTTCCTTGTAAACCTGTTTGCAAGAGCCTTGAGCAGCTTTTATGTGTGCCTTTTATTATTTCTGAAACGGCTTTTCTTTACAACATTCTCAGGTGCTCCTAGACCCTGGTATGATAAGGAAGCTTTTCAAAAGTCACTTCCATCTCCTAATCCTTCTGACTATACAAGCCAAATATTGATCTATTTAGTAAACTAACCTGTGGTAGTAAAGACTGTAAAAGAGTGTTTATTCTGCATCGGGGGGCCCTGACAGCTGCTGAATGGTGGGATTATGATGTCACAGCAATAATTATACTATAAACATGGGAAACACAGGGAAATAAAACATGAAAGGAAACTTTTGTGACCAGTTGCCAGGCAACCAAAATATGTAATTTAAAACCTTTGAAGCATATTGTGACACACACACTCTCTCTCTCTCTCCATTTTGCAGATGTCCTTGCTTTATAGGAAATTCTCAGTTTCAGTTTCAATTTATTGCCCTGAGCATCTAGAGAGACAAGGATGAGGTTCTTGTGATAGAGAGCTCCATGAACTGATGTGCATCAAATTGCATTTCAATTGGAGTTTAGCTGAGTTCACATGGAGACTAGGAAGTCATTTAGTCGCACTGAGATTAGATTCTACAGCTACATGTAAAATTGGTTTAATTTTACCTTGGTTCTAATGTCAAAATAGCACAGGATGTGTTGTAAAAAAGTAGCATCCTTCTTAACATTCTAGCATCCTTCTTAACATTCAACCAAATTACAATATTTTTGTAAGTTAATTGATTAATTAAGTGATTACAACTGATGTGATTAATCAACTATTTCCTCCCAGTGGAAATGCTCTGGGTTTCATGAGTTTACAGCGCTGACTCATGAAGTATGTTTCTTATAATATTACTATAAATGCTAACTGTTCAAATCCGCACGGAACAGCTTTTTACCACAATTTTTATGTACACTAGTTTGTAATTTCGCAGGCTGAGCAATATACAGTGGTACCTTGGTTCTTGAACGTAATCTGCTCCGGACTTCTGAAACATTCGAAAGCCAAGGCACGACTTCCGATTGGTGCTGGCACCCCGAAAACAATAGCCAACCACTGCATCGGACGTTCAAGTTCCGAAAAACCTAAGCGTTCAAAAACCGGAACACTCACTTTCAGGTTTTCGGCATTTGGGAGCCAAAATGTTCGAGTACCAAGACGTTCAACAACCAAGGTTCCACTATATGAGTAAATATTCCAGTAGGGAGGCCGCCATTTTTAATTTACTGCATTGCACCATACATTGGAGGCAATTCGGGAAATTGAAATGGCTGCTCAGCACTAATCAGAGGAGAACCAACCCTACTGTGTCACTGTGTGGCATAAAATATATCATCAGGGATGGGTAACTTTTTTTTTTTTTTTAAATAATTTTTATTAATTTTCATAAAACCAAAAAAACACACAAATAAACAACACATGACTTCCCCACGCCTCCCCTTCACTGCACCCCTGTTTCAGAAATTTTTAGCAATCCTTCATTCCTTTTCAATATTTCGTTTCCCTCAAAATTTTCTTAACTTAAATATTTACAGCTATAGTTCTTTATTTCTTAACCCTTAACATTTTATCAGTCCAAAATTTTGCAACAGTTCTTAAGATATAGTTTAAATTTTTTCCAGTCTTCTTCCACCGTCTCTCTCCTCTGATCACGGATTCTGCCGGTCATCTCTGCTAATCCCATAAATTCAGTCACCTTCGTCTGCCATTCTTCCAGAGTAGGTAATTCTTGCATCTTCCAATACTTTGCCAGGAGAATTCTTGCTGCTGTGGTTGCGTACATAAAGAAAGTTTTATCTTTCTTTGGTACCAATTGGCCGACCATGCCCAAGAGAAAAGCCTCCGGTTTCTTTACAAATGTCCACTTAAGGACTTTCTTAATTTCATTATAGATCATTTCCCAGTAGGCTTTAACCTTTGGGCAGGTCCACCAAAGATGATAGAAAGTTCCTTCGCATTCGTTACATTTCCAGCATTTATTATTGGGCAAATGATATATCTTTGCAAGCTTGACTGGAGTCATGTACCACCTATAGATCATTTTCATTATGTTTTCTTTCAAGGCACTACATGCCGTAAATTTAAGGCCTGTGGTCCATAACTGTTCCCAGTCAGCAAACATAATATCATGACCTAAATCTTGTGCCCATTTGATCATAGCTGATTTAACTGTTTCATCCTGTGTATTCCATTTCAGCAACAAGTTATACATTTTAGACAAATTCTTAGTATTGGTCTCTAACAGTTCTGTTTCCAATTTTGACCTCTCTTTCTGAAATCCTAATTTCTTGTCCTGCTTAAAAGTCTCATTTATCTGATAATAATGTAACCAGTCTCGAACTTTGGATTTTAATTTCTCAAAGCTCTGTAATTTGACTTTTTCACCATCATACTCTATAATTTCACTATATTTTGGCCAATTTGAATCCATATTAAGTTTTTTAACCGCTCTAGCTTCCAAATAAAATCCAACCCAAAGTCCTACTTTGTTGCCATTTAAAAATCTGGGTCTGCCAAGTAAAGTCCCGTTATTATGTTTCAAATATAGTTTGAATATACTTTGTATCTGTAGTCCTCTCTTTTTGACAGTTCGTTTCTAGGTGCTCACTGCTCAGGCAGCCTGATCAAAGGTATCGGCAGCAGAGAGTTTCCCGTTCACAGCTTACTTCTTCTAGCGGGTTAAATTGAGCCAATTTTTCCTTCCCCCCTACTCCCGCTCCGTGGGGGGAAGGTCTTTTCAATGTCGGGGTTTAGCAAAGTTCAAATAAAACGTTCCCTTTAAATACAGCTAGCTCTTTTCATTGCTGCGTTAATCGTGCAGTTCCGGGAGGCTGACTTCCTTAATTTTGCCTTTCCCGTTTTCAGCCGAATCTTCTTAAAAATAGTCCTTTTCAAATATTTTGTAATTCCTACTCACAGGTTTTGTTGCCAATCGGTAATTTTCAGGAAGGAATCGGCGCTCTCCGTCAATGGCGACGCGGCTTCGCTCCACGAGCTGGGTTACGATCCTCAGCACCGCACTCACACCCGATGCCGCTCCGGAGCCTTTAAAAAGGCTCCTTCGCAATACCGGGGGGTGCAAAGGTGCCCACCGAATCTCCTTGTTCACAGGCTTCAGCGCCTGTGATTTTAGGGGTCCCCCGCTCGAGGGATGGGTAACTTTTGTCCCATGTATTGGTGGATTCTACATTTCATCATCCCTGACCATTGGTCATCCGGACTGGGACTGATGGAAGTTGGTGTCGGGACAGACACAGGTTAGCTATCCCTGTTTAAGGGCTCAAGAAATGATGCTCGGTTATTTCCCTTAATTTTCGACTTCACAGCCTTCATTTTTGAGGCTTCAACAACTCCTGCTGGAGAGAAATGCTGATTTCTCCTTATCTATGCAGACATTTATTAATGACTTGCAGAACAAAAGAAGATTAACATGAAAGAGGAACCTTGTGTGAACCACCCCATTTCAGTTTAAGCTAGGAGGCCTCACCTAACGAAACCCAGGAGATAATTACCAGGTAGGCTGAATGGCAATTTACAGCCTGTTGCTACTAATTATAATTTGATGGTGAATAAATCACAGTGGTGGCATTCTATAAACAAACACTCGTTCCAGGATTTCACAATATTTATATCCCTTTAAAATGAATTAGTGATGACTGGTAAGATTCGAAACCTGAATGTGAGTCAGTACTGGAAGTCCAGGATGTTAAAAGGGTCATATTTCGGTGTTCCTGCCACTGTTTTTCATGAATGCATAGGTAAATGCAAGTGGGACTCAGCTGAGGCATAGTTGTATGATGTTACCACCTCTGAAAAGCTAGGTGGGATCTACACACATATAAAAAACTCTGTGAAAATGCTTTTTTTTTAAAAAAAAAAGTTTTGAAAAATACATTGAATTTTGCATAGCTTGCTGTGGTGTTATGTTTGTATATTGCACTTTACAACACATTTCAAACGTTTCATTTGCAGCTGTGTAGCTGAGTCCCCAGTCTTCACAACATAAAGTTATTCTCATATACAGCATCCTCAGAGCAAGATGCCAGGACTGGCAGTCAGTGCAGGGCTAGCGTTGTCTAAAAGATTGGATTATGTTACTCATCTTTCCCATGTTTTGGGTGCATTTGGCTTAACTTTCCACAATATCTTGCATAAGAAACCCATACATTCTCTTCCTCCCACTCTCTTCAGATCTGTGATAGCCATTTATAAAAACTGTTTTTGTTCAAGACACTTGTGTGCAACTGTGGTTATGCAATTTTTGCTTTGAATTCAAAACCACAGCCTTTTGCATGCCAAAACACAACTTACGTTCTGCAATGCGTGTGCTTGTGTATATGTGACAAAGAGAAGCAGAGAGTGTTTTTGCTGTTCGTTAGCACCTAATAAACCAAAGCTCAAAGCAGAATGAGGTAGTATTCAAAGAAACCAATTTAAGGGTGATGTTCCTACAGTAATAACATTTGACAATAGTTTTTATTTCTCTTGTCATGACATGTTTCCCAGTGTGCCAGATGAAATGCGCCTTTGGGCAGCCTTTGCAAGTGACATAAGCCTGACTTCTTTCTAGTAAAAATATAAGTAAAGTGGAATTTGGAAATTTCCTCACTTAGTTCATGATAGATCATGTCTTTCCACAAATTGTCGCAGGAACTTTGGGGGCGGGGAGGGGGAACCCATTGTCTTGATGTGAAGAGCTTTGTCTGCCTTTTCTCACTGCTAGGTTATTACTGTAAAGGTTCAGGTTTTGGATACATCATACATTCTTGTGAATATGTTTTAACTGTTCTTCATTCTGACTTTTAAATTGTTGTAACCATCCCTGGAAGCTGCTGGTGAAGGGAAGGTAATAAATTTAAAAGTAACATCACCTCCTGGCAAATAGAAGGGGAAGAAATGGAGGCAGTGAGAGATTTTACTTTCTTGGGCTCCATGATCACTGCAGATGGTGACAGCAGCCACGAAATTAAAAGACGCCTGCTTCTTGGGAGAAAAGCAATGACAAACCTAGACAGCATCTTAAAAAGTAGAGACATCACCTTGCCAACAAAGGTCCGTATAGTAAAAGCTATGGTTTTCCCAGTAGTGATGTATGGAAGTGAAAGCTGGACCATAAAGAAGGCTGATCCCTGAAGAATTGATGCTTTTGAATTATGGTGCTGGAGGAGACTCTTGAGAGTCCCATGGACTGCAAGAAGATCAAACCTATCCATTCTGAAGGAAATCAGCCCTGAGTGCTCACTGGAAGGACAGATCCTGAAGCTGAGGCTTCAATACTTTGGCCACCTCATGAGAAGAGAAGACTCCCTGGAAAAGACCCTGATGTTGGGAAAGATGGAGGGTACAAGGAGAAGGGGACGACAGAGGACGAGATGGTTGGATAGTGTTCTTGAAGCCATCAGCATGAGTTTGACCAAACTGTGGGAGGCAGTGGAAGACAGGAGTGCCTGGCGTGCTCTGGTCCACGGGGTCACGAAGAGTCGGACATGACTAAATGACTAAACAACAACAACAAAGATAGAGACAGATAGATAGCTTTACCATATGTTAATCCTTACCTAGCCAAAACAGCAACATTTGATGGTGTCAGCAGACTTGGGTGAACCCAAATGTTTTGCATAAGTATGAATAATGTTTATGAAATGCTGTCTTTCCAAATAAACTACAGGTCAATGCAGGGATGGGCAACCTGTAGCCCTCCAGATGTTGTTGGCCTAGGAGCCCACACCTAGGGGCTGAGGTCCCTTTGCCCTCCCTAAAATATTTGAAGGGGCCACCTCCACAAAGTCGACAGGCATTGCCATTCAAATGGTGTTCATGTGCCATGTCTTGTGGTTGATTATGCCGATTGGGGCTTTTCTGGGCCTCCTCAATATTTTATTCAAGTTGACACCCCTGGTTGTTGGAGTCCAGCTTCAATCATCACATCATTAGTCATGCAAGCTAGGACTGATTGTCACTGAAGTCCAGCAACACTTGTAGGACCAAAGGTTGCCCATCCCTATATCAACTACTCAAGTAGTTTGCCAATTTCTGGGTTAACAGATGAAATAATATAAAGCAAGGGAGAAAGAACTAGTGCAATTCACTAACTATGAACCAGGACATGTTCAGAACTAACCTTTACCATGATCTTGCTAAGCAAGCTGCTTTCTCTCTCTCTCTGCCTTGGGAGATGGAGACAATGCTGAACTGAGATAATGTTTGTGGGGCAGATAATTTACATGGAACACTCTGAACACCCAGAAAGTTTTTCATTAATACAAAGAATAATAACACAGCAACATGGTTCAATAAATATATAACTGAATCTCAAATATCTGGAGGCTGCATCAGCTAAGAGCCGAAAATGCCCTGTATGGCAAGAATCCCCAACATTCACTACAATTTAAGCACCTTAATTAATCATTCTCTTAAATTTATAATTAAAGGCCCTTTAATTATAGTACCTTTAAAGAGCTCCTTCTCCCATATGTGCCTCCCATTCCTTGAGATTGACAGATAAAGCTTCATTTTGTATTTTTTTCCTTTCACCACGATAAGAACTGTGGGAGCTCAGAGATGAGTCAGTACCCTCCTGGAATGGATGCCATTGCTAGCTGAAATGTTCCATGGCATTCTCTGGCTCATGCTAATTTTCACGGACTGATC
The DNA here is from genome assembly GCF_964252035.2 of Podarcis erhardii. NCBI lineage: Eukaryota > Metazoa > Chordata > Lepidosauria > Squamata > Lacertidae > Podarcis > Podarcis erhardii. The sequence continues at coordinate 23,821,514 of NC_138515.1, read as the reverse complement.
AACAGTCTGATAATGTTGCCTCTCTGCAAATCAGTTTTGATTTGTTTTAATCATAAGTCACTTTGAGAAGTCTTTGAAAAACAAAGTTGGAAAATGCAGCTTGCACATTTTGTATATGAAACAAACTAATAATAATAATAGACCCTGGCACTTTTCATGCTTCAATTTTTGGGACTTTATTTCTCCTCTCAGATAGGAGATGAAAATCACTGGCCAGCCTTGTCACAGAAATGTGAACAGAGTCATTCTCTGCCTTCCATCAACATGTGATTTTTTTAAAGTTCTATGCAGAACTTAAAGGAGCTCTGTGGTGTCTGACTTTTTATTGGGAAGCTTCATAGGATGGATATATGATTGTCCTCTTACTAATATCATCCCCAGCGTGTGGCTTTCATTACCAGGATAATCATGTGGTTGTGTCCTTAACCACACGAAGACTTTTGTGCAACTCATCACAAACAGAAAAGGGGGAAAACCCCTTATATTATGTTGTCCTGGAACTTGCGATGACTCATTGGCTCATGTTCTCTTACTGCAAATCACACTCTTGTCACCCAGACGGTATGTGACAGAAGAGAAGAAATGGTCAGAAAACAGAAATAATTTGTTCCGGAAGTTCCAGAAATGCCTTCACAGCCAATATTGCATTTTCAAAGTTTAAAAGCCTTGTGCATGGCATCTAAATGAATGCAATTACCTTTTCTGCCCTAGAAACACTTTCCTAGATAATATTTTCATCTATGATGTATAGTCCAGGATTTAGAACTAAGCATAAAATGTTGCTGTTCAGTTCCTGGATGGCAAAATGAGATGGGGGGAAGATACTAGCCAATGTTTCCAAGGTGCACAGTTTAAGCTGGGAAGCTTCCCCCAGCAGTGCTCCTGGCGCCCATGAACTGGTGGCTGCCATTTTGTTTCTCCCATATTGCCCTTGGGGTGATGTTGCATCATCATATAGGGTTGTTCTGACAGGCATGATGGGCAAGAAAAAAAATATGCACCCTCTGGTTGCCTGTTTGTGGCCACATTTACTTTTATTCTTAATCTCTCTCTGACTAACACAATCCCTGGCTGGCAACCAAGGGGAGGTTCTTCTGCCCATAATGGCTGTTGGAAGGATGCCATGTGATGAGGTAGCATGACATTCATTGGTCAGGTGGAGTGAATGAAAGCCACCAGGAACAGCACTCCCTGTGTTGCTGTGAAATGGGCATCAGTGGTGACAAAACACACAGTGGCTGTAAAAGAAGCTGGCAACTTTTGCTGTCCCTTTCACCTCTGAAACCCTATGAAATGATTGCCTGTGAACCTTCCACCTGTTCCTACTCTAGGTATCTATTGTTATCTAAGATCAGCTCATGGCTTTCTGATGGAATTGAAGGAGCACCTTGAGTTTTGCTAAGATAATCTGCTGCCATCTTCTAAACCATGGCTGGGTAGTTCATTGTGGCTGTAGGGGTGTAAAAGGTAAAGGACCCCTGGGTGGTTAAATCCAGTCAAAGGCGACTATGGGGTTGTAGTGCTCATTTCGCTTTCAGGCCGAGGGACCCCTGGATGGCTAAGTCCAGTCAAATGTAACTATGGGGTTGTGGTGCTCATCTCGCTTTCAAGCTGAGGGAGCTGGTGTTTGTCCACAGACAGCTTTCCGGGTTATGTGGCCAGCATGACTAAACCGCTTCTGGCACAACGGAACACCATGATGGAAACCAGAGCTCACAGAAATGCCATCTATCTTCCCACCACATTGGTACCTATTTATCTACTTGCACTGGCATGCTTTCGAACTGCTAGGTTGGCAGGAGCTGGGACAGAGCAATAGGAGCTCACCCCGTCACGGGGATTTGAACCACCAACCTTCTGATCATCAAGCCCAAGAGGCTCAGTGGTTTACACCACAGCACCACCCGTGTCCCTAGGGGTGTAAAGCATCAGGGCTAGAAGATGCAGCAATAGCCTCAGACAAATCTCCTTGGAGAACTCTATCAATGGCGACTGGCTATTATGGCTGTACTTAACCCTCTACAGTTAGAATGCTTCTGAATACCACTTGCTGGAAACCACAGGAGGGTAGAGTGCTATTTTGCTCGAAGCCCAGGATGCCAGACCAGATGTACCATTGGCTTGATGCAGCAGCCTCTTACTATTTACTTATGGTCCTTTTCTTTCCCCTAGGTCCTTCCCTTTTGTCACTCCCCTCCCTGCTATTTTCCCTCTTACTCCTCTCACGCTTAGACAACCACTTTCCATCCTCTGTTATTCCCCCTCTCTTTCTTTCATTTCCTTTCCTGCCCACTTGTGTGCTACCACAGTTTGCTGTCTAACCAAATCCCACTTTCCCATGTGCCTCTCTGAACTGTGCATCCTGGGAGCTGCTGGTGCTGGCATTGGTCCAGCCAAACTCCTATGGCCTGGGCAGGGTGGCAACTCAAGAGGCGCAGAAGTCAACCTGAATGTGGATTGAGGCACACTGGTGGTCCCCAGCTTGGCCACCGGTTTGAGAAACACTGCATTACAGGGAATGCACATTTTGTTGGCGGATTGTGGCAACCTGTTGCATGAGAATGGCAAATGCAAGGAACCGTGCCAATTATTTGCTTTGGCTACCTTCAGAAAGCCAAGAGAGGATTAAATTGGTGGTGCAGGCAGTTCTCCCTGTGAAAAGATCTGCAGCTATTACAAACTCCCAAGAGAAAATTATTTAATACCTTCTTAAAATTGCACGTTGTTAGTATGTGTAATTAAGGTTAATCTTTCTTTTAGCTGTCAGCTCAGGTTTACAATGCTGCATTTTCTCAGTTCAGCTAAGAGAGTCGTATGATTGAAGACTGCTGTACCTTAGAGGCATTCACATTGCTTTTTACATGGCTCGTGCCAATGCCTTGGTGTGCTTTTCAGTTTACAGTAACTCAGGGTTCCTGGCAGAGTCAGCAAGTCATGCCAGAAATGCAAGATAAAGGTTGCTAGTTTCACCTGGGTTCAGCAAAACTCTCTTGTGTGGCAGGTTTAGGAGGTTTTCATTGTCTACCCCTGGGACACCCTGGGGTTCCTTAGTCACGGTTGCCATCTGGAAATCTAAGAGCATAGCTGCAGTTTAGGGGTACACCCAGCCTGTGAACCTGATAGGAATGTGTTCAACATCCTTCCCTGCCATGCTTTCCCTTAATTTTTGGAGTGTTGTATTACCTGAAATAATTAGTGGACAGGAACTCACCATGCTGGAATCTGAGGCAGTCCCAAAGCTGTATCTTTTGTATGCACACACTAAAAAGTATAGCAAAGTGTGGCTGCTGCCATTTGCTGTCCGCCACCTGTCCTATAATGTTCTGCATTTCCCCAGCCACCACCACCAGTGGTATGTGAAGGAGAGAGGGAAAATGTAGGATGCTAATATTGATAACATGCCTTTCTGGATCCAGCCCATATATGGTGGCAAACAAAATAAAAGCATAAAAATACAAATTAAAATAAACTTCAGTTTTCTTTTAAAAAAACCACACAATCCCTCCACAAGAATATGTTAAAATGCAATTCAGGCAATATAAATAACGAAAGATTTTTATCTAGCCTCATTTTTATTAGAAAATGTTGTTACAAAAGTTGTGTTCCACCCCCACTCTCTGCTGAGTAGTGGCAAAAGCCCATGGGGTTCCAGGCATTTACCCAAGGTCCATGGTCCTTTGGAGAATTGAGACAAAGTAGAGACTGTTGTAGCATTAAGAAATATGGTTTATTCACCTATTTACACATTCAGTCTGCATGCAGGGAGTCCAGATCTTACAGCATGGTCATTTCAAGAGAGATTTGTCTCCCACAGCAGTGCAGCCAGCCTTCAGCCAGTCTGCCCAAGATGGATCCCCCATCCTTTTTTCTCCTTCTTCCTCCCAGCAACTCTTGCTAAAAACTCTCTTTTCCTCTCACCTTACACCCAGTTACCACGGCAACCTACCAAATCCCAGTCTCTGTTCACACCTCAGGGCAAGTCAGGAGGACAGTTCTCTTGCATTGCCCTCAAGGGCCCTCAAGGGCCCAATATAGTTTCTTAATAGCTAGCTTGGCCAGGTCATTGTGCATAGGCTAGTTCAGAAATTCCTCTGCAGCTTTTATTTCCCCCTTTACATCCCAAATAATCAAAACCCTACCATTTATTATTTTATAGGGTTTATTAATTTATTATTTTATAGGTTTTAGGGGGGGTCCCCCCAAATCTATAACACCATTGTTCCTTTTCTTCCATGCTGGAATAGGAGACATTGCTTTATTCTTGTAAATAAATAAAAAAAATATGTTGGCATATAATAGTTAGAGAGAGAGAATAAATGATCTGTTCAGCTACAATACACCTGCCAGCAAAAGCACCTCAGCTGATGAAAACATGCCAAGTGACTCCCCCAAGAAGATCTTGGGATGCTTTGCTTTTCAACCTAAAGCAAAGCCATAAGTCTTAAGTTAAATTGCTTGTAGCCAGAGCCTTGGCAAGAGAATATACCATGCCTTTGGAGGTAATGTATGAATAATGTAAAAGGGAAGAAAATGATTCCATACGAAAATGCAATTGTAAAGACATGAATTGGCATAAATCCCCAATTCTCATATTGACTTGCCTATTATTATGTTAAGAACAATAGACTGATGCCAACAATGTTATATTCCTGTAAAAGGGGAAACACACCTTACAATAGAAACATGCTACCCCATTCTTTTTATTTATTCATTGCATGGAACTTTTAAATCTTAAAACAGACTGGACAGAGACCATTTCCACTCTGCAGAAGTCAATGCAACATTGTAGAAAGGGGGATGTTTTGTTTTCGAGAGTATTTTAAGAGGCACGCAGATTAAATCGCTACTCCCTGATGTCTTAGCTGGCAGTTGTTGTTCACAGGGGCTGTGCGTGTATTTTGAACTGAGCAATGGCCAAAGAGCCAACAACATTGGCTCCATTTTCTGGCTCATTCCTGAGTCATGCAATCAGCAGAAGTGGATAAAGGGCATTTGATTTTTGCTTGATTTAATTTTTCTATTCTGCTTTTCCAACAACAAATGTTGAGTTCAAAACGACTCACAATAATCACAAAAGCATTTAAAAACAACCAACATTACAATTGCCGTACTATTAATGGTTGCCATTAATTTGATTTGAATTGATTTTAGAATGGATTTTAGAATGCTGTGTTACTTTTATTGTTGTTAGCCGCTCTGAGCCCGGCTTCAGCTGGGGAGGGCGGGATATAAATAAAATTTTATTATTATTATTATTTTATTATCAAACACAATGACATATAAATGAAGCAAACAACAACAAATTCATCAAAATGATGAATGCCATTGTGGCGATCACACAGGGTTCCCGGACGTTTGACGGTCTATTGATCCCTGTGCCACCACTGTGCTCACTTCCCCATTGCCACCAACCCGTTTCTTTCGGGTACACACGGAGTCCAGACAGTTGTTAACATTAAACCAAATAAACACGTTTATTTTATAAGCCTTAACAAGTTTACGGTTTCAGATAATTTTTCTTGTCAGTTTCTTAATCATATGTTCTTACTGGCCTATACCTTCCTAATAACTTCTAAAGAATTATCCCAACTGTCTATTTGACTCCTCGTAACAGATTCTCTCACTCTCGCACATTAAACTATCCCAACCCACAGATGTATCCTCACTCTCCCTTCTCTAACACCCGACTGACTCCTTAACAACACTAACTCTAACTCTAACTCCTCCCCGTGGGTTCCCACTGGCCAATCACTTCACACTCATTTAACCCTTTCCTTATGACCCAGCATGATGTCACCTAGGAGGGCAAACGCCACAGCCATTCAATAAAGTCATGCAGAACAAGAAGGGTGTTGTTGGTATATGGGACTGTGCTAGGGGCCAGATAGGAAGTTGCCTCCCCAGATTTTCATTCACTCCTCTGCAAGTGCTTGCTTCGCTGTCACTTATTCATGAATTCTTGTGGGCATCGGTCTCGAGAGACAGTGGAGTGTGCCTCTGGGGGTGAAGTCAAACCACTGTGTTAACACCACCAAAGTGACCTCCTTGGGGCGCAAGCCTAGGCAGTGTATATAGAGGTCCTGGGCTGCCTAGTTGAGAAGACCCCCCTCTCAGCCTCACTGATGTGGTCCAAAGGAAAGCAGAGCGATACGTCTGGCACCAGCTTGGCTGCAGGAGTTGCTGGAAGGAAGGGTACCATGTGCCTTCCAATTGTCTTAGGGACTCCACTCTGGATTTGTGTAGGGTTTACTCCTTAGCCTTTTCTTTCCCCAAAGAGATCCCACAAGGCAGCAGAGGTTTAGGCTCAGGGTTCTCCATCTCCTAGATGGGCTACCTTCCCAGGCTCATGAACCTCACTTCACTAGACAGCACATGCAGAAACCATCTTCTTGGCCATTGGACCCGCTATTGGTCTCATCCACTCAATCCACAGGAGCCTATCTTCACATGCAAGGGAAGTCCCTATCTCACCAAGGGCCTGTAACCCATAGTGCTTTTAAAGAAATTTTTAGATTATTTTCTTTTAATCTTTGCAGCTTAGCTTTATGGGCAGAGAAGGATATTATCTTCCCTCTGATGTAAGCTTTATATCCTTCCCATTCCATCAGTCTTGACGTTGAAGATTTGGAGTTATTTTTAAAATATATTTGTGGTTCTTGGATTATATATTGAATGAAGTTTTTTTCATTTAATAATGATATATTAAGATACCATCTCCTCATACCTTCCTGGATTTTAAATAAATTATATTCCAGTATTACTGCTGAGTGATCAGCTATAATGGGAATATCAATGTCACATCGGCTAGTAAAGGTATGTAATGATGCTGATGTTAGAAAAAAGTCAATTCTATGATGGGTATTATGAATTCCTGCATAATATGTATATGATTTTTCCTTAGGGTGGTGCAATCTCCATGAATCCACTCAATTCCACTGTATCATATAGTTATTTGTCCTTTTTTCCTGGCTACTGAGGTTGTATCCATCTGTGGATCTAAAATTTCATTAAAATATCCACCCATGATCAAGTGCTGATACGATAGGTGGCTTAATCTCTTAAAGCAGTTGTGAACCCATTGGCTACCCTCATGTGGTTTAGCCAGCAAGTCGAAGCCATTCCCAGGGTGTGGCTATTGTTGCATGCTGACAGCTTCCAGGAGCCAGTCATATGAAATGTTAGGGGAGGCGTACTACCCTTGCCGGGGGACATGTCGTGCTTCTTCTGAGGTAGTTTGCCCAACTTTGGTTTCCTCCCCCCCCCCCTGCACTCAGCTCTGTCAGTCATAATATTGCTGGGAAATTCAGCTCTTCGTGGATTCACTGTGACTGCTATCAGGAAAAAATATATATTTGAGACCAGGTCATACGTTATGCCTCCTTCCTTCCTTCCTTCCTTCCTTCCTTCCTTCCTTCCTTCCTTCCTTCTTTCTTTCTTGTAATTTTAAATTGATTTTACAAATAGTTTCACACAAATAATATTATTGTTGTTGTTTGATGTTTAGTCATTTAGTCATGTCCGACTCTTCGTGACCCCATGGACCAGAGCACGCCAGGCACTCCTGCCTTCCACTGCCTCCCGCAGTTTGGTCAAACTCATGTTAGTAGCTTTGAGAACACTGCCCAACCATCTTGTCCTCTGTCGTCCCTTTCTCCTTGTGCCCTCAATCTTTCCCAGCATTAGGGTTTGTTCCAGGGAGTCTTCTCTTCTCATGAGGTGGCCAAAGTATTGGAGCCTCAGCTTCAGGATCTGTCCTTCCAGTGAGCACTCAGGGCTGATTTCCTTAAGAATGGATATGTTTGATCTTCTTGCAGTCCATGGGACTCTCAAGAGTCTCCTAATAATATTATTACAAATATTAAAACTCATATAATATTCTTCTGAATCTCAAGACTTCCCTCCTCCCCTCTGTGGGTTCTTTAAATAACTTTTTTTTTAAAAAAAGCCCTGCATATTGTAAGTCCATCTAATTTGTCCAAAATCTCTGTATCCTCCATTATGTCCAAAGTCTCTGTATCATTGCAAGAGTTATTTCCAAAATCTCTGTATCATTGCAAGAGTTATTTCCAAAATCTCTGTATCATTGCAAGAGTTATTTAAAGCCCGCCAAAGAGTTCAGGTGTTTATATATAAATTTGTCCTATACCTTGCTGAAGTTTTGATCCTCCTGATTTCTGATTTTCCCGGGAAAATCACATATGACGCCTTCTTATGACCACCTCTCAGGTCATAGCTATGTGTTTATCCTCTCCCTAAAATGCATTTGGGCCAGCATTTCTGTTCCAAACAAAATCTCCCCTCTCCAAGCAGAAAGTCCAGTGTATTTAGCTTTGAAGTCTTCTCATGCACAGAGGGAAAGGCCTTCATTTCCCCCTGTGATTTGCATGTGAAGCTGCCATACACCACTTGTCCACGTTTCTCAGTGTTGTGTACACTCTTGCCAAATTGTGAAAAAGGCTATGGGCTTTACATTTCTCCACCTCGTTGTGATGATGAAGATCACATGCAGTGTAGAGATCTTAGATATGGCATGGGCACTCCCACTGTGTGGGAACCATAGCCCTGCTTCTGCTTCCCATGTGAGAAGCCTGGAACCATGCAAAAAATAGCTGTGGTACAGCTAATCCAAGCATTATTCCAGTTGCCAGGGAACAAAAGCTAACTCAAATGTAAGTTATAATAAACAAACAGAATAAGCTTTGCTGAGTCCCTTCCTTCTCTTCTGCAGTGAGGATCATTATAAGACATGACTCAGAGTGTATTTTTATGTCAGTGCATGATAGGAGAGGCATATTTTGATGGGATTTTTGATAGAACACAAACTGAGAAGTGTGTGTGTGTGTGTGTGTGTGTGTGTGTGTGTGTATCTCGCCACTGTTTGCACAAATGATTAAAATCCCTGCTTGTAGATGGCCTTTGGAATGCAAACTTTGTGGCGGCATTAAGAGCTCAGTGAAATGTTTTTGTAATATGGCAGATGAGGACTAAGAAACTGTAACATTATCATAACTTATGACTCAGGTTTTGAAAGTTAGGGCATTTGGAAGTCTCATTTAACTCACTTCTAGTAAGAAAGAGAGATTAGTTGATCTAAATAAAATGAGGGACAGTTCACACAACCAAATGGTCATGCTGAGAAGGAGGTTTTGGTACTGTGATACATTCCCAGTCTTCAAACGAGGCTTTTTTCTTGGTGTCCACACAACCTGAGGCACACTGCTTGGTGACTTCTCAGAGGTAGCACCTCATTTATGGATTGTGTTTCTCAGGAAGACCCACCTGGTGCCTAACAGTGATGTTATTTTGGCACCAGGTAAAATACCATTTTGGTTCTCCTGGACTAAAATTGTCCAATTTAATCTGTTCTATAACTGCTGCTGATTTTTATGCTGCTCTTTTATATCTTGATGCTGTTAGTTTGTGGCTGGAATGTTTTAATAGTTTTATTGTATTTTGATCCTTTGTAAGCTGGCATAGCAGTTTTAAGCGTGGGTTAGAAAGATCTCAAACCGACTAACAAATGCACAGGCTTGTACCAAGCTGACAAGACAATTCCTAATTATTACACCATCACAGCTAGTCAGCTTGCTTCCAGGAGCTTTTTATGTTGGCATGGTAAATGGCAGGGGAGAGGAAGCTTATTCTTTCTTAAAATATTTAACATCAAAATGTTCAGGATCTGTGTGCGAGGAAAGTCTCTTTGCTCAGGTCTTTTTTCAATCAAAATTCTCCATGGAAGCACTGAAAATGTTCCTAGGGGCTGTGAATACAAAACCACTTGATGTGTGTGAATTAGCACATTCTGAATAACAGGGAACCCAAATATCTCACCTGTTTGCATCCATACCAGGAAGAAGGAGGGAAGATGCAGAAAAATGAACAGCTGACTCATACCTTCCAACATTTCTCCGATGAAAATAGGGATGTCTTAAGGAAAAGCAGGACATTCTGGGATCTGGGATTATCTTTGGAAATTAGGGACACTTGGAGGGACTACAATCTTCCTCTTCGATGTCTAACCTACAGGAGTACTTTGTCCTGGGTATCTTACCTGCCTACATGAGTAAAGCACTTTTACTTACACAATCTGGTCAAGCTTCAAAGGGTTAACCTTTCCCCACAACTATAAGGAGTCTGTGTTAGGGAATCTCTTGTCACCATTAAAACACCTCCATAGAGACTTTCTGCTACTTCTCTTTTCCACCCTGACCTGAACTAATGAATATAACCACTTTATTTAAACACATTTTTTGGGGGTGCCAAAAACAAACCCCTGTGTTGCAATGAGAACCAATCACAGAAATATAGACACAACATGCCTATCTTGAACACATGGCTTGACATTCTGCGCCACTAGTCTGTTACATTGTATACAGTATATGCACTCCAAAAGATTTATTTCTACTTTTTGAATATTATTCTATTATATATGCTCTAACAACGCAGGTGGCACTGTGGGTTAAACCACTGAGCCTCTTGGGCTTGCCGTGATCGTACACCCATATACAGCCCACGTCTTCAGCACCTGCATGGGCTGGGTGTCAGGAGCACCTTCTTTGACCTTACGATCACAGGAATGCAGGAACAACAGCACAGCATTCCCCTGGAATAGGTCCTGGTGCAGTGGACTCACATTTGCTATTGTGAGCACCTCTAAAGCAGCAGAGAAACGGAAACTAAACTGTGGAGGTTTTGTTGCATACCTAATTTTATTTCTGCTGATTAAACAAAATAAAAGAACATAACAAACATATACGAGAGAGTCAGCTCTCTCATACTGCCATCTAGTCTCTAGACAGATCAAAGAAAACAGGCACGATGCTAGGGATGGAAGTCTGGAAGAGTGATTTCCGCCCCCTCCTTTTTCTGAGACAGAAAGTAAAGCAAACATGATCTGGTGATCTTTGCAATGGGAGGGATGAAAATACTGACATGCCAATCAGAAGGTTGGCAGTTTGAATCCCTGCGAAGGGGTGAGCTCCCGTTCTTCAGTCCCTGCTCCTGCCAACCTAGCAGTTCGAAAACACGTCAAAGTGCAAGTAGATAAATAGGTACCACTCCGGCAGGAAGGTAAACGGCATTTCCATGCGCTGCTCTGGTTCACCAGAAGCGGCTTAGTCATGCTGGCCACATGACCCAGAAGCTGTACGTCGGCTCCCTCGGCCAATAAAGCGAGATGAGCACCGCAACCCCAGAGTCGTCTGTGAGTGGACCTAATGGTCAGGGGTCCCTTTACCTTTAACAGTTATTAGCCTATGTTTTGTGTCTATATTTCTGTGATTATTATTTTTTTGGGGGGGTGGCTGTAGGAAACAGGGCAAGCTTTTGTCAGTTGTGGAAGCCATGCCTTTTTTGGTGTGTGTACTTTTTAATATGATGAGCACCACCCCCTCGACATTTTTCATTTGTTAGTTTGAAATAGTAGTGTACAACCTGTACAAATTACATGATTTCACTGTCATAATTGCATCAGCAAATGGCACCCACATATTCCCCGATTTACTGTTTGACCCTTGTGTGTCTGTGCGCATGTATTCAACACATGCTAGTAACTTAACCAAAGCCAGCATAGCCAGGGTTAATGTTGCTTGCAGCAGAGTGAAAAATCAAGGCAGAAAATCAAGACAAGCTACTGTATCAGTTCAGCACTGGGTTCCACGTGCAGATTCAGAGTAGCCTGCGAGCTCTCAGTACATTAATCATTTGATTTCTTTCTCTAGCTCCTTGACCATTTCAATGGTTTTATAATAAAGCTATGGCCTTGTTTAACCCATGTAGCTCATAAATTACTGTCCTGCTGGAAGCTTTGAGCCAGTAAAACCGGTCTGTTGAGATCTACAACAAACACATGTAAACTGTGGTTACTTTGGTGTCTTTTGTGTAGACAGGAAGTTCATTTTTCTTTCCTAAAAAGCCTCTATAGTTATGTTTCAAATTGGTTTTCAGAGAGAACTGCAGACAGAGAAGCCCCTGCCGTTTCCAAGACTGCCAAGTGTGGTTTAAAGCTAACACATTCTGTGGTTTTGCTGAAGACGTTCAGAGCTCTGCCACACAGTACCATATGGCCTTGGTTTGGTATCTCTCGAAGATGATCACGGACTGTTTTCTTTTTGCTTGTTCAAGGTGTCTAAAAATATACTTCAATACCAAAGGCAGGCTTGCTTCCCGGGACAAAAGCAAGTGTTAATTATTGGGTTTGGCAAGCGTTCTCCCTCATACGCTAAACTGACAGAAGGTTCAAGCTTGGTTCAAGCTTGGAGAAGTGGGAACTGATGAAACATTCAGCAGCCTTGTGTGAAATATCTGTTGCTGGACTGTCTCCACCTCCATCATTCAGCCTGGACACTGAGGTCCAGCTCCGAGGGCCTTTTGGCAGTCCCCTCACTGTGAGAAGCGAAGTTACAGGGAACCAGGCAGAGGGCCTTCCTTCTCAGTAGTCACGCCCACCCTGTGGAACGCCCTCCCGTCAGTTGTTAAGGAAATAAACAACTTTCTGACTTTTAGAAGACATCTGAAGGCAGCCCTGCACAGGGAAGTTTATAATGTTTGAGGTTTTATTGTATTTTTAATAGTCTGTTGGGAGCCACCCAGAGTGGCTGGGGCAATCTAGCCAGATGGGTGTGGTATAAATTATTATTATTATTATTATTATTATTATTATTATTATTATTATTATTATTCTACTTTAGACCGCAAGTGGGTGGTTTAAACTTTGAACACTCCGATCCAGAGCACATTAAGTGGGGTGAAGCAGGTGTCTTAGATAGTATAAACGTGAGAGGCGATGCCTCACCAGCCCCACTGCTTCTGCCACTTCCAGAACAAACCCCCTTGCTTTGTCTTTGGGGCAGAGAAGATGAGCTACAAGGCCTTGTGGAATGCTCCCCATGTTTGGTGACAGGGGGCACGTTCCTGTGATGGTGGAAGTGATGGGAAGTAGTGGTGAGGAGGTGTCACATTCCTGTTTTGCTTCACGTGGCGAAACAGGATGGGCTGTTCCTCCTCCCATCTCTCTCTCTCTCTCTCAAATACTATATGCACAATACAACCTACCATGACAGAGAAAGCATAGACCTTCCTGGTGGGTTTGTTTAGTAGTAGTTATTTGATTTAATAGTCTTTGTTTGATTAAAATATTTCCACATTGCCCACCTACAGAACTTCCAGGGTGGTTTATAAGGAGTACAGGCAGCTTTAGCCCTGGAAAGAATAATGACTGCGGCAAAGTAGCCCCGTTTTTGTAAATGAAGTCATTTTAAATGTCTGAATTTCATTTTATTAAAAAAAAAATCTGAATAAATAGTTAAACTGTGAGCAAAATGGATGTTGTAAGTACAAGGTTGCTGTGAGGATAAAAGCAGTCACCACTCTCCTTTGAGTCTTTTTGATAAGGTGAGTAAGAAAGATAAACTAACATGACTATTTTTAATGTATTTGTGTAACTTAAACATGAATCTTAAGGTTCATATAGGAATTATCAAATTACTGGTGCTAGCAGAACAGGATGTTGGGACAAAGATCCAATGCTTCATTCATGAGAGTGAGTAGGCATTTCTTCAAATGCACCAGGGCTCATTTGCCACATTTTGAAGTGAAGTAATAAACGTTACCATCTAAATAGGAAGCAAGCTTTTGAAATACAGATACTAGGTAAAAAAAAGGTAAAGGACCCCTGGACAGTTAAGTCCAGTCAAAGGTGATTATGGGGTTATGATGCTCATCTCGCTTTCAGACCAAGGGAGCCGGCTCTTGTCCACAGGCAGCTTTCCGGGTCATGTGGCCAGCATGACTAAACTGCTTCTGGTGCAAAGAAACATCATGATGGAAACCAGAGCACACAGAAACACCATTTATGTTCCCGCCGCTGTGGTACCTATGTATCTACTTGCACTGGTGTGCTTTTAAAGTGCTAGGTTGACAGGATCTGGGACAGAGCAACGGGAGCTCACCCCATTGCGGGGATTTGAACTGCCGACCTTCTGATTGGCAAGCCCAAGAGGCTCAGTGGTTTAGACCAGGGGACCATTTTCCAAATACTTCCTGTGTGCAGGGTAACCAGAAGTGATGTTAGGAAGACCTTGGCTCTCAACAGGTGAGCTGGTGCAGGAAATTATGTGATATATGAACCTGCTGCAGGAGTTTATTATGATTTGTTTAGTGGTAAAGATGGACAAATCTGTCAATTTCAGATTTGTTTCTCATGCTTCCCAGCCTTAAGTTTCGTTTACCACATTTCTGCATCGGTTTGCAATTTAAGAAACAAAATACAAAACTCGCATTCTTCAATATCTTTGTGTATTTGTCAGCATTTTTTGTGCAGGTTTCTCATTATACATACACAGATATTGTGATGGTGTGACTCATCCTAGCTCTCTTCTGGAGGGAAATGAAATTCTGAGTTGTGCCTTATTGTTATTCCTAAGCAAATAAGAATGCACGAACAAAATTTCTGAATCATGCCAGTGTAGTTATGTGTGACTCATGCAGCCATGAGGAAGGCGGCAGCAGCAGCAGCAGCAGCAGTAGCTGAAGGCTCAAGCCGGGGCAGAAAGGATGCAGCCGACAGGAGGGATTAGCCTGCTGTCTTACCATACATGGGCATTCTTGGCTTTCCAGGTAGAAGAGCTGAAGAAGAGGAATTTAGAAGTGCCTTGCACAGCCTGTGTAAGAACTTAAAGGACAAGGAAGCAGTAGAATAAAAGCTCATGAAGATTCCCATGCAACCATGGGTATCTCCAAGTAGGGTTGATTGTCCTAAACCAACCTTCTCCAAGCATGACTAGTGGTCCGGAAATGTGGGAGTCATAGTCCAACAGCATCTAGGGCCCAATACTGGGGAAGGCTGACAGAAGAAGAGGCCATGGGTGAAAGCCACTAGGGCATTTGACCCAAGACATTTTCCTGCATGAAGTGTGACCACACACAGAGAGAGACACACAGTCCACAGAATCCAAGAAAGGTGTATAATGCTACAAACAAACAAACAAACCCCACCCAACATCCATTGCCCCCAAACTAAACAAACAAAGATGAAGCTTTAAAATAGGAATCAGAAAGACGATTGCTTACATCAAGTGGAAGCATTTCCTGCATTGTTTTTTCTTTAATTTGCCTCCTTTGAAGTTTTTTTTTTCCAATTTACCCATTTTTTTCCCCTTCAACTTTCCCAATTTTCAATTTTCATTTTTTTTCAATTTATTTGGTTGATTTATTTGTTATGCATTTTTTCAACAACGCTGATCTGGTTTACATTTACTGCTTCTATTTGTTTTAAAACTCAATTATAACTGCCACTATTACTATTATCATGATTGTCATCAGAAATCTCCATAAAAGGGTGAGGATTCTGGAGAAAAGGACTGGCAGGAAAGCAACCATAATCATACAGGTGTTTCTGCAAGTCACTTTCTATTTAATAAATGCAAGTATGAAAAGGAGTTAGATACCCTTCTCATGAGTCACAGAGAGGTGTGCCAAGTTGGCAGGCCTGTGTCCCTAACAAGTATAAATGCTGAAGAAAGAAACTGAGGCTGCGTACACAGCAAACATTTAAAGCACATGACTTTCCCCACAGAATACTAGGAGCTGTAGTTTCTTAAAGGTGGCTGGGAATTGTATCTCTGTGGACTACAGTTCCCAGGAGACTTTGGATGGGTTTGCTTTAAATGTATGGTGTGTATGTGGCTTTGAGAGCAAATCTCAACTCTTCTCCAATAGAACCAAGTTGGACCTGAAGAAAAACTGTGTCTCCCACACGGCGCTCTACATTTGCGTTTTGGACTTTGAGAAGGCATTTTAACTTCATCAGTTTCTGCGGATTGATCTATGCTTTCAGTCAGTGCTATTTTTCTAGAAAAAGGAGTTTCGGAACTCACCACAAACACCTCCCCCATTCTCTTGAATTGCGATGGCACCCCCCTGAGAGGTGCCAGAACTGAGTTTCGGAGAGTTCTGGCTGAAAAAAATAATAATCCTGCTTTCAGTCTGGAGTCAGACTATCCATTCCCATAAAGTGTATTCTCCCTCATGGAGAGCACGTGTTGTGGCGGGGTTTGCCAGGCCACCCCTCTGTTGCCGGGCAGGATTCCTATGGAAGCCTGTGGCAATGATTGGATGGCTGGGTTGCTGGGGTAAATTCTCTGTTGCAATTTGGTGGGAGGGATCGGATGTTTTAAATCCTGTGTTCGCAGCTTTCGCTGCGTGCAACGGATCACCTGCCCTCCTGCCCCAATTTTATGGGTTTGCGTTGACCTTGCTATGCCTGTCATGGGGTCATCTGTTTGGGGGGCAGGGGCCTGGTAGGAATTTTGTCCATCTGGCCGATTGGCTGGGCCATTTGGTTTTTGCCTACTGTGTAGCAAATGGTCACAACTTGTAAGGTTGCGGTTAGGCATTGGTTATCAATTGGTTGGAGGAGGGGTTAGGATTGGCCGGGCCTGCCCCTCCAAGGTTGCTGCAGAAAGGGACTTCCATTAAAGGAATCCAGGGGCTTGCCATCTTTTCATCCAAATCCTTGGAATGGGGCTAGGGCCGGCAAACCCTGGGGAGCATGCGAGGAGAGGTGAGGGTCAGTGCCTCAGCTCCATTTCTCCCCAATATTGCTTTCCCTTACTGACTTTCGTTGGTGTCCAGAAGTCAGTTCTGTCCCCAGTGGGGGGACAGATAGTCTTAACCAATGCCTAAGCAACCACTCACATTTATGTATTTCAATAAAGTTGTGGCCAAAATTATGCCAAAAACCTTAAACAAAAATTATGTGAGATATTTGAGGGGTGGCTTGGGGACCTTGACACACAAGAAATTTAAGCAACAACATTCTTGCCTCCTCCTCCTTCAAGCCCTAAGTCTTTCAAGACTGGGAGTGGTGGAAAAGGACTTGCTCTCAGAAAGGAACATCTACCTACATGCCAAGGCTCTTGGGCATCAGACTGAGAGATTTTCCTGCAGTTCTTCATCTGCCCTATCCTGTTCTCCACATAAGAGCACATATGCACAGTTTGGCTGGCCCCTGATTTTTTCTTAAAAGGTATGAAATATCCTTCTGCAGATCTCATGGTTCCCTGGAGCAGGCAGAAGTTCAATATCAGAAGAAGCGACAGAAGACATGAATTATTAGCTGTTAATGTGTACTAGGGTTGTTCTAATATTCCTTATGTTACTTCATGTACCAGAAACTAGAACCTGAGCTGTGCCAGTGTACAAATTCATATTTGAATGTCAAATATTCTTGATTGTGATACATGAACCTATGGCTATGAAAACATATATCCAAGGACTGACCTGTTCTTTTAAGTCAGCATATAAATCAAATTCTACTGTCACAACGATTGAGAAAAAGGCTGTGGTTAAAATTCTGCCGAATTTTGTTTTCTAAACCTTGGCTTTTATATAGAAGGTGGGGGGAAGCCAAATGGTTTCAACATGTGCCTTTTTCTTTTAATTTGTAGTTAGAAGAAAAAAAATCAAAGGATTATTTAAATAGATCTTTTGTCACTTACACTGGCATAAAATGTAATCAAGGAATCATATTGCTGGCAAATAGTAGAAGCTGGATGACTGTGATGATTTCTTCTGCTGAAGATAAACAAAAATCTATTATAATGTAGTGTGTGAGCTTTTGGGCTACACAGACAGAATACTTCATCAGACTGGGTGTATCCTCATGGAAAATACATTTAACATTCTTGCAGAATCTGCCTGTTATTATGTTTCTTTACTGCCACCGTAAGACTGAAACAAAGACATTTCTTATCCATTTACTGCTGGGTAAACATGTGTAGGATTGCACCATAAATTGGAATTGTATTGTGTTTTGAATTCTGAGTTTTAAATTTTGTAACCCACCCTGGGACCTGCTGGTGAATAGCTGCTGGTGCTGCTGCTGCTGCTGCTGCTGCTGCTGCTGCTAATAATAATAATAATAATAATAATAATAATAATAATAATAATAAATAGTAGGTTGCAAGGAGGAATGCTAAGGCAAAACAACTGTATCAGGTGGATATCATATAGTACATTTCTATCCCCCTTACTCTAGAGTTCTCTGAACTGTTCACAGCATTTTTTGAATGAGACAGAAGAGCCTGGTGGTACAGTCAATGACCCATCTTGTCCAGCAGGGGCACCGGGTATATGGGGTGCAAGAAGCTCCAGCTCCCTCAATATTTGGGGGCAGGGGGCTGTGCCCTCCAATATCGAGGAGGCTGTGCCCTCCAATATTGAGGGGGCTGCCACCCCCCGCCGCTGCCAGGGACCCTCCATGTGCCCCTGCCCCAGCCCCAGCCTCTGCCTAGCAGCCTGGGAGCCCAGGAGCTGGGTGGGGGCTGGGAAGAGGGAGAGCAATCTTCTTCTTCGCTCATTCCAGCCTTTGCCCAGTCTGGGTCAAGCAAGCACAAAGATTGCCCTCTGTATATCCCACTCCCACCCGGCACACGACTGGCAGTATCACATGATGCATCACATGGCCATGCCCCCTCAATGTGGGGGGCAAGTTAGTGCTTCTGTAGTCCAGCATCCTGTTTTCACAGTTGTCAACCAGATGCACCTGGGAAACCTATAAGGCTGGAAGGGGAGTTATGTGAATGGATAGAGATTGTGTGAGTCTATTTATGTATACTGCACATGGAATAAATTGAAGACTGGGTGGATAAGAGAATGAATGAATGATGGTGTGCATGCAAATGGATGGATGTGTGAGGTTGCTCTTACGGCTTAATTAATTTATCTTTCATGTTAATTTTTGAATTATTATGAATCAGAACTGGCTGCTTTGGATCACCCTTGCTTTCCATTCATGAAGCTTATCCCTACTTCTATTCATGGAGCTTATGATGAGCAAACTCATTCCTTGTGTTTATGCAGAGTTTTAAAACTGGAGCCTGTTTTAATTGAAAGGTAGCAAGTCACTGCCAGCATCAGCACATGCCATGTTTGAGGAATGACGCCTTAACATGCATTACTTTTAATCCCATTCGAAATTGTGCCTGCGCTGGATTATGCTTAGCTAGCATTGGGGATCTCTTTCATTTTCCTAAACCTTTACTTTAAGGGAAATAATTCTGCCTTAGTGGAAAGTTTCTAATGAACCCTAGTTAGCTAACAACAACAACAACAACAACAACAACAACAACAACAATTTATTATTTATACCCCGCCCATCTGGCTGGGCTTCCCCAGCCACTCTGGGCGGCTTCCAATTTTTTTTTAAAATACTGTAATACATCAAACATTAAAAGCTTCCCTAAACAGGGCTGCCTTCAGATGTCTTCTAAACGTCTGGTAGTTGTTGTTCTCTTTGACATCTGGTGGGAGGGCATTCCACAAGGAGGGCGTCACTACCGAGAAGGCCCTCTGCCTGGTTCCCTGTAACTTGGCTTCTCACAGTGAGGGAACTGCCAGAAGGCCCTTGGAGCTGGACCTCAGTGTCTGGGTAGAACGATGGGGTGGAGACGCTTCTTCAGATATACTGGACCGAGGCCGTTTAGGGCTTTAAAGGTCAGCACCAACACTGATATAAGAGGATCTTCTAGTATAAAAAATGAACTCTGAATGCAGGTGATCCTAGTACATCTGTATATGACTTCCTCACAGTTGAGGCAGTATGGAATCGCCTACTTGTGACAGTAGTCTGACATTTTTGACAGATGACATTATCAGACATTCTGGGCTTTGGAATTAGCTTCTTCCACTGGGATCTAGGTGAACATCTAGCTGTTAAACACATTCTCCCCGCCCAATGCCTCCTTGTCTTTGACAATACCCCTGGATTCCAACCTGTTGATTCCATAAAACATGGGTTGGGTTTGCCGTTTGTCTAGCAATATTTTTTGCAGAACGTGATGGTCTCATTTCTGAAGCGCTCTCTCTCAGTCCCCCAGCTGATGTATTCATGTAGAATCCAAGATAAGGAAGGCAAATTCAGCCCTTCTTTTTTCTACTATAGAATCTTCGTAAGGTTCATGCTTGCTAGCATAAATGACATGCAGATTAATCTTTACCCAAAATGGGGCAAGTGGGAAGACATTTCAAGTTATGGGGCAATTGAATTGAAAGATGCTGGTCTAGATGTTACACTTGTCCCATGATAAGTTTTCAACCCTCTGGCTACATCACTTAGTATAACTCCTTCTTTTGGGCCACCACATTATGAGTTTCATAATGTCTTCTGTCAAATGCTGTTATCTGCAGCAAATCTCCTTGCTTCTGGAATGCTCTTCCCAGTGAGGCTCACCTGGCACCTTCCTTACATATTTCAGGCACCAGGTAAAAAAAAAAACCATTTTGTCCCAGGCCTTTGGCTAAGTAAACAATCTATGGCCTTTAAAACTATGTCTCTGTGTTATTGCTTGTTACTATGGTCTTCAACATCAACTTCATTGGACTGGTCATGTGCGGATGCTTGATTATCGTCGTCCAACGCAACTACTCTATTCTGAACTTTAAAATGGAAAGCATAATACCGGTGGTCAACAAAAGAAGTTGAAAGACTCTCAAGGCAAATCTTAAAAAATGTAGTATAAACACCAACAACTGTAAAACACTGGCCTGTGAGCGCTCCGATTGGAGAACAGCCTTTACCAAAGGTGTCATGGGCTTTGAAGATGCTCAAACTCAGGACATAAGGGAGAAATGTGCTAAGAGGAAGGCACGCTTGGCAAACCCTCACCTTGATCAACTCCCGCCCGGAAACCTATGTCCCCACTGTGGAAGGATGTGTGGATCCAGAACTGGCCTCCACAGTCACTTACGGACTCACTGTTAAGACCGTGTTCATGGAAAACGATCTTACTTGGCTATGAGTGATCGCCAAAGAAGAAGAAGCATCATAAGAAGACTATGGTATGTATTTTTGTGTTATTATATTGTAAACCACCCTGTGATCCTTGGATGAAGGGTGGTATAAAATTTGTATTAAGCATCATCAAATACTGCCAGGGATATTTAAATATAGCGTCCCCTACTTTAATGTTGAGTTGCCCTGGAACAGATGTCGGCTCCCATAGTGAAGGTGACATACGGACCAGCCTTGAGTTGATTAATCTACCAATTAAAAAATGCAGACCGAGATGTTATCTTGCAGACATCATAGTGAGAAATTTAATTTGTTTGGTGAAGACCACAAAGGAAAGCTAAGCCTGGTTTCCTGAGACTAAGGAGCACACCTTATAATTAGCACACCTGTTTTCCACATAACTTTCATGACAACTTTTTTTTTTTTTTTTAATGCAGCCATGCCTCTGTTTTGCTGCAGGAAACTTGGCTGCTGCCAGCTGGCATCCCTGAGATGTTATGTGCTCATATGAGCATTAGATTTCATCACAAAATAGGAAGGCGGGGAAAAGCACAAGATGGAGAAGATGGTGAATATTGCCTCAGAAAGAGAGAAAAGCTTAAAACGAATAAATGGGAAATGACGCTCTGATCACATCCATGTATACACTTTATAGATCATAGAATCAGAGTTGGAAGGGATCCTGAGGCTGTGTCTGTCCTATACAGGGACTGAACCTGCAACCTTGGCATTATCAGCACCACAGTGTGGTATAGTGGTTAAGAGTGGTGGACTCGTAATCTGGTGAACCGGGTTCGCTTCTCCACTCCTCCACATGCAGCTGCTGGGTGACCTTGGGCTAGTCACACTTCTCTGAAGTCTCTCAGCCTCACTCACCTCACAGAGTGTTTGTTGTGGGGGAGGAAGGGAAAAGGAGATCGTTAGCCGCTTTGAGACTCCTTAAGAGTAATGCAGGATATCAAATCCAAACTCTTCATCTTCTTCCTAACCAACTGCATGCATTTCAGCTCACTTTGGTCCCTTTCCCCCATTCTATGTGCTTCCCTTGTGGTATAAATACTAAGGGTGCTTCCCTTCAAATACTTATCATGAGAGCACAAATACCTATCATGAGAGCCAAATTCAATTCCAAATCCAACACAAGCAGTATTTGGAAGATGGGAAATTCCTTTGAGGTCCACCCAACTTCAATTTTACCCTTAAGGGGAAGCATTTCTCTTTGAAGCGTCTGTCTGCCCCATTGCATCCTGTGCTGGAGGTTTGGGTTGTGCTCTAGGGTACACTACTCTGATACGTTTCCTGCATCTAACCCTTTCATTAAGCCTTCACATGTATGTGTGTATGCGCAGGATGAATCAATGCACCGTTTTGAAGGCATAGTGAGATGAAGCACTTGAAAGCTGCAGAACAGGCAAATATTTTGTTTCGGAGCTGCTGGTGTCTAAATTAAAGACAAATATAAATGGCAACTGTAATTAATCCAGATGCTTCAAAGTTTAATAGGGATGTGGATTTATCATTTTCCTTTTAGATCTTGAAATTGTTGTGGTTACTGGAAAGTTATTCTTTGTGCTGTGCTCTTGTTGACAATCGCCATGGGCAATAATAAATGTTTGAAGGGTGTCTTCTTTTTCCTAGATAAAAGATAAACTATTATAAACTTCTTCTTAAGCTGGCACATGTTAAATAGGGTAACGGGGGGCAGGATAAAGGTAATATGGAGGAGAAGCTGGCAAAGGAACATGATTTATAATATTTCTCCTGGGTAGCTATTATTTGTACAGTTTTATTAAAAGATGCTATTAAATTGCAAAGCTAAATAGATGCTTAAAATGCAACAGTAAATAAAGTGCTTACTGATGCTTTTAAAAAGTCATTAATATGTACATCTACTGAACATCATACCCAGCTTTTATATATACAATATCTATAAAAATGCACACATTAATATTTCTATAGTACATTTTGTCATAATAAATGCACATACCTGTATCAGTATGTACAATAACAACCATAAACATACCATCATTAGTCAATATATACATATCAAATGGGACGTGGGTGGTGCTGTGGTCTAAGCCACTGAGCCTCTTGGGCTTGCCGATCGAAAGGTCAGCGGTTCAAATCTGCTTGATGGGGTGTGCTCCCATTGCTCTGTCTCAGCTCCTGCCAACCTAGCAGTTCGAAAGCATGCCAGTGCAAGTAGATAAATAGGTACCACTGCGGTGGGAAGGTAAACGGTGTTTCCATGCGCTATGGTTTCTGTCACGGTGTTCCGTTGCACCAGAAGCAGTTTAGTCATGCTGGCCACATGACCCTGAAAGCTGTCTGTGGACAAACACCGGCTCCTTTAGCCTGAAAGCGAGATGAGCACCACACCCCATAGTTGCCTTTGACTGGGCTTAACCATCCAGGGGTCCTTTACCTTTTATATACATATCAATACCAGTACACACTCTAAACTACATTGATTATAACCCTCAAATCACTTAACAAATGTTCATTCTTATATGTTTATACAGTGCTTTTTTTCACCTAAAAAAAAGTTTAGGGGTACTCTCATTTGACTTAAGAAAATCACCATTTTATAGTTCAAATCGGGGAAAATAAATACAGTAAATGGACAGAAGTACAAAGATTCACAAAATGTTTAGGGGTATTCGTACCCCTGCATCCCTCCAGAAAAAAAGCACTGTGTTTATCTCCAAATTTCATAGTTACCTGCAACACATGAATTGCATATGAAAGTTCTTTTAGCCAATTAGCCCAACTGTTAGGGATGTGGGATATGGTTGATTTGGTTCATATTTTAATACAAACCTTTTAAATTTGCATTAGTTGTTTGAACCAAAGCACAGCTATTGTCCAAAACTTTCACTCCTCCAAATTTTGTGATGCAGTTCTGCATAAAACTGCATATAAAAATGTGGATATTATGAGAAATGCATGCCAAAATGCTGATGAATTTTCATGACACCTTTTAAAAATAATAACAATAATTGCAAACTGATGCAGAAATTTGGAGAAATGAATTTAAGATTGGGGGAAATGAGAAACTGAAATTGATAGATTTATAATCCGTACCATTGGTAGGCAAACTGGGGCCCGGGGGCCAGATCCGGCCCAATTCCCTTCTAAATCTGGCCCATGGACAGTCCGTGAATCAGCATGTTTTTACATGAGTACAATGTGTCCTTTTATTTAAAATGCATCTTTGGGTTATTTGTGGGACCTGCCTGATGTTTTTACATGAGTAGAAAGTATGCTTTTATTTAAAATGCATCTCTGAGTTATTTGTGGGGCATAGGAATTCATTCATCCCCCCCAAAAAAATATAGTCTGGCCCCCCACAAAGTCTGAGGGACAGTTGACCGGCCCCCTGCTCAAAAGGTTTGCTGACCCCTGTTCCATACCAACTATATTTCCCTCTTAATTCATCAAGAGAGAGGGGAGCTGGCTGAATACAAAATTGCATTGCAGTCTCTGTAATGTATACCTATGAAATTGTCATTTTAAGGGATAGTAAAGACTATTTTATTTCATGAAACTTTGGGACTCTATATTGCATTGTTTCCATTGGGTGCTTGTTCCTGTTTGTTTTAGCAGTTCATTGTAGTTAACATTGTCTTGGGGACCTCTCACTTGAGGATTGAAAATTAAGATATACATGACTAAATACAAGACTAAAGGTCTGTCAGTCATGTGGGAGTTTTAGACATCTCCTTAATTAGTTCACTCCTGAAATAATCATATTTTATAATGCTTAAATTGGATGTGATTAGGCCTGAGGAAATAGTGATGCACATATTAGGAGGTGATGGACTAGACACAATCCCTTGAAACAATAACAGACATTCACCCAATCAACTAAGATCTGTGGACAGAGTTGTCATCAGAGTCCCATCACTTGGGGAAGTTAGTCTGGCAATAAGGAGAAATAAAACACTTTATGTAGTTTTTGAGTATGCTCAAAGGCTGCATGGGAGCTTTCTGAGAGGCCGTGAGGTCAAGCAGTTAAGTAGGAAATGCTTCAGTATAGACAACATATTTTGGATACTGAATATTTCGCCTAAGGCAGGCACCCCCAACCTGCGGCCCTCCAGATGTTTTGGCCTACAACTCCCATGATCCCTAGCTAACAGGACTTGGTCAGGGGTGATAGGAATTGCAGTTCAAAACATCTGGAGGGCCGAAGGTTGGGGATGCCTGACCTTAGCCCACTATTGCTGAATCCAAGCAGCAGTAGCAGTTAGAGGAGCGGGAATATCTGAAGGAGGAATTTTGTTCAGCATGGACCCTATAAGGCCTTTAACAGAAGCTGCTGGGGAGTCACTAAGTCCATCAGCCAAGTATAAAACCTCCCACTCGAAGTCGACATTTCCCAAGGAAAAGCTATTTGACTTTAGCCCATCATGGGTGACAGTGTCAGGAGTTCAGCCTACACTTGAGTAGGACTCTGGCAGTAGGATCCCTCCTGGTCTTTCGGGAGCTTCAAAAGCTTTCTTCTGCCTGAACATCACAGCAACTGATGCCAACCGACACCGGCACACTTAGGGATCTGCAGAGTGTTCGCAGTTTGCGTAACAGACCTCAGAAACTCAGCATTTTGGCTAATCTACTTTATTTACATATAAACACACACAGAGCACTGCAACATGACTCCCTCTCTCTCTAGCACCAGACAGCAAAGAGAAAGAGAACAAAGGACAATAGTCCCACTTCACGGAACACAGTAACACAAACATCCTGTCTCCATCACTTCCCACTCTGTGGAGTCAAAACATATCACATCATGCGAAAGACAACCACACCATGACTGCAACCATAGAGCAGGAATTCTAACAGATAGGTGGACATACCTATGGGGGCATGGATGAGGGGGGTGTCCATCTCTTTAAAATTAAGAACATAAGAAGAACCTGAGGGATCAGGCAGATGGCTTATCTAGTCCAGCACCCTGTTCTCCCAGTCCAGTGACCAACCACTGAGAAGCATTCAAGAAGGACCTGAGTGCACCAGCACTGTCCTCAACTGCAATTCTCAGCCACTGAAATTCAGAGGCATAAACCTCTGGCAGTGATGCTTCAACACAGCCATAGCAGCCAGTACCGTCCCCCAAACTGAAGCAGCATTCAAACTAGGACGGTGAGTTGCCTTTAGTGGTGGGTCTTATATTCTTCACCCTTTATTTCCGTCAGTTGGATGGGAAGCCTTCAGTCTCATGATGAGAGCTAATGGGCTAGCGAAGGTGAGAGGGTTGGGTTTGACTTTCTGGGGTTTGCTTCCCTTCCTTGTGCACTTGAAAGTATATGTGGTCTAAATATCATCATCAACAATCTTTATTACAGTCCAGAGACCCGACAAATCGTTACAAAGCAATACACAATTCATACAGCCTACCTCCAGGTTAAACAAGCATTTTGTTCAGAATATAGGGATCATTTGTTCTTGCAAGCACCGATAAAAACTTTGCCACTGCTAATGTTCTAGCATTTGTCCGGTCTTCCAATAGGAACCTGACATAGTGAGCCTCTGATTTTCCCAGGAAAGGTACCAGCAAGGGTAGTATCATTTTGCACAGTGCAACAAAATATGTTTTATGGAATCGATGTCTTGAGCACACGAGTAAAGTCTGTCCTGGTAGGGAACTCCTCTCAACCTGCCATCCAACACTGCAGAAGGAAAGACGTTTAGTCTGGCTTTGGTGAAAAGCCTTCGATAGTTTGGTACTGTCAGGTTTTTAATGTAAGATGTTAACTTAAAGACGTGCCCATATTGTACTCCTACTGCCAGCAGACTACAGACTGCGTGTGATCGAGATCACAAGTCACTGTGTGCATTATCCCATAATCTTTGCTTTAACATCTTTTGGGTGCCTTAATAACCCAGGTAATACAGTTGGGGGGGGGGTGACAGACCAATAGAGGTGGCTTTTTTAGCCAAGGTTTTCTGCTATTTGCTGACAAATTCCTCATTGGTCAGGTGTTGGTACAAACCCTTCCCTAGATCAAACACTGAAATCCTGAGCCACTGTATGAATGGTCTAAATATATGGTCTGTGAGGGTCAGGGTACTATGTCTTTGGGTTCAAAGCTGCTATGATGCCCACTATTATTTTGTTTGAAATACTTACATCCTGCCTTTCTGCCTGATAACAGGTGGCTTACAATAAAACAGTGGTGTTGAAACTTTTTTCAAAGAGGGCCAGATCTGATGAAGTGAAGGGCCATGAGGGCTGACTGAAGGGCCAGCCAAAGTTGTTAACCTTTTTTTTTAGGATTGAAGTTGTTGAGGTTTTTTAAGGATTTTATCCCAGGAAATAAACTGCCACAATGGCCGGATTAAACCAATTGGCGGTACTTTGGACATGCCTGCAATAAAATGATCCACACACAACAAAATTAGTTTAAACATATATATGAAGGTGGTGATGGAATTCACTGCACAAAAGCAGATAGGTTTTAGCATCAACACCATCAATTTATTATTTCTACCCCACGCATTTAGCTGGATTGCCCCGGCCTCTCTGGGTGGCTTCCAACACATATAAAATATAATAAAACATCAAAAACTTCCAGATACAGGACTGCCTTCAGATATCCTTAAATTGTATAATGGCATAAGCATTGGTGAGGAGGCGGGAGATAGCGATCTCAGTAGGAAATTAAATGCATTCAGTACTGACTGACAATGGCATCATTCATGCTGGCTGTTCACAAGAGCAGTTCACAACAAGCACAGGAACATCTGCTTTAGCTGAAGTTTCTATCTTCATTTCCAAACAGTGGCATGCTTGCTCATTTGTATCTGAATGACATGCAGTCAGTGACTGCAGTTAATGCTTATTGAGTCATGCTTAATGACATCACTGGGGTCCGCCCCCCTGTCACATTACCAGAAGCCACCTCTAGATCTCATGTTTGGGCACTGAAATCTCAGGGTCTGGGATGCTCCTTACATGGCAAACCTAGGGAAATCTCATTTGCTCCATAGTACTTACTCCCAGGTAAACATGCATTGGACTGTGCCCAAAGCTGCTAACTCAGGCTGCCTACACACATTTCATTCAGGAATCAATGGAGACCAAGTACTGCACCATCTAGACCTGTTGCATTTTTTTTTGCCCCTGAAAAGCATTTCTTGAGAAACTGGCTTCATTCCAAAAATTAAATCTTAGTGCAAATTGATTCTGCATTGCCCTACAGATGAAAACAGATGTTGGTGGCCCTGGCAATGGGGGTTGATTCACACCTGCCTCCAAAATACCTGTACCAAGATTGCAGCCACCGCTTCTTCATTTACCTGGGCCATGAGCATTAAGGAAAGAACTTCAATAACTCAAAAGGGTCAAACGTGTATCAAGCAATCACACCCACCCCAGAAGACTGCAGTATCTAGAATCAATCTAGATTGAAAGCAGCATCTTGAGGATGAGCTCGAAAGATTCCAGACTGAGAAATGCGGCATTTTTGTTCTACGAACAGGTTACTTTCTATGCAGCCTGAGTGTGTTCAGTGACATAACATTCCGAGCTGGCCTTCTGGCTTCTCTTGCTTTTTCCTTCCAGTATAACGCGTTTCTCTTTTCCCCCTTAAGGGATAATATGGTTTCTGTGTTGATATTAATCCAGTTTTAATTTGGTTGCACATATCTCTGTGAACATCAGGCAATAAAACTGAACAACCAAACACTGAGTCACCTAGCCTCTTGTCTATATTAGAGTGATTTAGTGGGGTCATTTTGACCTCCTCGTCTTTTTGCTGGCAGGAAAGCTGCTCTTCTTGTTATAGGGTAATCACAAGGTGTTCAGAAGGCTCCCAGAGGCTTGTTTTGGCAGTGGAAATCATTATAACTCCAACAACTTTAACGGTAATTATCATTCCCATTAGAGAGATGAGTACCTAATAATTAGATAGTATTTACTGACTTACTTTCATGAATGCAAGCAGGATGCCAATTGAGTGTTAATGCACTAGGTTAACTACTTAGCATTGCATTTTAGGTATATTTCCAGATGCGTGTTGATTATGAGATGAGTGATACTTATGCATGCAGGATTTTCCTTAGAGTATACCTACAATGGGGACAGTGTCAAAATGTCAGCTCCTAGTACCCCTGCCCCCCATTTTTAAAAACATATATTTGTTACT
The DNA here is from genome assembly GCF_964252035.2 of Podarcis erhardii. Lineage (NCBI taxonomy): Eukaryota > Metazoa > Chordata > Lepidosauria > Squamata > Lacertidae > Podarcis > Podarcis erhardii. The sequence continues at coordinate 23,792,573 of NC_138515.1, read as the reverse complement.
GAGAACTAAGTAAAAATTAAAAATGCACAAGGTAAAATAAGATGTGTGTGGGGGGGAAATAACTTAACACCCGTGTAAAAAACAAAAACAAAACCTTATAAAAATTACATGAGTGTTATTGTAGTTAACCTAAACTTAATCTAATACAATGTTTATAAAAATGAAATTAAAATATTGTTAAGTTTCTCCATGGGAAGTCTACCTTTGTATGTAAGATAGATTTACTCTTTCCATAAAAAATCTGATTTTATTCATTTGTTCATTTTTAGAAAACCTGTTGCAATGAAATACAGTGGTACCTCAGGTTAAGTACTTAATTCATTCTGGAGGTCCTTTCTTAACCTGAAACTGTTCTTAACCTGAAGCACCACTTTAGCTAATGGAGTCTCTTGCTGCTGCTGCACCGCTGAAGCACGATTTCTGTTCTCATCCTGAAGCAAAGTTCTTAACCCGAGGTACTATTTCTGGGTTAGCGGAGTCTGTAACCTGAAGCATATGTAACCTGAAGCGTATGTAACCCGAGGTACCACAGTACCTGCAATATCTGAGTGGCCCGTTTTCAGCATTATGCCTTGTCTGGAAGCACCCCTTTGCTGCAAGCAGTGACCCGATCTATGTTTATTGAAGGAGTGGGATAAAGTTGTAAGCAGTAGCTTGGTTTAGTTCACACTTTTCCACAGCCAGAGTTAACAGAGCGTTACCAGAGAGCTTAATTAAGAGAAGTAAAACAGAGCAAAGTAGGACAGCAGGCAAACTTGTTGCGGTCTGGCAGAGGAGAGAAATACGTATGCATGCATAATCTCAAAGGGGAAAAGCAATTCCATAAATCAGAATCATGAGGCATGGGAATCAAAGCACCATACATAATTCAGAAACTGCACAGATCTGCTGAGTGTGTAAAAAAAACCAACACCAAAAAAACCCAACACAAAACACAAAACCAAACCCCAACAACCTGCAGGTCTCAACTTTTTCTTTTAACTACAGAAAGAGCTTTAGAATTGCCATTCAGATATAACAGCAAGTTGTGTCAGATGTATATTTATACCTGATAATATATTATAATTATTAATTTATTGAATTCATATACCACCCTATATCTGCAGGTCTCATCTATTTTTAAAATACATGAAATCTAGTTATTAAAGAGTTATTAAAGAGTCGAACACAAAGAACAGCCTGCATATTTTCAGAGCAGTGTAAGAGCAGGCATCCCCAACCGTCATCCCTCCCGATGTTTTGGACTACAATTCCCATAATCCCTGACCACTGGTCCTGTTAAGTAGGGTTCATGGGAGTTGTAGGCCAAAGCATCTGGAAGGCCGCAGGTTGGGGATGCCTGTGTAAGAGCTTCTTCATTAGGTTAGGCCCATGTCTCCCCATTTTAACTTCTGAAGAAAGGAACCACCAGGGCTCGCCTAATAATGTGGCTGCTTCTTGTGAAAGTGCCACTGTCTGCTAGGGGGAAAAGGAATGTTTTACACTGGAGCAGCATGCAAGTGAGCCACGCTCACTGTGTTCTGCCAACCTGTGAATCAGGCCTTAGTCCTTCCTGAGGCACAGCTCTAATTGGGGTGCTATATTTTGCCCTGTTCCCTCAACGCTTCCATTAATGCCTGTTTCTCTCCTGATTAGCCAAAAACATTTTTAGTACAAATTCCAAATGGTTTTGAACGTTGATATATTGGCTTATGTGACAGCTCGTGCTTTGACATTGCAATCAAATGGGACAAGGGATCGAAAAGTTAGAAAGAGATACATTGAGATGGGCAAAGCTTTCACATTCTTCTGCTTGCAGAGAAACTTCAAATGCTTTTTATTCTCTCTGACATAAACTAGGTACTGCAATGCAGCGATGTATACCATGTAGCACGTTTTCCCTGAATACTGGGCAGTGTGTTTTCTCTGTAAACTGGAAACACTGACATCTAGTGATGCAAGACAGCATGATTTAAGTCTATGGAGGATGTACTAGTGTCTTAAGGGAAATTGTAAACGTTTATAAAGATACAGATGCTATTTCAAAGGCTATTAATTCCTTGCAAAATCCTTGTAATCTATCCTGAATTGGTTCTCATGCTTCAAAGTGACACAGAGCCTGTCCACCTCTGAGTTCACTCTGTGATTCCATTTTTTTTTTATTTGTGTAGACCACATTGATGTCCCCCTCAAACATCACCAGTCTTGATGCTTTCCTCCTGTAAATTCATGTTTTCCCAATATGGGGAGAATCCAGTACTGCAGATTTGGGGAAATTGGGCTTGATACAGGATTGCAGTGTTCTGAGGCTGGTGGATCATTTTCTGCTACTGCCCTTTTCATGACCCCTCCTTCCTCAATCTTGTATTTCTTTTCTGGCTGTTCCCATAATTATTTCCAGTGCTCTCCTGAATGGATGAGTAATTTTCTTTCTTTCTTTTGATTCCTCAGATTTGCACAAAACCAGAAAACTGCACAAGGATGCCACACTAAAAAATTATACACCAGATATATTGGGCAGCAAACTGAAAAGTGCACGCTGAAGATTTACAATTACTATCATTTCTCTTCCAGTCTGCTAGTAAGCTTTGGATTGATGCAGATGCAGAAACACACATAACCCTTTTGATCCATCAGATTTGCACAAAACCAGAAAACTGCACAAGCAAATTTACAATTGCCTGTCGCTGTGCTTTTGCACATTTCTTGGGTGGCCTTTAAAACCAAACCAAATCAGGTGCACCTGCGTGCTTGACCTGTCAGTACTTACTTGGCATAAAAAATGAACAAATTAGAAGGCAGGAGCTAAGACAGATGGGAATGCCTACTGATATGAATGGAAAAGACCAAAGTTGTACAAATTCAAATATATGAAGGTCTAATCCAGTCTGATTTGAATGAGGGGGGGTGGACTAACAGGTAAATAGTGCAAAAATGTGGACAATCTGAAACAATCCTTTTGCACTTTAAAAAGCTAAGATATTTATAGTACAATAAGATTCTTCGGATCGTGAATTATCAGTGTGTGGAAAGACAATATCCAAGCAAGGGAGATGGGTTCTTAACAAAACACCCACAAGTGCGGAAAGTGGATGAGTAAGCTGGTTTGTGCAACCCTTAGCATGGCTTCATAGTAGCAAGTGGCTATTGAAATCTGGTTAGAGAGTCAGGCTAGGCCTGGAGAGAGCCAGGTTGCAATCCGCATTATGCCGTGATTTCTGCTGTGTGACTGATGTTGGGCAGCCATTTCTCACAGCTTCAATTGAGCTGTTCTGAGGATAAAATAGAGGCATAGGAGCAACAACCATGCATACACCATCTGGACATGGGTGGCAATGTCGTCTAAACCACTGAGCCTTTTGGGCTTGCCAATCAGAAGGTCGGTGGTTTGAATCCCCACAGCGGAGTGAGCTCCTGTTGCTCTGTCCCAGCTCCAGCCAACCTAGCAGTTTGAAAGCACGCTAGTGCAAGTAGATAAATGGGTACCACTGTGGCGGGAAGGTAAACGGTGTTTCCGTGAGCTCTGGCTTCCGTCACGGTGTCCCGTTGTGCTAGAAGTGGTTTAGTCCTGCTGGCCACATGACCTCGAAAGCTGCCTGTGGACAAACACCGGCTCCCTCAGCCTGAAAGCGAGATGAGCACCGCAACCCCATAGTCACCTTTGACTGGACGTAACCACCCAGGGGTCCTTTACCTTTTGCCTTACCTTATACACCATCTGGAGGAAGGGCAGGATGAAATATGATTAATCAATGATGAAATTAATATTTAATAAAACAAACAATTTATCTCACAAATAGTGTGGCCCTGAGTTTCATCGTGTGTTCCTCAGTGTACTGAGCTTCCTCTCTGCAAATGTGGAACATTCCTCAGTTCATAGAAGAAAATTTGGAATCCCTTTCATGTGTACATGAGGATTGTTGGATCATAGCCACTACTCACATATTTTCAAACTTTTTCTATCCCTAACCTTGAGGCTTTTCCTTTTAAAAAACAAACACTCTAATTCTTCAGATTCTGCATTGGCCCACAGCAAAATTATTCTACATCAAGGATCTATATGTGATGGGGGTTCTGTTCTCTAATTTACTTGGCATAATGGTTTATCTGGCAACCAGCTCTTAATTGAAATATGCGATATATCAGGAAAATCCCCCATCCCGCAAAACAGGAGGGAGCTTTGCGTGTTAAGTATCTATCTGTGTAATAAAACCAACCGTGTGTTAAAGTAAAACATATTCATAATTAGGGTAGGCTCTTTAATCTTTTCCTCCCTGTAAGTTCAAAAACATCTGTTTAGTCTTTGTTAAACATAAATACAAAGCTGTTGGCGAACATGTACACACCTTGAACATTTTGTGCTTCTACTTACGAAACCTGCTTTTGAAAACACATCTGTGATTATCTTTGGTTCTTTTTACTTTATTCGCAAAATTCATTGTAGATATCTAAATCTGCTATTCTGTCTATAATGTTCTGAGACTGAACCATGTTTAACACTTTTTGGCATCAAAATCTTAGGTCATATTGGATCTTTCTTGAACTGAAATTTGTTATTTGAAACTGTCATCAAACTGCCAGAAAAATTGCCCCCTTTCTTTTTAGCAATGTTTCACTTGCCTTTTTTTCTTCCTAATTTTATCTGTTTAGAAGAGAAGACAGACACAGACTGGCTTGTATAAGAATAGCAGGTCATTTCTCCAGTTATTTTTTTGCTCACACCACTCCTCTTGTCACATCATTTCAAGTTTGGACTAGCAGGAAATTGCAACAATTTGCTTTTTTAAAGTGTAACATCTATCCTCATAATTTTGTTTCCATGCTGAACCTGAGATGATAAGAGCATCTCTAGACCAATATTTTTTGGGACAGTAACTTGCTCTTCAAACTACATATTGTCTAGAATTCCTGGGCTTCCATGTGAGTAATTTACTGTGAATTTGGGTTAATGGTTCTTCCGTCCATTTGGATTTTATGCTGAAAACCAGGGCTTTTTTGTCATAGTAGTCACCAGTACAGAGTACCAGTGCCTCTTTTTTTGCTGTCCATGTTTTCTGCTGGCACCCATAGCACCTTTATCAATTTATACATACCAGCACCATGTTTTTAACCAGAAAAAAGCACTGATGGCAACTAGCAAAAGCTTAGAGTCAATTGAGTTCCCCTTCATTTTTAAGTCATATTTTTAAAACAATAAGTTGTTTTTAAAACCCTACAATGCTTTTTTAAAAAACAACAACAGACAAACAAAACAAACACACACTAGAACTCCATAGGCAACATTTCAGACAATCTCATTGGAAGCCTGTAGGAGCTCTGGAAAGGAAGGGCCGGTGTGAAGTTGCAAAGTTTTTACATGCGAATATATACATCACTTGCGTGTCACTTAATTATTTAATGTAAGAATGAGCAAGAGACAAACTCCTGATCCCCTCTTTCATAAGATGTTATGGAGGAAAGTGGATCTCTCTTACTTTCCCCACACATGTGGTGGTTATGCGATAAGGTGAAAACTTACTGGGAAAACATATGCAATGAACTAAAGAAGATCTTTAGATATACGTTTTTGAAAAAGCCAGAGCCATTCTTCTTCGGAGTGGTAGGAGAGGACATTGCTAAGAATGATCAGAAATTGTTCTTATATGCAACAACAGCTGCGAGGCTATTGCCAACAGTAGAAGAATGGCAACAGAAGGTAATGGTATATGCAGAAATAGCTAAATTAACGGGGGAAATTCGACAACAGGGCAATGGAACATTTCAAAAAGAATGGGAAAAATTTATGTCCTACATAGGAAAGATAAGGTGAAATAGTGAAACCAGTAGAACTGAAACAAACCTCATAATGTGAAATACAAAGAAATTTATTGGATAATAAAAACAATAAGAAGTAGAATGTACAATGTGACCAATGTAACTAATAGCAGTTGTAAATGAATATAAACAGACAACTAGAATTGTATATATAGAAGGATTTATTTGTTTATAGACATTTTATGGACAAATGTGGAAGAAGAAGAACAATATACAAAATGGATAAAGACAATGTGAAAAATTTAGAGGAGATATAAAAAAGCCAGAAGAAGGAAGGAGGGAAGTCAGCTCCTAGGAGCAAGTATAAATGTAAAATGCAATACAATATGTGTATGTGGAGTATGTAACTGGAAAACCAATAAAGATTATCCTAAAAAAAACTAAAGAAAACCCCTTTCCTCGGTCTCACCTTCATTGTTTCTTAGACCAGTACACACAGTATTTTATTTCATTTTTTTTATTTTTTGCCACAGAACGTTCTCATGATGATTACACTCTGGCACAAGTGTGCTTATGACTGTGTAGAAGGAGTAATTTGTGAATGACTGCTACGTAGGTACATTCTGAAGCAATTTCCATGATCGCTGCAGTATTTCTGGTACCACCTCAATGACTGAAATTGCTGCAAAGTATATCCAGGCATGTCTGGTTCACTCGGTACCTCCTCCTTGAGACTGTGCATATGCATTCATAGACTGCATGGAGGCAAATATCCAAAAATGAGCGTGTGAACCAGGCTGTCTACTTGATTCAATCCTCTGAGTTGGCAGCACTAGAGGGTTCAGTAACGACACTGCTGGCACAGATAAATAGAACAATAAAGAACAGAAAGAACTGTACTTGTAGTATTCTGTATGCCTAAGGGGAGAATCTCTTAAAATACTTTTGATACAATGCCAACATGCACAGAGGAACTGGCCGTGGCTATATCCCAGTTAACTTAAATGCATTCTAATGTTGGTGAAGATTTCAGTGGAAAATCAATTAGGGCTCTCTGCATCCAGCAACTCTTTAAAAAACAAAACAAAAAAAGAGACTTGAGTATTAGGTATGCTATTATGCATGCCAATACTTGAGACAAATTATTCAAACATGAATACATTAATATATCTTTTCTGGAACCAAAGCAGGGTGAGCCAGGCATAATACCAGTGCCTTCATTTTAGGAAGATACAGCAGAGAGCTTAAAATGTTGAGGTCAAGTAAAGCAAACAAAACGATTTCGACTTTTTATAGAAATGTCACTTCCATGCTGATGATTATTTAATTTTATTTATCCTTGTATGTTGTATTATTTAATCCTCGGTTATTACCATCATCTGGTTCCATAATTGCATTCATAAATTCAAAGGGTTGTGGTGTTGGAAGGGGCCCAGGAATGGTTTTAGCAAGCCATGCTTTCTTTTACCCTATTCTGTCCAAGGCCTTCTTACCATCTACTGTGTCCTCTGAACCAAGCTACTCTCCTAAATCATAAAATTGTAGAGTTGGAAGGGACCCCAAGGGCCATCTAGTCCAACCCCTGCAACGCAGGAATAAGGTAAAGGTAAAGGGACCCCTGACCATTAGCTCCAGTTATGGGGTTGCGGCGCTCATCTCTGAGCCTGGCTTCAGCTGGGGAGGGTGGGATATAAATGAATTTTTATTATTTATTTATTTATTTATTTATTTATTTATTTATTGGCCGAGTGAGCCGGCGTATAGCTTCCTGATCATGTGGCCAGCATGATTAAGCCACTTCTGGTGAACCAGAGCAGCACACGGAAATGCCGTTTACCTTCCCGCTGGAGCGGTACCTATTTATCTACTTGCACTTTGACGTGCTTTCAAACTGCTAGGTTGGAAGGAGCAGGGACCGAGCAACGGGAGCTCACCCCATCACGGGGATTCGAACCACCGACCTTCTGATCAGCAAATCCTAGGCTCTGTGGTTTAACCCACAGCGCCACCCGCATCCCTTAACGCAGGAATAACCCCCTGCAAAATCCTTGGAAGGAGGGCAGACTACATTTCTCCAGCTGTATAATGCCATACTGCTATTAAAGAAAGAGCTACCTTCAAGGATAAGCAATCCGTGCCTTTTCTTCCATGGTGCACATACTGGTGTTGATAAAAAAAATAATTCCCTGACTATGAATATGAATTTGCCTAGCCCATAATGCTCAGTCACATGAAGCAGAAGTAGTAGTCAGAAGTTATTCTACAGTTCCAAACGCAAAATAAGATTTTACACCTGTACATCATGTGCTTTCATTTTAAGTCTATTGTGCAGTTCAGACAACTGAGCTAATACCAGGTAACTCTGGTAAAAAAAAAAAAAGGAAGATCTGAACTTTAGGGATGGGTGTGTGTGGAATAATGGCACTCATCTGATAAAGCTCTACGAAGCTGCTTAACCCCGTCCTTAGTTTTTGCAAATGCTTTTTGTGAATTTTCTGCAAGCTGGCTTATATCTGCTTGGCATTTTCAGTTCACGGAGAGTCCAGAATGTTTCTCTCCCAGAAGCCTCGGTGTTACAAAAATGGAAACCGAAGAATCTATAGACAACACTGTTCTCTGCTTATTTGCAGGCAAGATAGCACTTGGCCGGGAGATAGCTGATAAACCAGTTTGAACATTTGTGAAAAGTTAACCTCTTATCTACCTAATGACTCTTGATTTAACCTCATTACCAAGGATAACGTTATTCTTCATGTGTTGAATTGCTTTGCGATGCTTCATGGGAACTTGCACATTATGAAAATTAGCACACACTCAGACCCTCCAAGTGTCCCTATTTTCCAGGGACAGACCCGGATTTACAGATGCCGCCCTGGTTTCTGATTTGATCCCGGAATGTCCTGCTTTTCCTTTCACCCGAAAAATGTTGGAAGGTATGGAGTTATGCAACCCCCAAGCCATCTAAGGCAGCCCTGTATAGGGAAGTTTGAAAAATGTTTATTGTTTTATTATTATTTTTACATATATTGGAAACTGCCCAGTGTGGCTGGGGCAATGCAGTCAGATGGGTGGGGTATAAATAGTAAAAAAATATTATTGTTACTACTATTACTACTATTACTACTATTACTACAGTGGTACCTCAGGTTAAGTAATTTCGTTGTCCCTGAGAGGGGGCAATGACAATTAAGATATTATTATTATTATTATTATTATTATTATTATTAAGAACTTAATTTGTTCTGGAAGTCCGTTCTTAACCTGAAACTGTTCTTAACCTGAGGTACCACTTTAGCTAATGGGGCCTCCCACTGCTGCCGTGCCGCCAGAGCATGATTTCTGTTCTCATCCTGAAGCAAAGTTCTTAACCCGAGTTACTATTTCTGGGTTAGCAGAGTCTGTAACCTGAAGTGTCTGTAACCCAAGGTACCACTGTACTACTAAAGGTAAAAGGTAAAAAGGTAAAGGACCCCTGGATGGTTAAGTCCAGTCAAAGGCGACTATGGGGTTGCGGCGCTCATCTCGCTTTCAGGCTGAGGGAGCTGGCGTTTGTCCACGGACAGCTTCCCAGGTCATGTGGCCAGCAGGACTAAACTGCTTCTGGTGTAATGGAACACCGTGATGGAAACCAAACCACATGGAAACACTGTTTACCTTCCCACCAAAGCTGGACCTATTTACCTACTGGCACTGGTGTGCGTTTGAACTACTAGGTTGGCAGGACCTGGGACAGAGCAACAGGAGCTCTCCCCATTGTGTGGATTTGAACCACTGACCACTGATTGGCAAGCCCAAGAGGCTCAGTGGTTTAGACTACAGTGCCACCCGCGTCCCTACTACTGCTACTACTGAATAGAATGTCCCTATTTTCATTGGAGAAATGTTGGAGGGTGTGCACACACTTCATAGAGGAGTGAGAGGGAAGGTCAATGTCTTTCCCTTCTCCTGGCCTGGCCCTCACATGATCTGCACTAGCGGGGGCAGGATTGGATGACGCTATCTATGTCCTGCCTCCCATACAGGCCACCTAGAACTGTGGCTGCCCTACCTAACAAGAAAGACTGTCTACAGGGCTGCAGGGTAGGCATAGACTTGTGAAAAGTTGGCTTCTGAAGCAGAGGCAGGAAAATAGTTGAATGTGCTTTTTTTTTAATGTAACCTTTAGGTTTTTACGACTGGTATCTTTTATCTCACATTTTTATTTATGAAATCTAGATGCTAACCCAAAGATAATGAAATGCAGGGCAGCACAATGCCTTGGGAGTGGATCCAGAACACATATATTCTATATTATGTGCTGCAGTTTTAATGGTTGTGGTTTTTGGACTAGATACAAGAGCCGGGGCTGAGCCGTGTCGCCTGTGCGATTTTGCATTCAAATGCTCACATGGAATTTATGTTGGTTACAAGAAGGATTAATTGGGATTCTTGAGACACAAGCTGGCAGAGGATTACTTGTGCCAGATTCTTACTGGTCAGATCACCCTGTACTTGCTTGTGAAACCAGATCTGTAGACACATGTACTGGAAGATGAGTCAGACCAGAGATGGAGTTTGATGCTATTACTTTAAAAAACAATGTTTGCCTTTTAATCCTTCTCCCCTATTAGCACTTTAAATTAGATGCTAGTTTGTTCTTCTTACATAGACTTTGAGGTTACATAGGCATGTGACTCATGATAGTGGTGTTCAGAAGATTGCCAAGCCAAAGGTTCTCAAGGAGGAACTTCCTGCTTATATTCTTCCTCCCAATATTTTCTGAAAGAATGGTGGGTGGCTTTCTTAAAAATGAATGCCACCACAGGCAGTGGAGAAGTTCCACATGTCAATTGACAACATGGAGACATCATTTTCTTCACTGAGTATAGCATGTTTTTTTTCTAGAGGTACTTTTCTGGTGGTATTCTATGAAGAATTAGTGTCAAACCAGACCCAATTCAAATTGCTGGCATTGACCTTTAAAGCCTTACACAGCTCAAGACCTCAATACCTTAAGGATCGCCTCTCCACATATGAACTGACCCAGAGCCTGCACTTGTCTGAGGCCCTTCTCTATATCCCCCATCCCAGAGAGGTTCAGAGGGTAGCAACAAGAAAATGGACCTTTTATGTGGTGGCTCCTCGATTGTGGAATGCTCTTCCCATAAAGGTTCATTACATGTCTTTAGGCAAAAACATTCCTCTTTACCCAGGCCTATGACTGTTAAATAATCCATGGGCAATGAAAGTATGAGGGAGTAGGCTATTATTGTGTGCGCAGGCAGAGACCCCCTGACCCCAGACGACACCCGGGTGGAATAATGACTCGTGACAATGTGTTATGGGATTAAAATTGGCCACAACTTTACTAAACTTTCAGATGTAGGAAGACCTTGGCTTAGGCATTGGGCATTTATCCCTCCCAGTCCCAGTCCCTGGCCGGGGATCTGGGGTACATCAGGGTTATGCAATCTGTGTGGGGTTTGGGCTGGCTCTGGAAGATGTATGTTTAAGCAGAAAGCCTGACCCCCATTTCACCCCAACACAGGGGAGTGCGCTGACAACCTTTCAGCGTATGGCCAGGGACTCCCCTCAACACAACCCCTTTAACGGGGAACCCTGGGATCGTCACTGCAGGGGGGGCGTGGTTCACTGCCTCACGCCCCACCTACCCCATTTAGGGAAGATAGGCTAAAGGATTCCACCCAAGGCCTATAAATGCCAGAGCTCCCAGGTAACTATTTTATTATTAAGCTATCTGTCAGTATGTTTTTTTTTTATAACTGATGTTCTCGGTGTGTTTTTTTCCGGGGGTACTCAAGGGTTCTCAGCTCCCCCCCAAAAAAGGTTAAAAGTGTGGTGCTTACTGTAACAACTTCATGATGAGTATCTGAACCTTTTTTTTTAATAGAAGCACTGAATGTTCTGTAATGTGTTTTCAGGTTGTACACTGCCCTGGGATCTTCTGATAAAGTGTAGTATATAAATTGTGATGATGATAAATGTTGTTGTTGTTGTTGTTGTTGTTGTTGTTGTTGTTGTTGTTGTTAAGAGGAATAGTTTCATGGTGTGGTTACCATTGGCCCAACCCATTTTGGAAACCCTTGTAAACACACACACACACACACACACACACACACACACACCTCACAGATCAGATTTATTTATATGGACAAAGTGCCATGGTAAAACACAGCTGGAGTAACAGACCCCGAATTACATGGAATGTTGCATATAGCATGTAGAAACAAAACATGCAAACTTTTACATCCTTCTAAAACCCAAGCTGAAACCATCTAGGGTCTTATATTGATTAGCAAATGGAAAATGTCCACGCTCTCATTTTATGCAGAATTCTAACAAAACACGTATTGGTCAATGATCAAATCCTTCCTGTCTTGTTTCTCATATTTTCATTAAAACATGTTTCCTCAAAGCCCCCCCTCAAAAGGGCAAACTTTCCAGCAGTGGAGTTTGGTTAGGACCTTGGGAGATCAGGTTTCAAATGCTCACTCAGCCACAATGCTCACTGGGTGACTTTGGACCAGTCACTGTATCTTAGCCTAACCCACACTGCAGGGTTGTTTTAAGGATAAAATGGGGAGCAGAAAGGACCATGCACCCCACCTTGAATTCCTTGGAGGAAAGATGGGATGTAAAGAAATCAATACTGCTCCTGGCAGAGAATTTCAACTTGCCAGCATAACAGTTCTTTGAAGTTTAGGAAAAGTAAGAAAATTTAAATACTTATTCCTCTGGTAACGTTTTCAAGTCTCTAAAACCAAATATTTTGAGGAACAAGTTTCGACTCTTGAAAATCAACCACCTTCATTTCTGGAGTGATGCATTCTTTAGCTTTCTCTCTCTAACAAAAAGTAGTGAGGATGTTCACAGAAAATCCCCAAAGTTGTCTTTTATATGGAGTAATTTTGCTTCCAGGACCTTGTGAAAGAATATGTAAATACAATGTCAACCAACTGTCCAGGTTTGCTAAAGGGGATAATATAGCAAATAATTAAGAATGATTCCCCGTGCAACAGCTTGGAAGGAGCTCGATTTAGGTTCCAGTTCTTCTCAACTGTAAAAATAACTGGCTCCTTGCTGTAGGCTCATATGATGTGGCATCTTGGCAAGATATCACATGAAGCATCCTTCTTTTGAAGTTCAACTGAGGAGGCAAGACTTTCTTAAGGCCTTAAAATACTGCCATTTCCCCAGGAATAGATATCACACTGTTGCTTTGGCCCTACTATTAGGTGACACCAGGTAGCTGCCTATAGCAGCTGATTTTGAGTGGCATTAAGGGACAACAAATATTCATTCTGCATTTTTACTGCCAAAGAGGGAAGAAGCCCTTTGAGGATTGTTTATTTTTATTTTTGCTTCTGGTGTCAGAATAACCCACCCAGCCTTGTGAACTGTGTGCTTTGCTGGCGGGGGGACGACAATTTGCTACACTGTCTCAGGAGGAGGGATAATGTCTTATTTATTTATTTATTTATTTATTTATTATACAGTCAAACCTCATTTGTTGAACGTAATCCATTCTGGAAGACTGTTCGACTTCCGAAACATTCAACAACCGAGGACCAAAGGGCGGTAGGCAAAGTCAATGGAGAAAAAAAAGGGGGGGGAACTTCCTGGAAGTTGTTCCGAAAATTGTTTGAAAACCTGAGCAGTTACTTCCAGGTTTTTGGAGTTAGGGAGCCAAAACGTATGATGACGGAGGCGTTCGAGAACCGAGGTTTGACTGTACCTGTTTCTAACCTACCATTTATCAATTCACATTCCCAGGATGCACAGATCAGACTATCTCCAATCCAAAGCGGTTTCTCCTTATCCATTAAGCCCATTGTGTCCCTTTTCTCAGGTTCATCTGTACGAAAATTTGTACCGAAAGATAAAGCACACATAGTACATACATGCTCTTATTGTGTCGCACATTTCTCTGTATGCTACTATTTCCCACACCTGAAATATCCAGTTGCAGCTTGAAGCTTTTATTGGTGCATCGATATACGTGTCATGTGTATATTAAAAGCTCTCCCTTCCCTGCTTTGCTTCTCTTTCCGCTTGTCAAAAGGACCAGTTTACACTAAGCTCATTTGGAACGTAGACCTTTGGAACGGAAACCAAGGCTCCTCTATTGTGTTCACAACACCTTTCTGTTCCCCTTCTCTGTCTCCCACTGCTCTACTTGGCTTAACTTAGAACTTGTTTCTGCTCCCTCAGTTGCTGAGATGAATCTGTTTTAGTCACGCATGGTGCTGAGGCTCCTTACCCAGCTGAGTCCGGCAGTTAAACATTCAGCTCCAACTCCTCACCTGCCCCCAACCCCATCTCCAGCGTGAAAAGGGAATACGGACTTTGAAGTCAGTGAAATATATTACTGCTGTAAACTGGAGCCAGAACGGATTGGCTGTAGCTTATTCCTGAATCAGCACCAGGTATCCGAATGAATATATGAATATGAATCGACCATACTTAGAAAGAAAATTACATTGTGCCCTGGGCACAACCCCCACTTTTGTTAAGAAAATCCCTGCTGGATCAGGGCATTGGGAAAGGAGATTGTTAGCCGCTTTGAGACTCCTTAGGGTACTGATAAAGCAGGATATCAAATCCAAACTCTTCTTACAGTGGCCAGCCAGGTGTCCATGGGAAGCCAGCAAGCAGGGGCAGAGCACAACAGACTCTCCCCTCTCTTGTGATGACCATCAACTGGTATTCAGAAGCATGTTGCTTCTGGCACTAGAGCAGTGCTGGATTTACGTATAAGCTAAACAAGCTATAGCTTAGGGCCCCACTCTCTTGGGGGCCCCAAAAAAATTTAAAGGAAAAAAACCTGGATGTACATTTCCAAAATATAAGATAAAAAAACCAATAAAATAAAACCTACATACTGCAACAGTGTTTTGTGTTGTGTGGGCTCCTATGATGTAAGTAATGGGCCCCACCTGCTATATAAAGGGTCCCATTAAATTGGGAGCCAGCATGGTGTAGTAGTTAAGAGCGGTGGACTTGTAATCTGGTGAACTGGGTTCGCTTCCCCGCTCCTCCACATGCAGCTAGCTGCTGGGTGACCTTGGGCTAGTCACACTTCTCTGAAGTCTCTCAGCCCCACTCACCTCACAGAGTTTGTTGTGGAGGAGGAAGGGAAAGGAGATTGTTAGCCGCTTTGAGACTCCTTAAGGGGAGTGAAAGGTGGGATATCAAGTCCAAACTCCTCCTCCTCATCCCCCTCCTCCTCTTCTTCAGTAGTTTAGGGCCTCATTAAACCTAAATCCAGCCCTGTGCTAGAGACAGAACATAACCGTAGCCATTGATAGCCTTATGCTCCATGAATTTCTCTAATCCTCTTTTAAATTTTCAAGTTCAATCCCCGTATCGGACAGCTGCATATTCCTGCATTGCAGGGGGTTGGAGTAGTTGATCCTCAGGGTCCCTTCTAACTCGACGATTTTATGATTTGATAAAAACCATCCAAGTTGGTGGTCATCGCTACCTCTTCTGGTGGTGAATTCCTGTCAGGCTGGAAGGATTCTCTCCTCCCCTGACAGCCGCCAGGATCAAAGAAGAAACACAAAAGTTCATATTTATGGTTTTATTCAGCAATCGTGGAGCATGACAAGGAATCTAGTTCTGGACGCCATCATGACATTGCTCACTCTGAGCTCCTCCTTTTTCTTCCCCAACATCACCCTGTGTCCTACGGGAAGTCTCAGGAGTCAAATGTCATTGCACTCTTTGTTTGTGAATTCTAAGTGACCGGCACGTCCTTGGAGAGGGGGGAGTCCCCAGGCTCTACAAGGATGTGTCTGCTTTCTGTTCTCTAACTCCTCCTCCTTCCCCCAATACCTCATAACTTGGCAGCTCTGTGTCTTGTTGTAATGCAACCCTGTCTGCGTCTCCTCTTGCAGCTGCTGGAGAATGGGGGAGGGATTCTTTCCCCTCCTCCTCCGAAAGAAGCAGAGGGGAAGGAGGAGGCAATTCCCAGCCCTCCTCTTCAAACCAGTCCCTGACAATTCCCTAGGTTTACTATTTTCTATGTGAAGAAGTGCTTTCTGAATCTTCCAATATTCATCTTCACCAGATACCTGTTGTCATGAACACACCAGCTCCAAGTGCAATCTTGCAGCCGGCTGCTGACTGCAGTCAGGAACAGGGAGGCGGGGTTTTCACGCCGGCACAGGAGAACCTGAAGCTGCTATCGTTGACTCTCCTTGATTTTGGACTGCCGGCTGATAAGGGAAGAATGGAGAACAGGCTGGAACACAGCCAAAGCTCCCCGGAAGCCCAAACAGGCATGGAAAGCCACAGAGATAGCTTTTCGGAACAGGAAGGGGCTGCAGCTGACCAAATAAGTCTGAGGCATAGGCGTATAGGAAGGCTGCTAGACAGGACTCAAAATAAGAAACGTAAAGGTTGAAGGTTCAGTCTTTTCTGTCGACACAGGAAGAACTCAGAAGGGTCAACTGAGTGATGGGGGCCTGAGGCTTCCTAGAGCCGTCCGGAGATAATTGCTTGGGTTTTTTTTTGCAATAAATCTTCCTTTTTAATTACATATGCTTACTAACTTAACAAGCCAGGAACCTGGACTCTTAACACTTGTGGGTTCCAGCATTATGCAAGAGGTAGCAAAACATAGATGGCACCATAGATTTGCATGACAGCATTATGTTATTAGCAGTTGCATTTTCAATTCCTTTTGCTAATGATTCCTAGCATGGGGTTAGCTTTTTCTGGGCGCCTTCCTCTGTCCAGCTGCAACAAAACATGTCTCTCCTGCATCGTTCTCTACAGCCACAGTAGTAGCTGCAACCTTCCAGCAGCTTGACTTCACCCCTAAGGCGCACTCCTCCATTGCCTCCCGAGACAGGTGGATGCCAACAATAAATCCACAGCAGCTTCTCTAGTCACAGGATTTAGTTATTACCTAGATTTGTAAATTATAGGGATCCCAGGGTTGTATCATAGAATAAGCAACTGTTACAAAAACATGCACCCATTAAAATATCTTATAAAGGAATTAAAACAACAGAGCAGATTAAAAATACCAAAAACAGAAAGCGGCTTCACTGGTGCACCTGAAATGACAAGAGAGAACAATGTTTTTACTGGCAGGCGGAAACTCACGAGGGTCTACAGTCTGTCTTTATCTAAATTGTAAGTTATTTCAAAAAGGCACCAATTCTGGGTAATATGCAAGTGTATGTACATTTAGATTAATCAGTTAAAAGGCAGGATAAGTAACACATTTTGATTGGCTGGCAGACTTTATTCTGGATACAAGTGCATCCTCAGATATACATATTTAAAATGGCCTCTTCCTTAGGCAAGGAGACATTGTAGCTGTGCTCAACTGCTAGGCAACCAAACAGGTGAAGATCTTTTATTTATTCTCTGCACTGGCACCAAGCCCCTGAAAGTACATCAAAAGCTTTCAAATACAAATCATTAAGGTGCCATTCAGGCAACTTCAAACAATGAGCCTGGCTCCAGACAACTTTTGCTTAAACCCTTTTAGTGAAAGAAACCGTTCCTGTGACATCAAGATGATCTTCCATGACTGACATCTTAGAAAAACCTGTGATGTGTCACGCACCTTTTAGTAAAGAGTTGACTCTGTCCTTAAAACCGAAGACAATTAGCTGCCATGAGAACTTGTTTGTGTGGGATTGTTAAAACACTGGCACAAAGAAAGGATTGGCATTACCAAAAGAGTCTCTCCCTCTCTCTCTCTCTCTCGGGAGAAGGAACTGAACTTGTGTCCTCAGCACAAAATTACAGAGCAGTCACTGAAGCTTTCCGGCTAGTAAACAGATCCAGATTCTGGATTAAGTACAGACTGAGAAGTGAACTGTAATTCTTAGTCCTCTGTATCAGTGTTCCTCAACCTTGGGTCCCCAGATGTTGTTGGACCACAACTCCCATCATTTGTAACTGTTGATTAAGCTGCCTGAGGATGATGGGAGTTGTAGTCCCACAATGTCTATGGACCTAAGGTTGAAGAGCATTGGTCTATATTTCCCCAGGGCACTGCAATCCCAGTGATTTGAGGGAGTTTTTTAAAACAACATCAACAACAACCTGTGGTTTTTTTTACGTGGATCTATGCCTTCCCTTTCTTGGGCTCCATGATCACTGCAGATGGTGACAGCAGTCACGAAATTAAAAGATGCCTGCTTCTTGGGAGGAAAGCAATGACAAACCTAGACAAACCTAGACAGCATCTTAAAAAAGTAGAGACATCACCTTGCCAACAAAGGTCCGTATAGTAAAAGCTATGGTTTTTCCAAGTCGCCGAAGAATTGATGCTTTTGAATTATGGTGCTGAAGGAGACTCTTGAGAGTCCCATGGACTGCAAGAAGATCAAACCTATCCATTCTTAAGAAAATCAGTCCTGAGTGCTCACTGGAAGGACAGATCCTGAAGCTGAGGCTCCAGTACTCTGGCCACCTCATGAGAAGAGAAGACTCCCTGGAAAAGACCCTGATGTTGGGAAAGATGGAGGGCACAAGGAGAAGGGGACGACAGAGGATGAGATGGTTGGATAGTGTTCTGGAAGCTACCAGCATGAGTTTGACCCAACTGCGGGAGGCAGTTGAAGACAGGAGTGCCTGGCGTGCTCTGGTCCATGGGGTCACAAAGAGTCGGACACGACTAAATGACTAAACAACAACAACAACAACAACATGCCTTCCCCATTCAAAAGAAATGGAGAGATCTCCATTGTATCACTGATTTATCATATTTTCACCCTTCCCTATATCAGTCAACAGAGTTCTTTCATTCCCAGAGAGAAGAGACCATGGAAAATATTCAACCAGCAAGAGCTAGCACAAGAATTCCCTCCCCTCACATCTCCATATTTAATCATCTGCTCTGGACCTTGGGGGAACCCTTAGAACATATTTAAGGGGCATGTGGGGAGAGAAGGGCAAAGTCCCATTAAGAATGGGGAAGTTGCCTAAAAGCCTGTATCTATTAGGAAAGCAAAAGCCCTCCCCCCCCAAATACTCCTTATGGTAAGGTACAATGGACATTGGAACAACCTAACCCCAAAGCTTAATACAGAAAAGGGAATGGGGTTAGAGAAAGGATCGGTATAAAGAAATTTCTGGCAGCCCTGATCACAGGGTCAAGATCTTTCTTCCAGTGGAGCCTTGTTAAAGCAACTCTCCATTCATGCGCCTGGCAGAGACTTACGGTGCACCAGCAACCTCAAAATTTAAGGAGATCAAGAAATGCAAATGCTTCTTCATCTGAAAACATTTCCAGTCATCCAAGCACAAATATTATGGGGAACCAGTTCTGACAAAAAAAAAAAAAAGGTTTGAACTTTTGAAAACCCATATCCTTAATACTTTGCTTTAAACCTTTGTTAGCCTTTTCATAATGAAAAGCAGTGAGAATATCCACAGAAAATCCTAAAGGTATTTCATGAAGAAGAATTCCCCCTCCCCCAGCATCTCATGAAAGAATCCGTAAATACTGAGTCAACCAACAGCACAGATTTTCTAAAAAGGATATGAAGCCAACAACTGAGAACTATACCCCACACAAGTGCTTGGCGGAAGGTCAAACCTGCCTCAACATTCAGAACTGCCTTCACTACACATTTAGTGGTTCCAAACATTCATCTCAGAAAATCCCTTTATACCTTCCCTAGAATACTTTTCATGCCCTGTGTCCTTTGCACACAAATAGTAACTCCGAACAACAGGTGGACTACAATCTTGGCTCTATAGATCCATCTGGAAAAACCTCTACACCTTCAGCATAACCCATCCCTCCACTGCCAAATCACAGCCTGGGATATATGAGATACCATGGTCATACCCTGTTTCTTTGGATATCCATACTACTGATGAGTAAAAAAGAATCCCCAAGTACCAAAAGGTTCCCAACAGATCTGCAACTAGAGAAAACCAAGATCTTAGTTTTATTATTACAGTGGTACCTCGGGTTACAAATACTTCGGGATACAGACTCCGCTTACTCGGAAGTAGTACCTCAGGTTAAGAACTTTACCTCAGGATGAGAACAGAAATCGCGCAGAGGCAGCGGGAGGCCCCATTAGCTAAAGTGGTACCTCAGGTTAAGAACGAATTAAGTGTGTAACCAGAGGTACCACTGTATTTACAGCCAACCATTCACTATTGCATACATAGAAGAATGCTTTAAAGCCCTTCTAAGACCCACCCTGTCATGCTGGCCACATGACCCGGAAGCTGTACGCTGGCTCCCTCGGCCAATAGAGCGAGATGAGCACCGCAACCCCAGACTTGGCCACGATTGGACCTAATGGTCAGTGGTCCCTTTACCTTTACCTTTTAAGACCCACCCTGATTAAAGTTAACAGTACAGTATACTAACAGTTGTGCTTCCCTGTTTGGAAGCATGAATCTTAGGTGAATGCCAGATCATACAAAACAATCAAATTGAGGTGTCTGGAAATGTTGGGCGTGAGCTTGAGAATATACTTTATTTTACACCCCCCCCTTTGTTGTATGCATGATAATATTCCGAATGTACATAAAAATATTATCTCTCTCTTGCAAAGGTTGAAAATGGACTTTCTGTGTCTATAGGCTTACCATCTGAAATGATACAACACATAGAAGCAGTGCTTTTTTTCTAGGGGTACGCATACCCCTAAACATTTTGTGAATCTAAGTTTGGCCTCATTGAGGGGCAGTATTTCAATATGGGTAGGAAAACGAGAGTACACCTAAACATTTTTATTTTTTATTTTGAAAAAAAAGCACTTCATAGGAGAAAAGATTTGGAGAAATGGATGGGATAGAGGAAGCAAATGGAAAAAGATCTTATTAAGTACTGGAGGGATGAAAATATGCACTGAAAGACACATCAAGAGTTCATGTGCTTCATTGCATTAACTTCTTTCAGTTTCTGGTGTAACAGTTTAAATTAATGGACCGTTTCAGTTTCAATGTCATGTAAACAAACCTGTCTTATTTATGCTCTATGCTTGACTACATAAAAGTTTATTGCAGGTAATCTCTAAGCTTTTTCCTGTAACCACTAATTGTACCCAGAAAGTGAATGGGATTAGCTAGGCAAACAGTAGCTTATGTTCTGCCCTTTCTGTGGATCACGCTTCCCATTTCAAGTCGAGGGCAGCTCCTTCAAGAAGGTTCTTATGTGCACCACAGCTACATCCAGGCACAGCTAATGTTCTTGTTCATTGCAGATGGCCAAGCTAACCACAACCAGGATGGCTAAAGCAAATAGGTCCTCCTCAATTCATGAGGCAAAATATTTCCTTTCATTAAGTATTTGAAATTGGATTCAAAAGCTTTTACACCTTGCTACTTCGAAATCGTGGGGTGGTGGTGGCGGCGGGTGGTGCTGTGGTCTAAGCCACAGAGCCTAGGGCTTGCCGATCAGAAGGTCAGCAATTCGAATTCCCGCGACGGGGTGAGCTCCCATTGCTCAGTCCCTGCTCCTGCCAACCTAGCAGTTCGAAAGCACGACAAAGTGCAAGTAGATAAATAGGTACTGCTCCGGCGGGAAGGTAAACGGCATTTCTGTGTGCTGCTCTGGTTCACCAGAAGAGGCTTAGTCCTGCTGGCCACATGACCCAGAAGCTGTACGCCAGCTCCCTTGGCCACTAAAGCGAGATGAGCGCCACAACCCCAGAGTCATTCACGACTGGACCTAATGGTCAGGGGTCCCTTTACCTTTACCTTACTTTGAAATTGTAAGAACTGCATTTGCCTTGATTTCATTCCCCTTTGCTTGTTGATTCCACCTGCCTTGCCTCACCCTCCGGCCCTAGGAGTCCTCATAAGGGAGCTGTTCCTGGAGGAAGAACTGTGAGGGGAGACACTCCATCAGGCAAGGCCTCTTTCCACCTGCCGTGCTCCACCCTCTGCTTCTCAATGTGTATTGTATTGTTTTATGTACTGTGGACTGCTGTTGTTTTACTGATTACAGTTTAGTTATTATTGTAACTGTTGAGTGGATTTCTGTTTAACTTTTATATGTTGATATTATTATTTTATACTATTCTAATGATTGTTGAATGTTACTTTTTGATGGAGGTTGCCTATTTTAAAATTATGTTTTATTATCACATTTTGGTATTGCATTAGATTGTTATAAGATGTACATTTTTTGTTTCTTCAGCTTGTAAACCGCCTTGAGTATTGTAAGATAGAAAGGCGGTATACAAATTAAAAATGATGATGATGATGATGATGATGACATGCAGTTGATTGTGGCAAGTAAACAGCAGCTAGGTCATTCTCTTCCATGGCTCGCTCCCTCTTCCCATCTCAGTTGCAAGATGGAGTGTGTGTTTCCGGAGGGATGGGAGAAACTATCATCCTCTCTCCCCAGGCGCTTGCCTCCATTCTTTCATGTACATCCTGGCCTATTGGAGAGCTTGAATTGAAACTCCTTTGCTGGTACCTTACATGCACTTTGTCATAACATATGCATTTTTTGACACATGGGTTGTTTAGAGAACTGCACTGCGAAAATTGTAGAAGTGTGAATTTCAGCAGATCTTTGTGCTTTGGTTTGCATATTGGTCCGAGAAGCGAGAATTAGGTTGCTTCTCGTGAAAAAGGAAATCAAAATTGAATGTCTTCCTTGTTTCTACTCCTTAGTACCACTAAGTATTGCCGACCTCAGTTTTCTAACCACTGCACCCTTTGTAGCAAAAACAAAACAAAACACACACACACCATACGTGAGAGAAAATAAAATGCAAAATTCTGGTAGCCTTTGCACTCAAATGGTCACAATAAGCTTGGGATTGCATTAATTTATACTAGTCCCAATACATCCCATAGCATGTGTTCTGCATCACAGTGGCTAACACAATTTATGCACACAGTGTCCAACACAATCTGTTCTTTTCTGCTGGTAGTTTTCCAATGTGCTGTTTTCAACGAACCCTTTCAATGTTGACTCCTCTTTTGATAAATCTTTGTGTGCATGACATGCATCCTGCACATGGCAGAGGACTCTGGAACCTGTTCTAAGACATCCAAGTGATGCTCAGAGGTTTCTACCCATTTCTCTTTAATCTCTGTCATCGTCACCTCCTGTAAGTGAAGATGACACCATATAGTTAAAGTGCTCTTGCGTATTGGAGGGAGAAGATTGGAAGTGGTGGACGAGTCTCCAAGGGAGGTTTGTCTACTACTATTATTAATCCATTATAAGTTTTATAAGAAACAACCAAGTAGTCTGGAACACAGTTTTGAAAGCCAGTCTATGGCATTAGCCTTTTACTATGGAAGTAATACTAGTGGCCTTTGCCCATTAACTGTTTCTCCCATTCTGGAAGGTTGTTTTGTGGACAGGACTTACAGTGAGAAACAAGCAAGGCAACAGTCAACATGCTACCAAAGCTATAAGATGCTGGTGCTCATCCCTTCACACTCCTTGTGGGGCTTCACCACATAATGATGATGATGATGATAACTTATTATTTATACCCCGCCCATCTGGCTGGGTTTTTCCAGCCACTCTGGGCAGCTCCCAACAGAATATTAAAAACACAATAAAACATCAAACACTAAAAACTTCCCTAAACAGAGGTGCCTTCAGACGTCTTGTAGAAGTCAGATAGTTGTTTATTACCTTGACATCTGACAGGAGGGCGTTCCACAGGGTGGGCACCACTACTAAGAAGGCCCTCTGCTTGGTTCCCTGTAACCTCACTTTTCACAGTGAGGGAACTGCCAGAAGGCCCTCGGAGCTGGACCTCAGTGTCCAGGCTGAATGAAGGGGTGGAGATGCTCTATCAAGGATCTGTGTGCTGTCTTGACTTCCTGGTCTCTTTGCATAACAGGGACTGAATTACTGCTGCTACTACTGCTACTACTATATTGTATTTGTATCCCACCCATCTGACTGGGCTGCCTCTGGACAGCTTCCAGCATATACAGAACCAGAATAAAACATTAAATATTAAAAACTGCCTTCAGATGTCTTCCAAAAGTTGTATAGTTATTTATCTCCTTGACATCTGATGAGAGGGTGTTCCACAGGACAGGTGCCACTACCGAGAAGGCCCTCTGCCTGGTTTCCTATAACCTCATTTCTCACAGTGAGGGAACCGCCAGAAAGCCCTCAGAGATGTATCTCAGTGTTCAGGCTAGACGATGGGGTTGGAGAAGCCCCTTCAGGTATACAGGGCTGAGGCAGTTTAGGGCTTTAAAGGCCAGAACCAACACTTTGAATTAGGTTCGGAAATGTGCTGACTGGCTGTCACCTTTGGCATGTACGGTAAAGATAAAGAGTTGAGGTGTCCCCCTTTTCACATGGTGACATCAGTGGCATCTTCGAATGGATTGTTCTTACACAGTTTTCCTTGGCTCATGTTGAAGCTCAGGACTTCTGATTGGCAATTGGGTGACTTCCCTCCCTACAGTGTCTCTCTAGATTTGGGGTTGTGATTCAGACGGCAGGCAAGATTAAAAGAAAACCCACGAAAACATCCCCATACGCCCTTGACTGAAAAACATTAAATCTTCAGGATTAATCATTCAGCAGGTAGATGACAAACACAGAAGACGTCGGGCTGAAATAACATTCCAGAGCTTTCAAAAGAAAGGAGAGAGAGGAAGAAAGACTGTCCCTCAACTAGCTATCCAAAAGAAACAAAAGATGTGCCAGACAACTTTTGGCTTAGGTGGGGAGGGGGTGGGTGGGTTGGATGATCCTGCTTTCCACCTTCCCATATGGATCTCCTCTATTTGCTTCTGCACTTGACAATTATGGCACTATAGGTTAGTGGTGGAGACGTTATCAATACACAATTATGACATGAAGCCACCATTTGCAGACCTGTCTCTCCCCAGTCCCATGGATGTTCTGTTGCACATTCTCTATTTAGCATGTGATTGTTGAAAATGTGTTATGTGTGTGTTGCATGTGCCTTGCCCCATCACCGGTGTGGCCCAAGGAAGGATGGATCTATCATAGTACCTTCAACACCCTCTTGGAAAACAACTGACTGTTTCTTCTTGACACAGTTGCACGACAAAATTGGGGAGCATGTAAGACACAGTTAGAAGCATATCCGTGCATCTCTGCTGAGAGTTGTGGACCAAAGGAAACTGGCTTGGCTGTCTTTATTGAAATAGAAAAAAATAGGGTGAATTATTCTTTGTACAAGCCCTTTCTATGCTGTTACATTATGTCTGCATTATTTATATCATGCCACAGACTCAGCCATTCAGTTTGGCATATAGTTTCCCTGAATGGAACAGAAGAGCGTTCAAGAGTTGTAGAATGATGACAGTTCTTATTGCTGTCTTATGCTGACTTTGCCCACATTTAACATAGCTTGATTCTGGAAACAGTAAATTTGGTTCAATTCCGATGTTTTATATTGTTTTGAGGATCCTCATAGTACTAAGGTTCTACAGTGGTACCTCGGGTTACAGACGTTTCAGGTTACAGACTCTGCTAACCCAGAAATAGTAACTCGGGTTAAGAACTTTGCTTCAGGATGAGAACAGAAATTGTGCAGCAGCGCGGTGGCAGCGGGAAGCCCCATTAGCTAAACTGGTACCTCAGGTTAAGAACAGTTTCAGATTAAGAATGGACCTCCAGAACGAATTAAGTTCTTAACCCGAGGTACCACTGTACTCTAAAAACAAATAAGAGAGCTGTATGGTTTGTGAACCTTATAGGTTTAAAATGTTCACTTGGAATAAAGGCTGCTAGTATTTGGATATTTATTTCCATGCACTGCAAAAAAACCCCAAACTGTAAAGATTGTTTGGGGTTTTACAGGAAGCTAGGTAGTGCCATCCCTGGTTAAAAATATTGCCTCTGCCAGGAACTCACTAGGGGCTTTAGGCCTCAGCTTTGCCATCTGTAGTATGAGAATAACACCAACACCAACTGGAGAACGTTTTCATTTAGGTTTTACTCAGAACAGACCCACTGAAATTAATGAACATGACTAAGATAGGCCCACTGATTTCAAAAGGTCTGCTCTTAGTTGAATATTACCCAAGAAATAATAACAACAAAACTGAATATTGTTATTTTGAAAACGTTAAATTCAGTCAGAGAGCAGAGTTGAAAAAATGATTTTTTATTTTTTATTGTTAACGGATGTGTGAGAATTCTCTGTGAAATTTCTTTTGACCCAGCAGGAAGATCCAGGCCTATATATTTTACTGAAACCTTCTGCTAAGCAAGGAAGGAGATACCAGTTGAATACTGGTATGCCTTTCCTTTAAAGCTGCCCAGGAGATGAGGCTTTTGGGCAACAATCAGAGTGCAAAGAACAGAACCTCTAATAAGGATTTGGAAGAGTAGAAATTCCTGAGAAACTGGGGTTCTAGTCACTGTTTTTGAATTTTTCATTTCCTTGTGGGAAAGCTTTCAGCCACCAGCGACAACAGACGTACCAAGCTTTAAGCAACTGAGCTTTAAAGTAGATTCTCCATCAAGTTCATTCTTGCAGTGATAATGACAGTGGCTTCTTCGTTTTTATGTTTGGCTGCAGACACTCTTCTTTCATTCAGATAATTATCTACACATGTACCATCCTCCTAAAAAGCAGCCCCATAAATTTCATGGGCAGTTAATCACTGCTGTGCTACTTAGCAAATGAAACAGGCAAAATCACATTTTGTAATGCTTTCTTTTCCATTTGAAATAACCAGGCATGTGTTGGGGGTGGCAAGTGGGGGAAGTTAGGTTTCAAGTAAGCGGGCATAGGATTGCAGCTTTAAAGGCTTAGTGAGGGTTGCAGACCATCCATAGCGGCACAACTGTATATTCACATGTGCCTGTAGCTTAATACTGCAAGCCATGTTCAGCCACTAAACGCTGTATGTGCTAGGAGAGCAGAAACTCAGACACTTGACTCTGGCTGGATCTAGACACATCAAATAACCGTTTCAATTAAACATTCTGTAAACTTTGTAAGAGAAATCAGGCTGGCAAAAACAGAACTCCACAGCGCCATTTGGTGTCACAGTGTTATAATGCATATACAACACATAAAAAGGTAAAGGATCCCTGACAGTTAAGTCCAGTCGCGAACGACTCAGGGTTGCGGCACTCATCAAGCTTTACTGGCCAAGAGAGCCGATGTTTGTCCGCAGACAGTTTTTCCAGGTCATGTGGCCAGCATGACTAAGCCGCCAGAGCAGTACCTATTTATCTACTTGCACTTTGACGTGCTTTCGAACTGCTAGGTTGGCAGGAGCAGGGACTGAGCAACGGGAGCTCACATCGTCATGGGGATTCGAACCACTGACCTTACAATTGGCAAGCCCAAGAGGCTCAGTGGTTTAGACCACAGCGCCACCTGCGTCCCTATACAACACATTTAAAGCGCTTTTTCTTTGCCCATGTAGCTGAGTCCTCCAGCTGACTGTTACTGATGGATCACAGTGGCCAGAGAGTTTTTTGTGTTGTCATCGTTGTTTACAGCAGCTTCTGAGCAGGAACAGCCGAGGTAAGTTGCGAGGAACTGTGTATGCAGAACTGGTGGTTCTGCTCTTTGCATCCTGAGCCAGATATTCCCCAAAAGTACCTTTTTGCTCTCTCTTGGGAGGTTGTGGCCTCTCCTTCCTTGGAGGTTTTTAAGGAGAGGTTGGATGGCCACCTGTCATGGCTGCTTTAGCTGAGATTCCTGCATTGCAGGAGATGACTCTTAGGGGTCCTTCCAACACTACAATTCTATGATTCTATGTTCTACTAGTCAATAGTGCAAGAGGTAAATAGAGGGCCCTGGTTATTGGGGGTGGGGAGGAATTAAAGTCCACATATTCTCAATCTTGAGCTGCCCCAGAGTGTTTTGTGCTCCTGGGAACGTGTAGATTTTCTTCAACTCCTGCCTCCAAAGCAAATACCGAGAGTTGGGATGCTAATACAATTTGGATGTGGTAGGAAAAATATCTTGTGGGACAGTGCGGAATGTAGCTAATGTGGCAAGAATCTGCATTTAATTTTAAAGCCACTTCACTCTTATCATTTATATACCTTCTTCTTTTACACCACCCAGTGTTTTTTTTTTTCTGAGGGGACGCAGGGGTACACATACCCCTACACATTTTGTGAATCTTTGTACTTTTGTCCATTTGCTGTATTTATTTTTCCTGATTTGAATTATAAAATGGTGATTTTCTTGAGTCAGAATGAGAGGACCCCTAAACATTTTTTTAAGAAGAAAATAGCACTGACACCATCTATAAAAGCAGAGAGGGATTTAGGGCAGCACAATCGAACTGGGCGCTGAACTAAGGGCGCCAGTGCAGGCAGGGGCAGAGCAAGGGGTGGGGGGTGGGCCGCCCTAGGTATCACCACTGAGGGGGTGGCAAAATGTTGGGCAGCACTCACCACGGGGCCTGCAGCGTGCCCGAGCCACGCATCTCTCCTGGTAATAACATGGTGGCTTGGGTGCCCGCAGGCTCCATGCTGCCCCAAAGTGTCCGTCCACTCCCTCCCCCCCCCCAGCTCTAGGGCAGCTGAGCGGGAGGAGGCAGGCAGAGTCCTCAGAGACCCTGCGGAGCATCCTGCCCCGGCTTGCCCTGCCACGCGGGTGGCTGGCTGGCTGGCTCCGCCCATGGGTGCAGGGCACGCATGCCTCCCCAGGCACCTGAATGGCTTGCTCCGCCGCTGAGTGCAGGATGCCACAATTATGACATAGTGCACATGCAGAACGGAAGGTGAGAACTGGGGGATGGTTCTGAATTTTGTATGTCTGTTATAAATAAGCCCCCGTTCTAAAGACCAGTGCACATCGAGAAGTGCTATGAGTCATGGCATCATTCTGACCTGACGTATATTGGGTTAAGCACACTGTCATATTAACAATTTGGAAACTTGTGAATTAGCTATATTTAAGCACAAATGGTCCCTGCTCCTGCCAACCTAGCAGTTCGAAAGCACGTCAAAGTGCAAGTAGATAAATAGGTACCGCTCCGGCGGGAAGGTAAACGGCGTTTCCGTGCGCTGCTCTGGTTCACCAGAAGTGGCTTAGTCATGCTGGCCACATGACCTGGAAGCTGTACGCCGGCTCCCTTGGCCAATAAAGCGAGATGAGCGCCGCAACCCCAGAGTCGGCCACGACTGGACCTAATGGTCAGGGGTCCCTTTACCTTTACCTTAAGCACAAATGAGGACTAAACTAGACATTATGTTAAACACATTGCTAGACTCGGCTTGTTTTCTTCTTCTCCACTTTCTTTATTGACTGGCATGCATGGGTGGCCCACATTGGGTCAGGGCTTTAAGGTTTGGTGAGGGGGGACTCTATCTCTTCTGTGTTCCCAACTGGAATCATTCAAGGGGAGCCCAATTCCAACTAGGACAGTGGAAAAGGGTTAAAGTCCCCTCCTCCCCACATCCTATGGTCTCAGTCTGGCTTGGGTCCTTGTGCCTGCTCTTTATTTTTTTTAAAAAAATAATCATGCAAGGACTAACAATATGAATCATGTCACATCCAGTTTGGCCTCGAGCTCTTTTGCATACTTGGCTCAACAGTTAATCCAGCCCTGATGTGTAGCAATGATCTGTTGAATTTACTTGCGGAGGAGATATATGAGCAGAGCCAATGGAAGATGAGACAATTTGACTTTGAAACAACAATGGATGTGTAATGAACGTACATTTATTTCAATTACGAGAAAATATTTCTGCTCCTAGCACTGAGCTCTGCACTGGATCATGGTGGTCTTGACGTTGTTGCACTCTGTGCTTTTGGCATCCTTTGCTGCCTGATGGTTATTATCTGTATATTTCATTAGGACTAAGCCCACTCAGCCAATTATGACATGTCTGCTGAGTTTAAAAAATGCAACGCTAAGCCCCTGTACTTTCCTTTAAGCCTTTTTTCCTAGAAGCAAAACAACATTACCAAGATTTACATGGAGGTTGCATCACCCTAAGATATAGGTGCTAAAAAATCAAGCCATCTGCAATGTGTCCATTTACATACAAGCGGGAAATCAAAGCTGACTCTCTATCAGCCTGGAGGATTAAGAAATACTAAGTTCTAGAAAGCCGCTTTCATCGCAAAGGCACCAAAGAGTTGATTTATGCTTTTTTACTTTTTAAACTCGGGTACGGAAAGTACTTTGAGGTTACAGGCAAGGCCCCGTGCATAATACAATCAACTGGGAACAGTGTACACATTTTAAATGACCATATTTCCTTGTAATGGTCACAGTTACAGCAAAAGGGAAAAGATCAGGCAGGCTCCAAATGTTGGAGGGTATGTAATTATGCGACCTCCGAGCCAAGGAGATCAGTAACTATACAACCTTTGGAAGACACCTGAAGGTAGCCCTGCATAGGGAAGTTTTTAAATATTTAAAGTTTTATTATGTTTTTATAGATGTTAGAAACTGCCCAGAGTGGCTGAGGCAACCCAGTCAGATGGGCAGGGTATAAATAATAAAATTATTACTATTATTATTATGGAATAGGACATCCACCAGGGCTCCCCCCCCCCCACAGGAACTCAGTTCTGGCACCTCTCAGAGGGGTGCCATTGCCATTCTAAGAGAATGAGGGAGATGTTCATGGTGAGTTCTGGCACCTCTTTTTCTAGAAAAATAGCACTATTTTCATTGTAGGATTGTTGGAGGGTATGTAATTCTGTAAATTAGGACACATGGCCACTCTAATGGTCGACCGGAGATTTGAACCAGGAGCCTTCCTTGTTTGTATGCATTTATTAGCCCTTGTGCTGCACACTCTCTTGGTATTATGGGCTGCTTTTTGGTCCTCAGGCTATTTCACTGGTGATGGGCAAGCCATCAAATGAGAGCAATCTGCCTGTGATTAAGGTAATGCCTTCTCTGTGGCACACTGTGCTTTGTGCCCTATGATTATCGCATCATCATTATGTACATTAGACACCAGATGGCCTGCTGCTTCTGCTTCTTCCTATTGTTTGCGATGGGCTCTGTAAACCCAGCACGATTGCTTCAGCATATTCCCCCGGCCAAAATGCAGCAGTATAAAATGAAAGATCTCTTCCTATTAGCCGCTGCCTAGGAATGCATTCTTGCTGAATTAGCCCTTCGTCAGGAATGCGGCTTCGCATAGCATGCTTTCTTGCTGACTGTTTTATCTGCCCTGGCCTACCTCCAGAGCAAGCACTTTTTGGAAAACTGTTACTGCAAAGCCTCTCGGGGGCCATGGATGCTGCCTCCTTAAAAAGCATTAAGGATATTTTACGGCCCAGACTTCTCTGCCTCCTCTCCCCCTCTCCTCGCCACCCCTAAGAATGGAAACCACCTTCGGCGCAGCCAAGTGACATGTCAACCATTTGGTCCAAAGGCAACTTCGTAAGAATTTGTGGCTCTCCTCCAAAGCCAAAGGCATAGCTCCAACTCCCATGTTTCTTCCGCGGACAGGTAGATGGCTGTCTCCAATCAGATAATCTCCCTTTTAAAAACTGTTTCGAGGTTTGTCTTTTCCTTGGAAGGGGATCAGAAAAGAGCTAACTTTCTGACCCTTGCGGTTGGATGCAGAACTGTTTTGAATGCCACGCCAGTAAAAACTGAAAGGGCGCTTTAAAGATCGGATCCATCACTCACGCCAGACACTACAAAGTGCTCAGTTTAAAAGCTGTTCTCCATGCACACAGAAGCCCATTTTCTGTACAGTGGTAACAATGAAGGCTCGCCTGGCTTAGGGACAGACATCAGAGGCTTGGGGCTCAATCTTATCCATGTTTCATTGTAAGCTAGTGGCTCTGAATTCAATGCAATCCTCGATACCTCAAGGACCGCCTCTCTCCAGATGAACGTACCCAGACCCTGAGACCATCCTCTGAGGCCCCTTTTCCTGTGCCTTCCCCATTAGAGGTCCAGAGGATGGAAACACAAGAACAGGCCTTTTCCGTGGTGGCTCCTCGTTTGTGGAATGTTATCCTCAGGGAGCTTCAGCTGGTGCCTTCATTATACACCTTCAGGCCAAAACGTTCCACTTTAACATAACATGCCTTTGACATGGTTATTAAATTGCCATCTAATGTCCTTTTGAAATGTATTGTGAAAGGTGGGGTTATTGGGTTCTCTTTGTTTTTATTTTTATTGTGTATTCTGTGTTTTTTATATTGTGATTTTATGTGGTGAACCGTCCTAAGACCTATGGTTATAAGGTGGTATACAAATTTAATTCATTCATTCATCATCATCATCCACTTCCAGACATGCATGCTCTGAACTGTTGGAAACTCTGATATCAAAATGCTGCCCTATGGTTGATAAATCACAGTATCTTGGTTGTCTTGTGTTCAAAGAGGGTGAGAGCTAACACCGAGCTGGATGATTTGTGTCTGATTCTACCAATGTCATGATCTTTGGTGATCCCTCGTAGCCAAGTAAGATTGTCTTCCACGAACATGATCTTAACAATGAGTCCATAAGTTGACTGTGGAGGCCAATTCTGGATCCACACCTCCTTCTACTGTAGGGACATAGGTTTCCAGGCGGGAGCTGGTCACGGTGAGGGTTTCCCAAGCGTACCTTCCTCTTAGCACATTTCTGCTTTTCACCCTGAGTTCATGCTTCTTCAAAGTCCATGACACTTTTGGTAAAGGCTGTTCTCCAGTCGGAGTGCTCACAGGCCAGTGTTTCCCAGTTGCCAGTGCTTACACTAATTTTTTTTTTAGATTTGCCTTGAGAGCATCTTTAAACCTCTTGAGGGTCTTTAAAGAGGAGCACCATGTCATCCTTCCTGGTCATATGTTGTCAGGGAACTGCCATCGGAGCCAAGGGTGGTGGTAAGGCTCCCCAATGATGCTGGAGAGGGAACCAGCAAGGAGAGAGGGAGAGCTTCCGCTGGGGAAGGAAATAGACGTGACGCCAGGGAGAAAGAGGGGACTGAGAGAGCTTCGGAGGAAAGGCTCAGGGACTGTTCCAGTGAGACCGGGGAGAGCACAGGACCTCCCCTTGGGACACCCACTCTGCGCAGAAAGCTTCCGCGCAGGGAAGCTAGGCGACGACTTGGTGTCAAAGAACTTTTATGTTGGAGGAAATTCAGGAAACGCCCACTGACGGATTCTGCCAGTGATTGAGACAGTCACAGAGTACTGACTGTCTAGCCAGGGGAAAGTTTTAACCAAACTACTCAGCTTGGAGCAGTTTGCGCCTTACGCACAAGCAACCCCAAACCCCATTACATATGTTGTGCATGCCTTCAGTACATTGGTAGAGAACCACTACTGGACTGGCTGTATTAGTCTCACTGGGGCTTGCAGACTGGTTTGCCAGACTGTTTTTCAGAAGCCACAGAAGGTTCAAGCCATTGCAAAGGAAGACGGATCGGGAATGTACTCTTAGCACACTCCTGATTCTTCCACTGCAGGCAAAATAATGATGCTTAAAAAATAATAATGGTGTTGATCATGTCTTCTTCTTTTACCTAGGTGGCAGAAAAAGATGCTGAATTTAAAAAGCACCAAATTTTGGCTAAAAAGGAAAACTAGGAAATGCACTTAGCATCGTCTGTGGCTTGAACTCAGACTCACAGAACAGAGGAAGAGAGGAGGTCACATATGAACTACCTTCCTTGCAGCTGCACTCGAACTTCCAGTGACTTGACTTGTCAAAGTGGCCTGTGAACATTTGGCCACTAATTGACCCAGTTCAAAAAAATCCAGTTCCCCACCTCTAACTGTGTGGGCCAGGATTGAGGAAGACGGTTTCATTTTCTCTCTGTTTCTCATTTTTCCAGTCAGTTCTCCAGATTTCTGCATTTGTTGGCAATGGCTGCTTACCCAAATTCTGGGTGGGTGGCAGCTGCAGCCTGGGGGAAACAGATTTCCTTCTCAGAACATTGTGGGGGTCTAGGCTCCATTTCGGATCACACTTATGAAATAGCAATAAGGTACAGTTTCATGCATGATAAGGCGAGTTTAGAAAATAAACTCACCAAAGCCAGTTGGCTCTGCATATAGATGGTGTCACTGGTCATGAGCGCAGAACAATATCAGACCCTCCAAGTGTCCCTATTTTCCAGGGACAGTCCTGGATTTACAGAAGCTGTCTCTGTTTCTGATTTGATCCCAGAATATTCTGCTTTTCCTTAGGATGTCCCTATTTCCATCAGAGAAATGTTGGAGGGTATGGAGTTATGCGACCCCCCCCCCCAAGCCAAGGAGATAAGTGACTATACAACCTTTCATAGGAACCAACTTCTAGGGACTGTGGGCGCTTCAACCCCTACAATAAAATATTTGGCCCCTGCAAAGTTGATGGGCCATTCAGATGTTGTGCGTGATCGATTATGTCAGGCAGGGCTTACCTGGGCCACCACAATATTTTATTCAAGTTGTCACCCCTGCAACTTTTAGACGACATCTGAAGGCAGATCTGTATAGGGTAGTTTTTTAATGTTTAATGTTTTATTATGTTTTTATGTGTGTTGGAAGCTGCCCAGAATGGGACAACCCAGTCAGATGTACAGGGAATGATGGTGGTGGTGGTGATTAATAATAATAATAATAATAATAATAATAATAATAATAATAGAATAGGTTACCCCTATTTTCATTGGAGTAATGAAAGAGGGTATGCAATATAGGTGAAAACCCAGATGAAAATGAATGAGGATGTTGGGAGTTATGTGCCAAAAAGTAACAATATAAAAAGGATGGGAGTATTGATGTGTCAAACATGGGGAAAAAAAGTGAAAGTTATTTTGGCTCATCCCTATTTCATACTTTGCACTGAAAGCACAGCTGGCTAACAGAGATCAGAATGTGAGTCTTAGGAGCCCCCATCTGCCCAAAGCTCTCCCCCAAAGAGTAGATTTCTTTATAATGCTAAAGGGGTTGATCTCAACAGCGTACTGTTTGTTGCTTTTTGCAGGTAAGGCTAAAGGTTATTTCTGTGCAACGAATACGCTAAACAGGTGACCTAAAGAAAGTTTAACTGGGAGAGGAAAACAATGGGCAGCTTTTTCCCTTTTTTATCTCATTGTTCATAGTGTACTGCCACCTAGTGCTCAAAACGCCTGCTACATCTCTAGGATTAATAGCCCATTCGGTAGTTTACGCTCTGAACATTTCTTCCTAGCCAACGTCACTTTAAAAGCCCTTGGAAAAGAAGGAACATTAATTCATCATGCACTTTGTGAACAATGTTAGGTTGTCCTATGAAGAACCATTTGTATGTAAAGCTTTTATGGCGTATACCTAAAATCTGCAATGCAACAAGCCTGTGTTTGCAAACACCATTATAATCTAAGCATATTCATTAAGGTGCTGCTGTTGGATGCAAATCCCCATTAAGCGTATAGGTGTAGGTAAACCTGAATTAGTTTCTGCACAGTGTCACCAAGGGTCAGACTTAGAATTGAAGGGAAACTTGCTAGCATTCGTAATAATTACACTGGAGTTATCGTGCACATGGCACTTAAGATGGTGCAAGAAGACAGGTCCCTGCTTCATGGAAATACATACCCTCTAACATTTATCTGATGAAAATAGGGAGGTCGGATGATAACAACAACAACAACACTTTCATACCCTGTCCATCTTACTGGGTTGCCCCAGCCACTCTGAGTGTCTTCCAACATATATAAAATAAAACATTAAACATTAAGAAATTTCCCTATGCAGGGCTGCCTTCAGATGTTTTCTAAAGGTTGTATAGTTATGTATCTCCTTGGCTCAGGGATTGCATTTCTTTGATGAAAATAGGGACATGCTAAGGAAAAGCAGGACATTCCAGGATCAGATCAGAAACCGGGACAACTTCTGTAAATCCAGGACTGTCCTTGGAAAATATGGACACTTGGAAGGTCTGGAAATAATGTACGATCGGACACAAGTGAAAACAAAAGAGAGAGGAAACTGGAAGCAGGAGCGAAAGGGGAACAATATGTGCTCATTTCAGCTACACGTATGTAGTTTTTTTGTTTTTGTATGCCGCCTTTCCACAGTTAAAACAGTGCTCAAGGTTGCTTGCAATATGAAAAGATTTACATAATTACAAACACAGCAAAGTAGTAAAAAAAACAAACCAAACATTAAAAACTACATAAACAAACTGAACAATTTCCACATAAAAATAAAGATACAAAAAGTTAAAAGCAGTAACAACAGTAAATACTTGCAAAAACTAATTTATATAAGAAGGGACATGGGTGGCGCTGTGGTCTAAATCACAGAGCCTAGGGCTTGCCGATTGGAAGGTCAGTAATTTGAATCCCCGCGACGGGGTGAGCTCCCATTGTTTGGTCCCAGCTCCTGCCCACCTAGCAGTTTGAAAGCATGTCAAAGTGCAAGTAGATAAATAGGTACCGCTCCGGTAGGAAGGTAAATGGCATTTCCGTGCGCTGCTCTGGTTTCATCAGAAGCGGCTTAGTCATGCTGGCCACATGACCCGGAGGCTGTCTGCAGACAAACGCCGGCTCCCTCGGCCTATAGAGCAAGATGAGTGCCACAACCCCAGAGTCGTCCACAACTGAACCTAAGTCAGGGATACCTTTACCTAATTTATATAAGAACCCCACAATGCAAGCTCACAAAATTAATAGGGTTACAGACGCTTCAGGTTACAGACTCCGCTAACCCAGAAATAGTACCTTGGGTTAAGAACTTTGTTTCAGGATAAGAACAGAAATCATGCGGTGGTGGCACGGCGGCAGTGGGAGGCCCCATTAGCTAAAGTGGTGCTTCAGGTTAAGAACAGTTTCAGGTTAAGAACGGACTTCCAGAATGAATTAAGTTCTTAACCAGAGGTACCACAGTATAATTGATATGCAGTTTTTAAAATCTCATAAAAATGAAAAACATAATTAAAATGTGGGTTTGTCCACCCCACACAGATCTTCTATAATAACTTTTCTCCTGTGGGCAGGTTAAGAAAGGGAGGCAGAGAGTAATGGCCCCAAGTTACTTATCTATTGAGTTTCATCACTGAGCAGGTCTTATGTCTCCCTGGTCTGAGTTCTGCACTTTAACAATTCTACCAAACTCACTGGCTCTCAGTGATTTATTATGACACTGGAAACTGGTATTTGAATACACTTTCTTTGTGTATATAATTTTGCATAAAACATTTACTGTGTGTGCATACTGTTAGATCAGCAGTTCCCAGACACTGAAGAATTCACATTCCTTTGGAAATAGCAATCTCTTAAATATACCGCCAGTATCTCAAACCTGATGAAAGGAGGGAAGGTGGAATCCACTAGTGCAAGTATTTCCTAGTGATGTGAGGTGAGAAAATTCTCTGGAGAATATTCTCCACAAACTGTAATTTCTAATGTAAGAACCAGTTTTACAACCCACATTTTAAAAAATCTAGTAAATAATAAGTCAAGCTGTGATATTGCCAGTGTAAGTAATGAATAATTATTTTTTTGATCCAGTTACATTACTGGGCATTGTGTCATTCACCATTGGCAGTTCTGAAATAAATATGAGCTACAGAAAATACTATACCATGTAGATATGCTTATTAAAGAACGTACTCATGTAGCAGACTTGAGTTTTTTTAATATTCCTTTTACTTTAAAACCTACATTTCATACATACACAACATAATTAGAATTCAAAGTTGATGGTAAATATATGGTTAGTGGCAGGCTTAGTGATTTGCATGAGTCATTCACAATGCATTTTCAATTTCAAGTTTGGTGCAAAAAATATATATCAAAGAATGTGAATTCACTGCATTGCCCCATTGAATAAAAGTATCCGTACACTTTTTGGTTGCCATCTGAACAAGTTTATCCATGAATAAGCATGTATATTAACTAATTATATCATTTTCAATGCATTAATGCATTAAAATGAACATTCTCCTATTTTAAATGAAAATTCTCTAATATTCTCATAAATCGAGAATATTCTCGGGAATAATCTCCAAAAGATTATTCTCGAGAATTTAACATCACTCAAGTTCAACTCATAGTAAGTAAGGATGCAAGCCATTGTATTTATTTACACCCCAGAAAAGAAAAAGAATATAAAATATAGAAATAAGCAAAACAGGAAATTCTAATTCCCTCAAAGTAACAGAGACATGAGCATGACCAGGTGCAGTGAATCTGCCCTCATCAGGACATCACAGTAAAACCAAAAACAACACACAACATTTTTATGGGTTAAAAATAGGCCAAACCTTTATTGATTATGAACGCCAGTGAGTTTGGTATGGCATTAGGCTAGCCACCATCATCTTCAGCCCACCTGCTAGAAGAATACCATGGGTCAAGGCTGAAAATCTGTGTTGGAAGGTTGAATGACCTTCCAGAATACTGGGTCGGGGGTGATGTGGGCTGTTGGTGGAAGAAACTGTCAAAAATTGCTTCGTTTCCTCTGGCAGGAGTGTCCTGAGTTAAACCCACTCTGGGGATGACGCAAACTCTGTATCCAGTTCCATATATTTTCAAACCAAGCCGCCCTCGTCTGGCTGTTCTGCTGCCACTGCTTTAGAAAATCTCCTCTCAGGTTGCCCCTCCACTAACTCTGAAGGGGCGGGGTGAAAATCATAGTTCCCTCTTCCTTCGGTGGACATGCCAAGGCTGGTCTCAAAGACAAAGTAGGTTTGGAACCTTGCAGAGAGAGAGTTCTCCGTTCCTCAGTTTAGCAGCAATTTTTTCTTCCTTGTTGCAAACCACAAAAGGGATGAGTAACAACACAAATGTGTGCAACGAAAGTTGGGGGAAAGGGTGCATGAGAAGTAGCTGGTGTATATAGCTTGTTGTACTCAAGACGTAGCTAAATAAGTTGGGGTCAAAAATGGCATTGTCTTTCCAGGAGAAGCCATTTCTGTGTTGCATTGTTTGCTTTCACAAGGTATAGAGGAGCCAGAACTCTTGAATTTAAATGGTGCTTTGGCCTCAAATCAAAGTCGCTGAATCACTGGCTTTCTTTGACATTTGTATGCAACGTTGTATTGTTTCAGAGATGCACTGGCTGTTATTGTGTAATGGCCCCAGTGGTATAAAATACACACCCAAGGAGTGGCAAGGGGATAAGTGTGGTGACTCACCGACCACAACAAAGCCCTTCCTGTCACTCAACACATACCTGCCAAGATGCAAAGGATATGAACCTGATGGGGACATGAGAACAATTACAGCCATAAACAAAAATTACATGGACCGCTAAGAAGGCCTACAGGTTAGAGTGTTGCATTTCTGAGACCAAAAGTTAACTGCCTAATCTGACTAACAACCATGTAGATTTATATGGGGAGCTGTAAATAGATGGAGCGCCTGGGACGTGCAGAGACACCCAAATAGCTTTTATTGCAGCGGCTGTTTTCACATGTTACAATAAGGGACTAGGCCTTATTATACCCTTTTGCGTATAATTGTTGGTACATAATAAGATGATTGTTTTGTATTTTGCCAGAAGTTATTGAAGACGGGCTATGCAAGAGACAATTTGCCAACAGTGTGGAACAATCTCCAAACATACATTTATGTGGTAAACTGGGCACTTGTGTGACATCTTCACATGGCAGTCTACAGGACTGTCTGTGATGATTTGTATATATTCATGGGACATGACACTGAAAGCAACCCTCAGCATTCAAGAAAAGTAGCAAGAAATCACATGCAACTGACTTGCCCTTTCCTTCCCTGGGCTTCTGAGTCATATAAGCATATGATGAATTCCAGAAAAAATTCCATGCTGCTGAACTTGAGTTCGTCTGCAGGACTGGCAGACGTTCCTCAGTCTTCAAGCACAGTTTCAATTGGTTTTCTCACAATTAAGACGGCACCACGTCACCATTGTGAAAGTTAAGTCCCACCCAAAGAAAGGGTGAGTTTGTCTGGACAGGTCTGTGGGCTTGATGACGTTTTATGTCTGAATCATAATTCCTTACATCAATGGAGTAGTGTATGGCCTCTCAGATTTCACAATGTGTTAAGTCACTTTTCAGTGGAATTGAGGAGTAATTCTCTTTGTTCTACCTGATTTTTGCATTTCCTGAACCATTATATAAGCTGAAAGGCAATTATCTATCATAATCCATACATGCTCATTTTTTCCCAACTCATTTTTTCACCCAAGAGAAAGAGAAAGAAAAACTTATCAGGAAAATGCACATAAAAACGCTCATAGTAGTGAATAGGATGTACAAACTGCATTCTAGTAGGGGAAATTGCTTTAAAGAATACCCATATTTGGAGGAAATACGTTCATGGTCAGTTGGCTACAATTCCCATCCCTCCAGCCACCTAGCAGCTAGCTGTAACTACATGTCAGGAGTTAGACAGGAGAAAACAGAGAGAACATAGGAGCCAACTCCTGGGGGCTGAGGTCCCTTTGGCCCCCCTTAAAATATTTGAGGGGGTCAGGCCCCCTGCAAAGTTTGTGGACATTGTAACAATTTATAATAATAATAATAATAATAATAATAATAATAATAATAATAATAATATTTTTTATACCACAGCCACTCTGGGTGGCTCCCAACAGAATATTAAAAATGTGATAAAACATCAAACACCAAAACTTCCCTAAACAGAGCTGCCTTCAGAGGTCTTCTAAAACTGAGATAGTTGTTTTTCCCCTTGACATCTGATGGGAGGGCGTTCCACAGGGCGGATGCCACTACTGAGAAGGCCCTCTGCCTGGTTCCCTGTCACCTCACTTCTCTCAGTGAGGGAACCACCAGAAGGCCCTCGGAGCTGAACGATGGGGGTGGAGACGCTTCTTCAGCTATACTGGGCTGAGGCCATTTAGGGCTTTAAAAGTCAGCACCAACACTTTGAATTGTGCCCAGAAAGCACATTGGGAGCCAATGTAGGTCTTTCAGGAGCAGTGTTATATGGTCTCAGCAGCCACTCCCAGTCACCAGTCTAGCTGCCACATTCAGGATTAGTTGTAGTTTTCAG
Organism: Podarcis erhardii; assembly: GCF_964252035.2. Classification (NCBI taxonomy): domain Eukaryota; kingdom Metazoa; phylum Chordata; class Lepidosauria; order Squamata; family Lacertidae; genus Podarcis; species Podarcis erhardii. Next base: position 23,752,024 of record NC_138515.1, on the reverse strand, counting down.
GTCACCTTCAAAGGTAGCCCCATGTAAATCACATTGCAGTAGTCCAAGCAGCAGATAACCAGAGGACGCACCACTCTGGCAAGACAGTCTGTAGGCAGGTAGGGTCTCAGCCAGAGCTGGTAGACAGCTGCCCTCGACACAGAATTGACCTGCACCTCCATGGACAGCTGTGAGTCCAAAATGACTCCGAGGCTTCGCACCTGGTCCTTCAGGGGCACAGTTACACCATTCAGGACCAGGGACCATTGCTGTTCAAATGGTGTGTGTGCTAGGTGACTTGTGATCATTTATGCAAAGCAGTGCTTACCTGCTCCCCAAAATACATTTTATTCAAGTTGGCACCACTGGGAGAGAGTGGCAGTTGGCAAGTAGGTAAGAGGGAAATGGGCAGGTATATTATGGTGAGGAAGGCTTACTGGTGTAGGATTGGAAACAGGTAGATCCCCTGCTGCTTGTCCCCTTGCAAGGAGTGGCTTTTGGACCTCCCTGCCCCAGTCAGTTTTTCTTGTGCAGCCTTTCAGAGCAGCTACAGATTGGGAAACCAATGTCAACACCATCCTTTCATAGCAACGGCTAAGGTGTGACAAAGGGATAGAATTTGGTGACTCGCTGTTATATCCAGACATGTAACTAACTAAATATAGATAGGAAGGCTGCTGTCCTGTTCTCATTTAGCTGAGGATAAGCCCCCATTGAACACAGTGGGACTCATTGCCAAATAAATACGCACAGGATTACATTGTAATTCTGTTTCCTAGGGGGGGAAATGCGTAGGCTTATTTGAAAACAAACAACCTCTGTGTTGATTCACACACTCCCTGGCTGCAGATTTAGTATGTACAAGGATGGAGACAGAAAAAGGACCGTCCAATCCTGACTCTTTGCTTTTGTACACATGCCAATCTTTTGTCACCCTCTTCCCAAGCCACACACATACACAAAACACACACAAACAAGAAAAAAAAGCCCCGTGTAACTCTGGGCCCTTACTGATGGGAACATACTCTCTCTTTTTATTTACTCAGTGCAGAATCAAAGTTGGGCTTGTGTTTATTTAAGAGAAGAAAGCATGAAACCTGAATCGTACTCCACCATTAGTCACATACTGAAATAATATTTAGAATGCATCAGCCAATGCCAGGGGGGAAACATACAGCACAGCCAAGAAAACAAATATATGTATGCATTTATTTATTTTTTTATTAAAAAAATGTGTTTTTAGTGAAAAAGTCTTCTAGACTTTGTTTCCCCATCTTTCTCATCACTTTGGTAACCTACCTCCAAATCAAGCAATTTAGCTGTGATATTTGTGGGTTTTTTTAATGTTTTGGAAGCACCTGAATAAAGTTTATTTGAGAGAGAGAGAGAGAGACGGAAAAAATGGAGATAGGCATGTTCAACTCTAAGGTTGTTACCTCCAAGTAATGAGTGGCCTTCTTTCCAGTAATGGTCAGGAATAAAGAGGTCTTCCTTCCAGTAACGGTTATGGCAATCTTTATCCCAGTGTATCCAGTTTCTGGGTGTGGTGTAGGAAACCATAGCACAAGGATTGGAACCATCCTGTGAACCTCAGTTGATGCTGAGCTAGGTAAAGGGTAAAGGGACCCCGACCATTAGGTCCAGTCATGGACGACTCGGAGGTTGCGGAGCTCATCTCGCTTTATTGGTCGAGGGAGCCGGCGTACAGCTTCCGGGCCATGTGGCCAGCATGACTAAGCCGCTTCTGGCGAACCAGAGCAGCGCACGGAAATGCCGTTTACCTTCCTGCTGGAGCGGTACCTATTTATCTACTTGCACTTTGAGGTGCTTTCGAACTGCTAGGTTGGCAGGAGCAGGAGTGAGCAGGAGCTCACCCCGTCACAGGGATTTGAACTGCCGACCTTCTGATCGGCAAGTTCGAGGCTCTGTGGTTTAACCCACAGCGCCACCTGCATCCCTTGATGCTGAGCTACAGCTGCGATAATCCTTGACTGTTGGCCAAGCTGTCTGGAGTTGATGTGAGTTGGGACTCCCAAAATATCTGAAGGGTTCTCTATCAGCAGAGGTGGGAGAAGAAATTCTGTGGAGTTTGCATTCAAAAGCCAATTTTATCATATCTGCACTTTTCAAAACAGTGCAAGGACCAAAACTGAGCCAGCTTTCAAATTGTGAATTTTGTGAAGCAGTTCTCCAACCAAGTAACATTTACAAAAATGTACGTATTGGAGGAAAGTGTGCCTACAAATTAATTTATTAGTAAAATAACACACAAATATGAAGCACATTCGGAGAAACTGCTTGCAAAACTGCATACAAATTGTATCTTTAGTACAAATCTACTAAAATGCTGGAGAGTTTTAATGAGGATTTTTTTAAAAAAAAAAATCACAAATTGCTGTGGAAATGTGGAGCATTGAATTTGGGTAACTGAAATTGAAAGATTCTTCCATTGCTAAACCAGTGAAAGAGATTGAAAGACTCCTGCCTTTTCCTTGCCCACAATTCCTCTACTCTCCATCATATGGGGCAACTTTCTCCTTCTTGTGAGTGGTCTCTTGCCAAATGCATATAGACTGCAGGAGCTATAATTATAGGGTTACCGTCTAGCATGTTTCACATCACATCTTCTTGGTATGTTCTTATTTACCTCAATTTTTCTTTTTTGTGGAAATAATAGTCTACCTCTTGGTTGAATGAATGAAAGAATCTTTATTTGCGTCAGCCATCGGCCATAGCAATAAAACAACAATACAATATGCAAAGAATATACCGTATTTTTTGCTCTATAAGACTCACTTTTCCCCTCCTAAAAAGTAAGGGGAAATGTCTGTGTGTCTTATGGAGCGAATGCAGGCTGCACAGCTATCCCAGAAACCAGGACAGCAAGAGGGATCGCTGCTTTCACTGCACAGCAATCCCTCTTACTGTTCTAGCTTCTGAGATTCAAAATATTTTTTTTCTTGTTTTCCTCCTCCAAAAACTAGGTGCGTCTTGTGGTCTGGTGTGTCTTATAGAGCGAAAAATACGGTATATATATATATATATCTCACATTACATTTTAGAAATTTGAATCAGTAGTCAAATAGTGGATCTTATTCTGATTGCCCCAGCTATAAACCTTGCAACCTTTGCTTTCACCTGCTCATCTTGACCTGCCAAGAGAAAGGACACTGTGGCAGTGGGTGGGCGACCCAGAATGGACCATAAAAGAGGGGTATTTTTTAGAATGACAGTTGTGGAGGGGGCTGCTGCCCCCCAAGCCCTTTTGACATTACAGTAATTTTCATGTGTGTGTATGCGCATGCATCTTAAAATGGAAAACATTTGGAGGGGCTTTTCTTTTTTTGTAATATATATATATATATTTACAAATTTGTTCACATTCGAAATCACAAATACTAAAAATTACACAAGATTCTTCCGAATCGTCAGACTCCCCTCCTCCCCTCCATGGGTTGTTTAGTTAACCTTTCCAGCTGCATACTATAAATCATTCAAATTTTGCAGTTCTCCATTGTATCCAAACTCTATGTAACATTACAAGAGTTATTTAAGATCTGTTAAAGAGTTCAAATGTTTACAGTGGTCTCTCAAGTATAATATAAATTTCCTCCATTCTTTGCTGAAGTTTTGATTGTCCTGGTTTCTGATTGTCCTGGTTATTTTTGCCATCTCTGCGTGGTCCAACATCTTGGTCTGCCCTTCCACTCTGTTAGGGACCTTATCATCTTTCCAACTTTGGGCAATCAGCATCCTTGCAGCTGTTGTTGCATACATAAACAGTCTTTTCTGGTCCTTTGGTATATCTGCAGCTACAATTCCTAACAAAAAAAGGCTTCTGGTTTTTTGTTTTTTTTTAACAAACGTTATTTTAAACATCCCCCCAATTCATTATATATCTTTCCCCATGATTCCTTTATAACTTTACAATTGAGTGATCAGACCCTCAAAAAGAATTTCATATTTTTTTAAAAATAATTTTTATTAATTTTACAACATAAACAAAAAACAAACATAACACGACTTCCCCATACCTCCCCTTCACTGCATCCTTGTTTTAAAATTTTTTAGCAATCCTTCATCCATTTTTATATTTAATTCTCTTTAAAATTTTCTTAAGCATAAATTTTTGCAGCTGTAATTCTTTATATCAAATCCCTTGACATCTTAACATTCCGAAATTTTACAACAATTTTTAAGATAAATTTTAAATTTTTTCCAGTCCTCTTCCACTGTCTCTCTCCTCTGGTCACGAATTCTGCCGGTCATCTCTGCCAGTCCCATAAATTCAGTCACCTTGGTCTGCCATTCTTCCAGAGTAGGTAGTTCTTTAGTCTTCCAATACTTTGCCAAAAGAATTCTTGCTGCTATTGTTGCGTACATAAAAAATGTTCTATCTTTCTTTGGAATCATTTGGCCTACCATGCCCAAGAGAAAAGCCTCCGGTTTCTTTGCAAATGTCCACTTAAGGATTTTCTTAATTTCATTATAGATCATTTCCCAGTAGGCCTTAATCTTCGGGCAGGTCCACCAAAGATGATAAAAAGTTCCTTCGCATTCATTACACTTCCAACAGTTGTTATTGGGCAAATGATATATCTTTGCAAGCTTGACTGGGGTCATGTACCACCTATAGATCATTTTCATTATATTCTCTTTTAAGGCACTACATGCCGTAAATTTAATACCTGTGGTCCATAACTGCTCCCAGTCAGCAAACATAATATCATGACCAATATCTTGTGCCCACTTAATCATAGCTGATTTGACCGTTTCATCCTGTGTGTTCCATTTTAGCAGCAGATTATACATTCTAGACAAATTCTTAGTATTGGGTTCTAAGAATTCTGTTTCTAGCTTTGACCTCTCCTTCTGGAATCCTAGTTTCCTGTCCCCTCAAAAAGAATTTCAGCCCAGAACTGGTACTGATGGGTATGAGGGCAGTCAATTAGAGAGGTGACGTAGGATAAATGTGCAAGAGTCAACTAACTAAGGCAGAAATCCCGTACAGCAATTCCTTACCCAGAAGCAAGTCCCATTGAACTCAACAGAGCTTCCTTCTGAATAAATGTGTCTAGGATTGTACTGCACATTTGCTCATATCAAAATCAATGGGACCTATCATGACTAATTGACCAATGGACGCTAAGGTCAACTAAGTCTGGACACAACCCGAGAAATGCGAATGTTTTGCTGGAAAGAGTGATTTGGTCCTATGATGGAGGCATTCCCCTTGTCTACCAGGCTCAATTCAAGGTGCTGCTGCTCACCTATAAAGCCCTAAACCGATTAGAGCCAGGATATCTGAAAGAACACCTCCTCCTGTATGAAACTGAGTACAGACTGGAATCATCACTGGATACCCAGTTCTATGTTTCACCAACCCATGAGATTTGGTTCATTGGAGGCTATGGCAAGAGGACCTTTTCTGTAGCAAGATGTTGAATTTTCTCCCATAGGAGATTAAATCAGCCCCATCCCTGATGCTCGTTTAGGCCAGTAGTGAAAATGTTCTCATTCCATGTGGTTTTTAATATACGGCTGAAAATTTTGCATCTGCAACATTATAAGGTTTCAGCTTTAATTTGACAGGCTTTAGTTTAACTGTGACTTAATTACGTTTGGTTTGGTTCTTTTATGAAAACCACTATGGGGGTCCCCCAAAGTGGCTAAATAATGTTTATTGCTATTACATAAATAGAATACTTCCCTATATTAAATGTAGATGAAAATCTGTTTCAGGGAGGGATCATTCACGCTGGCATGTTATATAAGAAAGATTCCCTTGGGTATAAATAAACTAAGGTGGGATTTGTAGATTATTAGAAGCCTGAATGCAGCAGAATACATTTTAACTTTAAAGGGTTTTTCTCTTAATTGAATAAATAATACATTAAAATACCAAAGTTTCCTCCACTGGGCCCCAGTAACCAAAGCAAACACAGGAATAGAGTAATGAATTTCAGAACCCATTACCTCGGAAAGAGAATCAGGTGGCTCCTTTGATGAAAAGTGAAAATCACCTCAAATCAAGCATGCCTGTACACAGCTCATCTTCGGGCTCAGTGCTTGCATACTTTCCTCTAGGCACATTCAAATGTAACCTGGTTTGACAAGTTGTGCTGGACAAATGCCAGGCTAGCAAATCTACATCTCTTAATCTACCCAGCTAATATAAACATACTTTTGCACAATCTCTTTCTCCCCCCCCCCCCAATTAAATGTGTTGTTTCTTTGTTGGCATGTTCCCCTTCCTCCTACCTTTTTTCTAAGCCGGGTATGGCTAGCTTCTATCTTCTCAGAGGGTTTTCTATTCTCCAAATCAGTCTCCCATAATCTGCGACCCTACAAACTTCCATCACCATTGACTAGTGCCTTTCTTTCAGCCAGAACTTGCCAGAAATCAGTGCCATTGCCATTATAAGAGAACGAGGGAGGTGTTCATGGTGGGTTCCAGCACCTCCCCCCCACCCCTAGGAAAATAGCACTGTTCTGGTTTTGGTGTTCCATTGCACCAGAAGTGTTCCGTTGCACCAGAAGCGGCAGAAAAACTGTCTGCGGACAAATGCCGGCTCCCTCGGCCTGTAAAGCGAGATGAGCACCGCAACCCCAGAGTCATCTGTGACTGGGCTTAACTGTCAGGGGTCCTTTACCTTTGACCATTGGTCATCCTAGCTGGGGCTGATGGGAAGATGGAATCCAAAAAGATCTCGAAGGGTCCAGGTCAGGGAAACCTGCCTCTTTGAGCAGGAAGCAGATTTTGCCAGACAGATGTAAAGGCTTTGTCCATGGTGGAGCTGGTGCACATGAGCATAAATAGGGCATTACATTGATACCTCGGGTTACAAACACTTCTGGTTACAAACTCTGCTAACCCAGAAGTAGTACCTTGGTTTAAGAACTTTGCCCCAGGATGAGAACAGAAATCGTGCTCTGGTGGTGCGGCGGCAGCAGGAGGCCCCATAAGCGAAAGCGTGCCTCAGGTTAAGAACGGTTTCAGGTTAAGAACGGACCTCCAGAACGAATTAAGTTCTTAACCCGAGGTACCACTGTATGTTCAAAATCTAAATGGAAAAGCAGAATTAAAGTGTGGAATTCCCCCCCCCCCTCCAAATTTTGAATACAGTTTTGTTTTCCTTGAGTGGTAAACTGTAGGCTATTTACTACATCTTGATTAAAGTCAAATAAAATTGCTTAAGGTGTCAGGTCTGGCGGGCAGGTCACTAGAAATTGGTTCAACAATTTCTGAATGAATCTTTTCCCTAAAACAATTAAAGTTTTTTCTTTTAAAAAGTATCATTCTTCTACAAACAGTGACAGAACTGTTTAAGAAGACCACCATGCTTTCAGTTCTTATTGATCCAGGACAGAAATGAGCCCCTTGAATGAAGCAGGTCACATCCCCCCTCCCCAAATTAGTTAGGATGAAGAAATGTTATTACTGTTGATGACAAGGAATTGCCTCATACTGAAGGAAAGACAGGTGTAGCTGTCTCAACAAAGCGGTGTGCTTATGTCTAGCCAAAATGTCTTTTGACTACAAGGGGTGAAATCACAATTGAATGGCTCTCCAGATATATATAAATGGAATGCCAGAATGCCAAGGCTAGAAACCTTCTTGCTCTCATGATAATTTTCCATTCCATGGAAGTAAAAATATTTGTAGTAGCTGTAAGAAGTGCTATATTGACAGGTTTACTATCTCAGTGGCAAAAAAGGTGGAGGTTCCACTGTCGGCATTTCACTCCCAAACATCCTGTTAAAGCTTTCATTACTGAACTGCCACAGATGTATATCTTGTGTAACAAAGTGAAGTCAGTCACGAACTGCCTTTCTAAGCAACGCTGCTGGCTTGGCCTTTGGGCTGTCTGAACTGCTTCCGATTCTCTCGACTTGCCTCAATTTCCTACCTTAAATTGCTCCAGGTGATGGTACATATAATTATACTTATAAAGGCATCCTAAATGCCACTGCAAATTATAGCATTGACTGCAGGCCCTGCGCCACTTGCTAAAGGAGTAGTAGCTCTGCTGGTTTAAGTGGAACAACTATTGCACATGAGCAGATGCCACAGCTTGAGAAGGAGGGTGATTTCATGCTTGTGTGTCCATTACTTGGTGATTAAAGATAATGCATTGATTATTTGCATGCATGAAACTGTCATCACAGATCAAACGTTCCACAATCAGCACTTTCATATCAGCGCAGGTGCAGTAGTAACAACCCACAGAAAGTTAATCATGCTTATGTCCCATTTAAATTAATGGAATTGAAGTCAGTGGGAGCCGGTTTAACCTGTTGATTTGCAATGGGATTAAGCACAAGAACCTTTCTCTGAATTGGGGCCAGCCAGGAATTTTCAGTGGACTGATGTAGGCAGTGCCAAGCCTTCAAGTGATAAGCCATCAAGTCGCAGGACATAGAGCGATTTCAGAGTTATAAACAAGAATCGAGCCAAAATCATTATAGTGGTACCTTGGTTTACAAACTTGATCTGTTCTGGAAGTCCGTTCTTAAACCAAAGCATTCTTAAACCAAGGTGTGCTTTCCCATAGCAGCAGGGGGCTCAATTTACAAATGGAACACACTCAACATGTTCCAAGGCAAAGTTCACAAACCAAAACACCTCCTTTCAGGTTTGCAGCATTCTTAATCCAAATTGCTCATAAACTAAGCTGTTCTTAAACCAAGGTACCACTGTACTGTGCTTCTGTGGATATTTTCTCTGTCTGTCTGTCTGTCTGTCTGTCTGTCTGTCTGTCTCTCTCTCTCTCTCTCTCTCTCTCATTAAGTCACATTATGACTCTTCTGGAAATTTCACCTAATAATCATTAAATGGAAGGACAATGTATAGATATGTGTATTTAGTGGAGATTTCAAATTGATGTTCACAACCTCTTGTCTACATTATAACCATGAGTAGAACTGTGCTGGTAGTATAGGTAGAGTCCTTTTAAAAGCTTGATGAAGCTCCCACAGTAAGTCTACTGCATGTTTTCCTACTGAAAAACTAATTTTTGAATTTAACATTTTATTTCGTTGCTGCTGATAGTTCCTGAAAACTCCTACCACTTCTCTTGAAATATGGCGTGCCAATCCTCCTCCTTTGTTTCTGTAGACATTTTCTCTCATTTCCATACGAAGGCACTGCCTATTCAGAATGCTCATGGGGGGGGGGGGAATGAGCATGCAATTTTTGCAATCCACACCTGAATCATTCCTGCATGTTCCATGCATATATTATCATATAATTCAGTTGTCTTGAGTGTGCCTCAGGTTTCCCATCCAGCAGTGCACACCTGTCTCTGTTATTGTTGTGAATCAGATGTGCAATTAGTTTAATTGGGCATCAGCTTGCACATGTGGATCAGTTGAGCCATATATTGCACTTGCCCATTTTGAGATGCTTATCTGCAACAGTAAATATGGGATTTTCACAATGTAAGTGGAAAATCACAAGCATTTGTGGCATGATGTCAATGGCTGGCATCAATGGGGGAGCTGAGCAAGTGAGGTGAAACCAAGAAGCTCACTGTGGAGCTATTAACCCCAGAAGGGTCCAGCAGATACTGAATTATCTTCTCACTGCCAGCTCTCCCTCTTTCTTATCAGCTGCTGGATCACTGCTTACAGCAGATAAACAGACACACCCACATCGATTCTGAGCTTTCCACCAGGTCCTCTTCCACCTTCATTCTTGAAGGGCTTCTAGACCTTTAGGGCTAGAATCTGGGAACAAGGTAGAGGTCAGTCTGTGGTCAGAGGGCCTATCAAGGGATCCAGGTGGGACTCATCCATAAGATGACGAACTTCAGACTGCCTTGGGTTTGAAGGCAGACCCAAATTATGGACAGATGCCCTATCTAGATAAAATCTGTCATATTTGTTATATGCTCACCTGGCCAGTGGCAGTATAAGTGGAGGCAGGTTTTGCGAGTGCCTCCTGGAGGAGAAGATAAGACACATTAACCATAATGTACACATCATGCTAACATTGACTAGGGGTGTGTGTGGGCATAATAGCCTATGCTAATGCCAGGCCTCTTTATTCTTCATTGCACCTACCCAAGTTCCTTTAAAGAAGAGGTTGATCCCAGTCTGATTTGGATTTTTTGATTTTTGATTCATACTGTGACACTGAAGCGGGTGGTGATACAGAGTTAGAACTGGAAGCTAGATGTTAAGCTGGTCACAATTGACAGGGTTGTGCAGGGGGGAAGATCAATAGTATTTGGTGGCAGTCAGAAGGACTTGTAAGGTGAGGTGGGACTCTAGAGACTTACTTACCTATCAGGGCTGTGGGCTGAAGAGTAGGGTATGGGTTCCTTTGGGGGCCAACCTGATGCTGTGGGGTTTGAGAAAGTGTGGCTCGCGGAAGCCTCTGTCAAAACCCAAGTAGGAAAAGGGTAGTGTAATGATGACCCCAGGACCCAGGGAAACAGGTAGAGGGCCTTCTTGGTAGTGGCCCACAGCCTATGGAATGTCCTCCCATCAGATGTCAAACAGATAAGCAACTATTTGACTTTTAGAAGACATCTGAAAGCAGTCCTGCATTCAGGGGAAGTTTTTAATGGTTGATGTTTTTCTGTGTTTTTATTATTTAGTTGGGAGCCTCCCAGAGTGGCTGGGGCAACCCAGTCAGATGGGTGACATATTCTTATTCTTATTAGTATTCGTATTCATATTCATATTCGTATTATTAATATTCCCGGTAAACTAGTAAATTCAGAATTAAACCCACACATGTTAGGTTGCACTAAAGTTGTGGCTAAAGTTAATAAATTGTAAGGTAAAAGGTAAAGATAAAGGACCCCTGGACGGTTAAGTCCAGTCAAAGGTGACTATGGGGTTGAACACTCATCTCGCTCTTCAAGCCGAGGGAGCCAGCGTTTGTCCACAGACAGCTTTCCAGGTCATGTGGCCAGCATGACTAAACCACTTCTGGTGCAACAGAACACTGTGATGGAAACCAGAGTGCATGGAAACACCATTTACTTTCCTGCCACAGCAGTACCTATTTATCTACTTGCACTGGTATGCTTTTGAACTGCTTGGTTGGCAGAAGCTGGGACAGAGCAACAGGAGCTCACCCCATTGCAGGGATTCAAACTGCTGACCTTTCAGTTGGCAAGCCCAAGAGGCTCAGTGGTTTAGACCGCAGCGCCACCTGCATCTTGTCTCTTTATTCCACAGTGCTCTCACAAAATGTGTATTGAAATCAACAGGTGAAGCTAGTTGTGTTTAACTTGTCTTTGTGTTTTATTATATTTATAGATGATAGATAGGTAGGTAGGTAGGTAAGTAGATAAATAAATAAATAAACAGATAAGATATAGATAATGGTTGGTTTTAATTGTTGCTAGTTGCTCCAAGTGATGTGTAGGCACCAAAAGTAAAGGATATAAATGTTTACATAAACTGAAGTTCCATTAATTTAATGAGACTTAATTGGAGCTTCTGTGAACTGGAGACACCGAGCACACTTTTAATAATCAGTTAAAAAAAAAAGTAAAAAGGGAAGGGGCTTTCTGATAGCTCAGATGAAGCAGTGGAACGAGCTGGCTGATTGCCACGCCTGGACTTTGAGGAACTTTAAGGAGGGAACTTAACATTTCTGGAAGCAGTCAAAGGAGTTCATTATGCAACCTGCACTCCTGGTATTTCTTCTTCTACAGTGAGTGGGCATGATAGTAAACTAGGTTGCCATAGCAAAGTAGATGTCAGGACTAACAGTGCCTTTGAGGGGGGAAAAGAGAACACCATCAACAACCCTGATTTACTATGGACCTTCTCCTGATGCGTTTGGAGAGACAAACATTTTCTGTAAAGTTGGCAAGACTAGTGGGTGCCAGATGATAATTGATACAGGCCCTGGAGGCAGAAGCTCAAGCCAGGACTTACTCTTTGTTAATCACTGGGGCTGTGTAAAGGCCAGATGCAGTGTGTAATTAAGCCAGACTATTGCAAAGGAGGAAGCGAGTCACGTGGTGGAAAGGTATTTTCTTCTTGGCAGGCCACACCAACACTGGAGGCAAGCTTGGGAAGCTGTCATGCTGTCACTTCAAGTGCATTCCTGTGTGTAGGCGGCTTGAAAAATAAGCTGGATACAGCAAAACAAACAAATGAACAATATCTGCAAGGGGCAGAGGAGGCCAGTATACGGGATCAGCAGAATGGAGAGGTAAAGGTTTTTGGAGGGCTTTGCCCCTTGCCGATGGGTGGCTGAGTGTTTGACTGCTTGCCCAACGGAGTGGACCAGGAAGAAAGGCTCAGGCTTGCACTCTCCCTGCTGTGCTATGTTTCTACATGCAAAGCGCTTACATTGTGTGGGAACTCTGGTACATGCAAGCTCCCTTCTCCAGTCTGATGCAATTCAGTGAAGGAAGAATTTGACTGGTTGGTTCTGTTGGTCATGTTTACTGGCCCAGAGAGATAAACAAAAACGTGGTGTTGTTTTTAAAGGCAACTCATCTCTTAGGCTGGATCAAAGAAACGTTTCAGTTGTAAACTCATACAGGGCAACCTGGTAGGGAAAGACGGGACTCCACAGCGCCATCTGGTGTCACAGTGTTATCTCGCATATACAATACATTTCAAATGCTTTTTCTTTACCAATCTAGATGAGTCTTTAGTCTCTCAGATCTGACTAAGAATCAGCTTAAGTTGTGGAAAAAGTATTTCAATAGATGGGGCAATTGTAATGGGGGGAGTTGGAGAACGTACAGTTTTAAGAATGTGTGCACACATATTGTAAATGTAAAAGGGATACTCTGGACTGGAGCTTCATTAACTTATAAATGTTTGCTCCTCATTTGACCATGTCTTGCACTTTGATGCATCTTATCTGAACAGGCTTTTTTTCTTTTTAAACAAGTTTTGTATTCAACTTGATGTTGTGTGATATAAAGCTTCTGTCTTTGTGTCTGTAACAGCAGACATGCATGTAAAAGTCACTGGATACTGTAGTCAATGACATGCATTCGATGACATTAGGCACAGATGTTCCTGTTGAATTTAGATTGAAAATGAAAGACTATGTGGAACATGAAGAGACCACTTTTTTTAATGATTACTATTTAAAACATAGAAACAAACTTTTGAGAGTGGAAGCAGTGGTCGCTATCCCAGTGGGTCTTCTCTGAGTAGTACTTAGTTGGATAGCACCCAATAAAACTTCGTAGCAAAAGAACATGCTACAATGTTAATAATCTCAATTGGATGTCCATTCTGATAAAGAGACAGTGGGGTGAGGAAGGGAGATTCTGAAGAAGCTGATGCCCTCCTGTTGTTTAGAACTACAATTCCCATCAGCCCCAGCCAGCTTGGGGTAATGATAGATAATGACAGGAACTGTAGTCCAAAACACAGAGGGCACCCCTCCTCTGAACTATTGAGAAAATCTATATTTATGTACTATTACCAAGGCTGCAGGCACATCAGAATAACTAAAACCTTGCTTACACAAGCAACAGATGATGTGGTACAATTGTTCCTGAACTGTAGGACTTCAGACAAGATTAGGCTGAATAAAAGGAGAGAAGTTAATTTTCACACATGCTTTTCTTCTCAGTATTGAAAGACAAGCATGCCAAGCACTGATCTTTCATGGGTGGCTTCAAATGTGTTTTCTTATACCAGAATCATTCATTTGTGTTCACCTTCCTCATTGACAACTGAGATCACCCATGTAATCGGGTCAGGAATGGTTGGTTTCACTCTAAATCTGCTTTGTTTGCCTGCAGTGGTGTCAGCACACACTAGCTTCATTGTCAACTTTGCTTTATGATCTTTGATGGGCTGGGGTCACTTTACAAAGGGAGGTGGGAAGCCCTATCAAGAAGTGGGAAATGGTGCCATCTTTCTACTCTCAAAGGGTGAAGAAAAAAGAAGAACCTTCTCAGGCATAGGATCTCTTTACACAGAAAAGCACAATGGACAAACATTTAGACAGTAAATTAGTTAGCCAAGAATGGTTGACTTTGGCACATTACAGCTTCATTTTAAAACAAATCTCCTTAGAAGCAAAGCTACAGGGAACCAGGCAGAGGGCCTTCTCAGTAGTGGCGCCCGCCCTGTGGAACGCCCTTCCAGCAGATGTCAAAGTGATAAACAACTACCTGACATTCAGAAGACATCTTAAGGCAGCCCTGTTCAGGGAAGTTTTTAACGTGTGATATTTTACTGTATTTTTGGTTTTTATGTAAGCTGCCCAGAGTGGCTGGGGAGGCTCAGCCAGATGGGCGGGGTATAAATAATAAATTATTATTATTATTATTATTATTATTATTATTATTATTATTAAATATTTGAAGCTCTGGGCATCTTCCCCCCTTTGTGCCCTCTTCCTCTTCTAGAAATGAAACCACCATCCCTCAGGGTTCCCATCAGTTGGACGAATTACTCCAGGAAACAAATCAAGGTTTCAAAGCTTATTACATATTTTGATACTACCCACAGATGCTCTTTTTACAACTTACAATAATTGAAAATAATAAAAGTGGGAGGAGTTCATATTAAATTCAGCTGAACTCATACTTATTGCCATCTGGTTCAATTTCCAGTTTGGCTCTCTTGGCCTTTATTCTACACATAGAGCTTTGAGTATTATATTCATCTGAAGTGAGCCTCGTAGCTATTTGAGGGATTTTGTTCCTAGGGCTGGGCTGAATTTCCATGACGTTTGATTTTATTTTTTCGGCAAAAAAAGTTTCTGCAGGGCTGTGAGGGAGAGGAGGCATGGAAATGCTTTGCCAGCCACCTACATTCTGTTTCTTTAGCGTATGTTTCAATACCTCTTTTCTGCCATTGTTCACCCAACCTTTTGCTGCTTGGGAAAGCAGAGAGAACTCAACATCTCTCTTGTTGAGGAAACTCAGCAGTGTTTTCTGGGTGTTGGGCCATGTGCATCTGAAAGTGCAGCTAGTAGTGAATATTGTTCCTTGGCACTGTCTTACTTTCAGTGGGATGCATCTTTGCATGTGTTGTAAATAAAAAATATGTCCTTTTCCCTTATGGGATATCCAAGAGCCCATATAGAGTCCTTACATAGGTTCCCTATTGGTAGGAGAAAATAACAGAGGCCAACCAGAGAATATTGAGAAGCAAAGCAGCTAGTAAGCTTGATCTTTATTGATCTGTTGCAACAGGGTACTCCCCTCACATGCAGGAGAGGAGGAGGACCCCCAAAATTGCTGTGCAAGGGCTTATAAAGACTTTTGAAATTCCCATCCTGTAGATCAAGACCACCCCCAGAAACATTATGCATTCATCACAGAAGGGGTGTAACCTAAGACCACCCCTCAGATAAGGCAATCTAAAACAGAACATTTGCATGTTGTTTTCTCCTGTCGCTTTGTTTATTTCCTGTCTGGCAGGTTACTTGATTGGATTTCTTGGGGAGCCTGGGCAGTCTTTTGTAATGATAAGGCTCACACCCTTATTCAAACAGAGATTAAGACAGGATTTGTGAAGGAAGAGACAATGGGGAGGCTTTTCCATTTTGACCATGCAGAGAAACATTTGCTCAGTTTAGGAATCAAAATGGTTCCAGGTTGGCTTTCCTGTGCTGATCTATGTATGTGTGGTTATGAACGTTACCATATATCTAAGACCATAAAATTCCTATCACACATGCACATCATAATGTCAGAAGGAATCATGTGTTGCCTCTTCCATTCACCCGTTGCCAACATTTTTGCATTCCAGCAAAAGGGAATGCGAAGAATTGCAAAAAGAAAAGGCTGGGGTTATTTGCGGGAAGGGTGAAAGTGTTTAGGAAATGCAACTCTCTTTCTTACTGGATTTTAACTGTCATACTTTTAATTTCATGAAAGAGTTTTCAACCATCTAATGCAGGGTTTTCCAAACTTGGGTCTCCAGCTGTTTTTCGACTTCAGTTCTCATCATCTTTTGGACTACAACTCCCATCATCCCTAGCTAGCAGGACCCACAGTGGTCAGGGATGATGAGAATTGTAGCTGGAGACCCAAGTCTGGGAAACCCAGATCCAATGGGTCTCCATTGTTTATGGACATGGTATATAATTAGTGTAATGTACAGGCAGAGTGCAGGGAATAAAACACAAGTGTTTTGTGGTGGGGCTGGACAGTGGCAAGCATTGTGGCAGGAACTGGGAGCCAAGAGACAGGCCAGTAGTCAGAACCAACCAAGGAGTGAAGCAGGAAGCAGGACCAAAAAACCCGCAGGAGTTAGACCAACCAAGAATCCAGAAAAATGTCAGAGCTGAGAAATATATTGTTGCTCAAGCAAGGTTCCATTGGCAAAGGAAGCCCTTAATATTATTTCCTACCTAGAAAAATCCACTGGTGAAGCTTAGGGGCCAGATTCAACCCAGAAGGGTCTTCATGAAGAGGACTGCCACTTGCATGTCAGTAATTCACCACACTGGGCAGCAACACAGAGAACACAGGTAGTTGTGAAAGAACAACCACAGATTGGAAACCCCTGATTTCTCTTCATTTGTGTATTACAATTACATCCTACTTTTTAACCAAAATAATCCCAAAACCTTTTGGAAATTGATAAAAATCCTAATGCAAGACCCACAGTGCTCTAAAACCTGGGAAATCTCTAGCTGGAGTACTGCTGGTTTTGAATCTGAGTAAATCCTTCTGGCAGTCAGCAGCAGTGGCTAGCATGAAGGGAATCCCTGATACAGAAGGAAGTGCTGGGTCATTACGAATACTTTGCTGAGCTTTGATGAGTAATTGATTTTATAGAATGATTTACCAATCAAAGAGGATTACACTTTGAAGAGTGACTGAGAACAATGTGTGACTTGTGTTGGTGTGTCTAAGGGAATGTGCAACAGTGTTTTGTTGAATCAGCCTTTTTATAGTTTTGCTTCATTGTCGATGTGTGCTGTATAATAAAAAGAATAAGTTATCAATTGTAACCTGGTGCACATATATATATATATATATTTGTGTTTGCCGACACATATATTCTCAAAACATTGTGTTAAAAAAATTGGAAGTTTTGTTATGAAAATGATCTCTCTTTATCACTGTATTTATTGGACTTCTGGTTCAATAATGGGATACTTTCATTACATGCATTTTCCAAGACATAGGCGTTGGTCACATGATATGCATCATCAGCTATGTGTTTCTTAAGACTGTTAATTCTTCTGGTATGCAAAGGATCAGTATATGTTCCCCTGCTTGATAACTTGCCCTTTTAGGCAAGACTGTGCCCTTCATCACACCTGAGTCACTGATATATATTCTAGAAAAGGTTACAGAAACAGAAAATCAGCCTTTTTCATAAATGGTGTGTTATTTCTAAAGCAGGTTCTACCATGCAACACATTGCCTGACGAAACAGGGACAACCATTCCAGATTAATCCTTGCATATTTGGTCACATCAGAATAACAGGAAAGAGCCCTGCTTGCATTCCTGGGTAAGTTCAGATAGTGGTGAAAGAGGAATCTAGGGTTTTTATTATAGTTTTTTATTTTTTATTTTTTTATATACATTTTTATTAGTTTTTTTAACATATAATTTCCAACAATCATATAACTTCTTATCTTATACAATATTTTAGACTTCCGTCAACACCTCTGATGATTTCCCATTCTTTATCACTTATTCTGCATTTCTTAATTTCTCTATTACTCTTAATTATCATTAACTAATAATTCTCCTCACAGTCTTTCTTGCAATATTTCAAATAGTCCTCATTACAGAACTTCTTGCAGTCCTACTAGCGTAATCTGTTCATTACAATTGCTTTTCAAATAGTTCATATATTTACTCCAGTCTTCTAAGAATCTCTGTTTATTCGATTTATGAATCGCTTCCGATAATAACATCTCAAAGCGATTTCCACTCAGTTTTGCCCCAGAATTTTCCCTGAAGCAAATATGGATGTTTCTGCTTTGAGGAATCACCAAAGGATTTTTAGTGACACAAAAACAGATTATGACTAAAACTGCTGAAATTTTTCCACAGGGGAGAGGAGGGGTGATTGATGGTTTGCGTCAACCTAAGTCATCATTTTCACCTAAGGTGAATTTTTGGGGTGAATTCTTGGTTGGGAAACACAAAGATATTTCAAGGACAGCTGAACAAATTTTCTAGAAAATGTATCAGGATTTGAGATTATCAGAGTTGGTGAACAAACTTCCATGAAAGACTGTTCCCCCAAAACCATGACTCTTCTCTACATGAGAGAATCAGGTGTGTTCTAGGCTGCCCTAGGTTTTCTTTATTTGTTCAGTTAATAATAATAATAATAATAATAATAATAATAATAATAATAATAATTTATACCCCGCCCATCTGGCTAGGTTTCCCCAGCCACTCTAGGTGGCTCCAAACAGAATATTAAAAACACGATAAAACCTCAAACATTAAAAATTTCCCTAAACAGGGCTGCCTTCAGATGTCTTCTAAAAGTCAGATAGTTGTTTATTTCCTTGACATATGATGGGAGGGGATTCCACAGGGCGGGCACCACTACCAGGAAGGCCCTCTGCCTGGTTCCCTGTAACCTCAGTGAGGGAACTGCCAGAAGGCCCTCGGAGCTGGACCTCAGTGTCCGGACTGAACGAGGGGAGTGGAGATGCACCTCCAGGTATAATGCATAAAGGAGAGATTGATTAGCTTTCTCCTTGGAGAGCCACATGAGGTCTTAATGGGAAAGATGAGCAAGGATTGGAAACCTGTGGCCCTCCATCTGTTGTTTGACTCCAACTCCATCAGCCCCAGCTAGCATGACCAACCACTGGGGATTATGGGAGCTGGAGTCACAACAACAGAAGAAGGACCACAGCTTCGCCACCCCTGCTTTACATTTCCTGCCTGATGGCACCAAAAGCAGCAGCGAGAATTTGTTTTCACATATCATTCTCAATGTTTCCAGTGCGATCTAAAATGCCCGGAGCATCTTGCTCAGTTGGGTTCCGTTCTTAATTGCTAGTGATGCTGCAGCCTCAAATTATTTCATCTCGGTGAATTGAAGTGGACGTCTGGTGATTTACTTTGAGGCACACCAGGCCTGACCATAGCAAGACTTGGCACTATCCATGTGAGTTTCACGGTTTGATCAGGCAAAGAAAGTGAAGGAAGCAAACTTGTTGCATCTGTTTCTCTTCTGCCACCCACTCTCCAGTATACAGACACGTGGGACTTGCTCATTGCATCTCTTCTGTATAGTGTAAGCCATTTGGTCACTGATGCATCTCTCTCAAAATTTCTCAATTTTAAAGAATGCTATCATAATCCAGATTTTCAAATGTCCCGATACACAAATGGAAATAGGTTTTCTTTTAAACGGTGCCAAACATGTGTGCTGAGACAACAGATTGTGGGAACCAAAATCACAGACGATTTTCAGGGATATTAATGCACCCAGTCTCTCTTTATTCCCCTATTGAGCTCAATGGGAAAAGACCACCTACAGGCTGAATCCCTCCATCTGCAGGGCCTGGAACTTTTATAAATTGCTTGGCTTGCATGACTTGCAAAGGGGTTTTTAGCACCCAGATGTTTAAAATCATACAATCAAAGGGAACCATTTTACTATATAAAAACAATATTGAAAGCACAACACCCCAGCACTAGAATAAGTCAAAGTTTATGGCCTGACTGAACCTCTGTTGTTGCCATACTCATCACACTGTCCCATGGGAACAGATAAACATTTGTCAAGGTGAATAGGCCTTTAATGGAGACACTTCCTTTGAAGCCTTTGCCCTGCAGGTGTCTTTGAACTCAAAGGTTTACACTCAGTGTGTGAAGCATCTAAATCTCTGAAATCAGCCCTGTAGCATTGCTAATTTTGCTTATGGAATTTCTGCGGTTTACTTATTTAAAGTGATAGAACAGTCCAAGGCACTTTTGACATCTTCCCCCAGAGAAAGGTGTCAGCCTGAGGGTCACATTGCCTTCCAAGGTGACCTTGCAGGGTCCACATGCTATAGGTGAGCGGAGCCAAAAGCAAAAAATCAATTGGAACAATGAATGCAATTTTTACCTTTGTACAGCTCGCTAGTTTCTCTGCCTATCCTCATTCAGGCAAGCGAGAACTGTTATCAGTTTGAAGGTGACCCGAAAACTACAACTAATCCAGAATGCGGCAGCTAGACTGGTAACTGGGAGCGGCCGCCGAGACCATATAACACTGGTCTTGAAAGACCTACACTGGCTCCCAGTACGTTTCTGAGCACAATTCAAAGTATTGAAAAAGGCACCAAAGAAGGCTATAGCGTATGCCGCAGAGAACAGCCGGGCCTCAAACTTGGACCAGCAAATTGACCTAAGTTTCATACGATAGGGGAAAGGGACAATACTTCGGACCTGAAACCTGTGAAGTCGCACCATACTTTCTTATAAGACCTGAGGGTAGAGGGTGCAACAGATGCTAATACTCCCTTAATCACTTCGTGTCTCCAAGGTTCCGTAGGTGATCCGGAAAGGGTTCTGGCATCAGCTGAGCCCAAGGTGCTAACGACCAGAAGCAAGGCATCGGAGCACAAATGATCGAAGTAGGTGAGACCCCTCTCAGAACACAATGACTGCTAGCCAGTATGTTAACCACGGCCTGGTTATCAGTTCTGAAGCACACCCGGCCATTCCGGAACTCCTCGGTCCATATGTGAACCGCCACAACTATGAGAAAAAACTCCAGAAAAGTGAGATCTGCTGGCCATTGTTGCGCGCACCAAATTCCCTTAAAGAACAGACCAAAGCCCAGGGACCCTGCCACATTGGAGTGGACCTGGAAATCAGAGGCCAAATTAAGGATTTCCTGCCATAGGGAGACTCCGTTGTAGTGTTCCAGAAATCTGATCCACATCTCAAAATCCGCCTTGACCGACTTGAGGAGTCTTACTCTATGGTGCAGATGCTTGAGGCCCGCTGAGAGCCTGGCTAAGTGGGAGCAAAATAGGCGGCCTGGTGAAACTACTCTACATGCGAAGTTGAAATGATCTAGCAAGGACTGGACCTGTCTAAGAGTGACTTTTTATTTTTATTTTTATTATTTTTATTATTAAATATTAAATATTAAATAATATTAATAAATTATTAATACATTAATAAATATTCCTCCTGGGAGGAGGAAAGGCTTTCTGCTACTGGAGTATGGTGGAACAAAAGTTGTACTGGATGACAAGGACTA
Organism: Podarcis erhardii; assembly: GCF_964252035.2. Taxonomy (NCBI): domain Eukaryota; kingdom Metazoa; phylum Chordata; class Lepidosauria; order Squamata; family Lacertidae; genus Podarcis; species Podarcis erhardii. Next base: position 23,730,899 of record NC_138515.1, on the reverse strand, counting down.
TTTCATATTTAGAGATGGTGATATTCTTGGAAAATACATGCATCTTGCTGCGTTATCGTTAAGTTTTCATTCCACAAAAAAGTGCTCAAATGGTTCTGTTCCATCATGTAAATAATTTCTTTATTTTCTAATAAATGCAAATTCTCCCAAATTACCAAGTATCATTGTGGAAAAATAAATAAATGCATACATACATAGAATTCAATTTATCGTTCAGAATTGTGTATCATGCTCCCCCTTTTAAAAAATGCAAACTGGAATCATTATTTTGCATCATATACATTGCTGCCATAGCTGCATCCAACTTGGACATCCCTTCACTGCTGCTCTCTCATAGAATTGTAGAACTGTAGAGTTGGAAGGGTCCCTGAGGGTCCACCTGTGATGCAGGAATCTCAACTAAATCATGCATGAGAGATGGCCATCCAAACTCTGCTCTCTAGGTGCAACCAAACACACTGCCTATTTGCAGCATTCATCAGCCAAAGCAAATGTTCAAATTGTAGAAAGGCAATCTCAGATACAAACATCATTAGCTTTCAAAATGACGGCGTACAGAAAAGTTTAATACTTAAAGGACATTATTTGATCCATCTGATAGATGGGCTTCTCAATTTGCCAGGCCTTTCATTAGAGGTTCAGAGGACATTTGAGGCCATCCTCCCAATTCTTTAAGGTATGAGCTCCAGCCCAGTGTTTTTTGGCATCTGAATCCAAATTTAGACTGAAGGCTGTAATATTCTGCTCAGGATCTTTGAGTCAGTAGCTGGAGCTGAAAGTTTCAGCTAGAACAGAAAGAGAACGCAGTTGTTGACCAATATTTCTATCAAGACCTGTTTAATCCAAGGATTTCATGCTGGCTCTTCAATCACATAGGCAGACGCTGCAATGTCCTGATTCCTGTCTGTCTCTGAAGACAGAAAGCAGGAGGACTCTGAGGTAAGGTTGCCACCTTTGGTCAGGCAAAATAAAGGACAGGTCAGGAGGAAATTGGGTGAGTAAATTACTGTACAGGGTGTAGAAATGACTTCAAACCAATCCATTACAATGGCACACAAGGGCTACAGTGGTTCATTCAATGAAAATAAAAACCAACACACTGTGCTGCTGCAAACTCCCTCTCACTCTCTGTCCCCCCCCCCTTCATCACTGCCCAAGCAAAAATTATCTCTGCCCCCCGCCCCCGCCCCCCCTCTCCATTGGATGAAAAGAAGCCAGAACATATCTGACCTACCCACCTCTTCCCATGCAAAAACTCTCTCCCACAGTAGACCAGGCCTCTGCAAACCCCCTCATTCACTCACCCCCACCCCCACCTACTGAAAACATAAGATGCCACTGTAGCAGGCCCATGCAAACCCCCTATATCACTCTCTGCAACCCACCCTCTGCATGGCTGTCAACTTTCAGATTTGAAAATAAGGGATCAGCAGCCTCACCTGTCCCGTGGACAGTCTATTGGATATCTAACAATCCGGGATAGCAGCGGGAAGCAGTGGCAAACGGCACTGGAATAAGGGAATTTCCCACAAAAAAAAGGGAAGGTTGACAGCTATGACCCTCTGCCCGTGCAAAAGTGCGCTCTCTCTCTCTCTCTCTCTCTCTCTCTCTCTCTCTCTAATTCCTCCTCTCGACCCCACCTCACCCTCTGCCTGCATCCCACAATAACTCTTGCTGTCACCCTCTGCTCTCCTCCACATGGCTCCACCTTCTACCTGCACGATTTTGAGGAGGTGAATGAGCTTAAATACATGAAAAAAGGCATCCTATTTGAAGTCCAAACAGGACAGGGGACACTTCTCTCCAAAAAGAAAAAAGATAATCACGTTATTTTAGGGATGGGTGGCAACCCTACTCTGAGGGCTTGTGCACCCCATGGTAGGCAAAATGGCTAGCCTCAGTCCTTGGCTGAAGCCCTGGAATCCTTGCTGTGAATGTGAGATACTGCATCACTCCAGCCTGCCCACCCAGGTTTAGATCTCCCGATTTCTCTCTTTCAGGTTCCTTCTTTTACGTACTTTAGACAGGTTCATAGTCCTGCACGAAATGTAGTCCGCTTCAATTTCTTCTCCTGCTCTGTCTCCACCTCCTGATCCCTCCCCTCCTGCCTCTCCCTGAAGCATTCAAGCACCCAGCTTTTGAAAACCCTGACCCGGCACGACTTTCTGCATGGCGCAGGTGCGTTTTACAACAGGTGTGGGCTGGATGGTTGCGGGCAGCTTCGAAAACCAGCCTTTTCCCTTCTGTACTTCAGAGATAATTAAAATGCAGTCAACAAGTTGATGACTAGGGGGAAAGAGTGAATTGACACACAAGCACCTTTTGGGTTTCATCCCTTTGATGAAACCCGGTTGCATAACGTGGCCAATTATGAACGCAATTTACAACCCAGTTTCATGAGCACTACCATATTTAATAGCTCCTCATTTCCCTTGACAAGCTAATTCTCCTTGAATGTACACATTACCTTTTATTTTTTCCCCTTACTGTCTTCAATTAGACACCTGCCCTGTGTATTCAACTAATCGTGCACCTGTCTGAGCTATTAATCACCTGTGTATCTGTCAGAAGTGTCATCTCAGTAGAAACACCTGTAGAAGCAGAAGTCACTTATCCTATCATAACTGAGTGCTCAGATTTCACAGCCACTCGCTAGGCTAGGTCCTCCAGCCCTGAAGATCAACAATGAATAAAATCAGTGCGAATTTGAAAGCTCAGAAGTTGGTTCATTTCAGTGGAGCTTAATTGCCTTCACAGAGCTCCTTCACACATGATTTTTAAGCAAGTCATTTGGCTTGTGCTCATATTCGCCATCCAGCATCCTTTTGGTTTAATGGGACATAGAAAACCTTTCAGTCTGAATATAACTTTTTGAGGGCATATGCTTCTGGTGGTATACACCCCTCCCCCCCTCCCCCCCAAAAAAATTCCAACAACCTTTTTGACCTCCATCAATGGGGTAAAAGAATTGTAGGCATGAGAGAGGTATACGTATCTTTCAATATGAATATACATCCATAAGTGACATTATGCAGCATAATGATAGCAAATATGTTCATGGGCACATGTTCCACCTGAAATATAATTTTTCAGGACTCTTGAGAGCAACAACTGGCTCTTAAGCTTGCTGGATAACGTGTTTTGGTTGGGGTTTTTTTAAAGGGCAGCAGTGTCATTATTTTAAAGAATATTTGAGCCAGGTCCAGTTATAGAGTTTTATATAATTAAAAAGTGATTATGTAATTGAGAAATGATGTGGTGGTGACTCGAGGGCAGCACCTGGCTCGTGAAATGATTTTGTCCAGCCGCCGAGAGTCTTTATAATGAGCACAGTGTTCCTGTGAGAGACCAAGTGGCTTATTAGACCCGGTTCCCTGATTTTCTGGCTCATGACACACAGACTGGCAAGGTGGCTATCTTGCTTAGGGGTTGCTCCTGGTGGCAACATTTCATTTTGGGCAACATATACTTCTTTTTGTATTTTTATTGTTAGGCCTTAATATGAATTTAATTTTGGCCAATGCATACTTCATTTGTATTTTTACTGTTGGATCTTAGTCTGAATTATTAGTGGAGTGTTTTATTCTCAATTAACTAATATGAGCTATTTCCATTGGCCTTCTGGACTGTTGTTTCTACAACTATTTTAAGTTTTGCTTGTGTTTCTTGTAACAACGTCATAATGAATAATCTTGAAATGCTGCATTTTTATTATGTTTACAGTGGTACCTCAGGTTAAGTACTTAATTCGTTCCGGAGGTCCGTACTTAACCTGAATCTGTTCTTAACCTGAAGCACCACTTTAGCTAATGGTGCCTCCCACTGCTGCCGTGCCGCCGGAGCACGATTTCTGTTCTCATCCTGAAGCAAAGTTCTTAACCTGACGCACTATTTCTGGGTTAGCGGAGTCTGTAACCTGAAGCGTATGTAACCTGAAGCGTATGTAACCCGAGGTACCACTGTAGTTCTTTTCTCAGGTTCTTGTGATTGTGAGCCACATTGAGCCTGGTTTGCTGTGGGGCAAACCATAAACTGACGACGGTACTCAGTACAGAGCTGACTGTGAAAGACCCTGTCATCTTCTCTCTTCATCCATAGACAGGAGAAAGTAGGAAATCACTTTAGAGTTTGAGCAGAACTGTTCTCTGTATGAATTTGTGAAGCCCAGACATGGGAGGCCTTAAGGCGAGCAATCAAAATTGCCATACCTTTTGCTAAAATTAAACTCCCCAAAGGTAGGATGTAACCTTTCTTCATTTTTTAGCTCCTAAGCAAGCAAACAAACAAATAAACATGCACTTTTACCTGCACCTCCACCCATTTTAAAACAATTCTAAAACCACAGTCTCAACTCAGACAGAAGAGAAGTCACCTAGCCCAGCCCTGAGGACGAGGCCACCTTAGCTGAGTCAGGGATTCAACTCAATTTAACCAGGAAGCAACAAGGGCACTCATGATTGTTTTTTCTTCTTCTTTAATAAGGAAAACATCTAGCAGAACAAACAAATTAACTATAGCGGCATATGAGTGGATGAGATCACCTAATGCACCCTTTGTTGAGGTGCTATAGCCTAGAAGCCATTATAAACAAATAAACTCTAGGCATATATATATATATATATATATATATATATGCTTTCGTAGATTTTCACGGGTACAGGAATGCAGGTTTTGGTGTCCTCGGGTGTCTTCCCGTGTAAAAGTTGGGGTCGCCTAGACACCCCAACTTTTACACGGGAAGACACCCGAGGACACCAAAACCTGCATATATATATATATATATATATATAATCTGCTGCTTTTGCATTCCACAGAGTTTATTAGTTACACTGGGTTACTTTAGAACAAGTTATGGAATGATGCACAATTAACAGGCATGCGGCCTTGCCTCAGGATGGTCTATAATCCCAACTAGAGACATCCCAGTTGTTTCTCATGAGAGAATAGAGGCCACTTGGGGCATTGTGATCTCATGTGATTTTTCACTGCAGCCTCCCCCCAAAAAACACTTTGTGGGGGCCACGGATGGTGGGGGGTGAGAGGTGAGGTCACACAGGGTGGCTGTAGTGATAGTGGGCCTTTGCGAGGGTGGAGGGTGGAGAAGAGGGTGGAGGGTATGCAGAGCGACCAGCTGCAGACTTCTTGGGTAACCCTGGAAAAGGGTTGTGTTGCTTGACTTGAAAATAGTCACATGATGTGGCCTTGTATAGGCCTTGGGCCAAGTCACGTTCTTCAAATCCTGTACGACTGGGAGATCTCTTGCCTTGTGAATTCCCCATTTGCATCTCACGATGGCCCAAAACTTCCAGACATAGTGAAATTGCCTCCAAGGCCTGTAACACCCAGACATCTTGTCAGCTACTGCTTGGCCGACCTGCCTTCAACAATAGGAAGTGGGTGGATGAGGGATGGTGACAGCAATTCTGACACTGCATTCCTCTCCCTTCCCCTTTTGTTTTGTTTCTGAACCATGTGGATTTGTGGCTTTGGTGTGCATAATGAGGATAGCCTAGGTCAGTGAGTAAGAATATTGTAATCAGACACATGGGCAGGGGACCATTCCAAAATGGCTCCCCCCTGTGTACAGCACAGAGTAGCTTCAGTGAGGCATTTATCTTCATGCAGGGGCATGTAATGGTGCCCTCATTGCCACTGCTGAACTCCATTTACCTCTCAGATTGATCAAGAGCTGGCTCCTGACTGGTACCAGGTAGTTTCATCTAAGTCGGTAATATTCAAATTATATTTGAAACACTGATGAGCTCAGAAAGCAGATTGAGAAACATTGCATCATGATTAATGGATCATGATTAATCTAATAACTTGGAACCATTTCTGTTTTTAAAACCATTGCAACTGCACTTTTTTTTTTTTTGCTGTTGTTTCTTGTACAAATTGGGGTTTTTGGTGATGGTAGCTGGATGGAGAATTAAAATACGGGTCTTAAAATATTCATGCTTATACAGATAAAGGAGCAGCTTTCATGTCCTTTCATCGATACCTATACAGTTGATTGAGTCATTTAGCATTGATGTCATCCATTTAAATTGGAAAATCAGAATTTAATCAAGGAGATAACTTGGTTGCAATCTGAAACCGAGAGTTCCTGTAATCAGGGAAAGATAAGCTGGATTGGTTTCTCCAAAGATGCGTGGTTTTTACCAAGGAAGGATGCCAATTTTAATTTCAAAATGTGGCATTGTAATTGCAAAGCACAGAGCCCTATGTGGTGTGAAATGCTTTCCCTTCAAGGTAGGCAAATTTTAGTGTCTTAAAGGCAACGTCTGGCTTACAGTGCTGCATAGCTAGGGAATTAGAACAACCTCTAGATTCTAGAAGATATGAGACAGATTTTTCTATTTTATGTTTAGAATACTTTTCTATTTTATGTTTAGAACCCTTTCCTAGGTACCCAGGCTATTTGTTCCTTGAAGCATAAAAACAAAACAGAGTGTTAAAACTCTTCCAAGTTTTCATGAAAAATGCTGTATAAGTTCAAGCATTCTATTGGAAAGGACCAGAGAAATATTGTGCCTGTACTCTATGAATGGTTCAAAAGACATTCATACAGTGGTACCTCGGGTTAAAAACTTAATTCATTCTGGAGGTCCATTCTTAACCTGAAACTGTTCTTAACCTGAAGCACCACTTTAGCTAATGGGGCCTCCTGCTGCTGCTGCGCCGCCACTGCACGATTTCTGTTCTCATCCTGAAGCAAAGTTCTTAATCCGAGGTACTATTTCTGGGTTAGCAGAGTCTGTAACCTGAAGCGTCTGTAACCCGAGGTACTACTGTACATTATTTTAGCATACTGTATTTTGAATCTTATCGGGTCATCAATAGAGTCACGCCATTCTTCATTCACAGCACTTTCCACAATTTCATTGTTGCTATTGACTAGGGATGCACTAATGTTCTTCAATTTGTTCCGACATTCACCTGGTATTTTCTGTTCTGCTGCAATTGATTTATTTTGCACAACTCTTTTGTTTTGTTGTCCACTTGATGTGGAAATATGTTCCATTTTTACATATACCATAGAACACACTAGACAAACATAACTCAGCCATCAACAGATATTTACAAACCAATTGCCTTCCTCTGTGTGTTGTTTTTCAATATTAATTTCCAGAAGGGTAGCCCTAGTAGTTATTGTCTTTTTGCATCAAAACTAAACCCATCTTCTCAAAAGTAAGTCCCATTGAACTCAATGGAGTTTACTCCCAGGAAAGCGGAGTTTGGACTGCAGCCTATTTTGCTAGCTTGAGTTCACTGTTCAGTATAATCTTGTCATCCAGTCTCATTTCTCTCACTCAGGTGTCAGGGAGGGAAAGTTCAGTACCCTCTAGATATTTTTACTCTTTGTATCATGGATTGTATGAATTAGTCCTTCAGATATGCAGGAAGTGAAGCAAGAACATGTTTAAAACAAAGATTAGGGGGATGGATGGTTAAAAGGAGCAGTTAACCTCTAGATGGTTCTCCCCATGTTGACAAAGAAGCTCAGATAAGAAGTGAGGAGCACAGATAAACTCTACAGGTAACAAAATATATCACTCTTTCCATGTGAATTGTAGTGAACGATGGCTGCTTTTTAAAAATTCACACTAAGAAAAAAAATTATTTGCCTATAGATCGCCTCTAGCAAAAGAACAACTTACATAAACTCAGCGAAAAACACTTCAGGGGGAAAAGTAATGAGACACCTGTTGGGATAGCAGCAATTATGCATCAGCAAATATGTAAATAACATAAATTGCAAAGCTATTTACATATCTATTTGTGCATAATGTGGCATGTTAATTAAAAACCTTCTGCTGTAGAGAACAAAGGCAAAAAGCATTCAAAGCAAGAATTTGTGCCGTGATGGAGGTTGAACAGGCATCTGGAAATAACTCTACCCAATAGACCATTTTCAACATAACCATCCAACATACTTCCTTTGACAGCCGTCAGACCACACAGAATAAAATAAACCTGGTTGAAATGGCCAAGGAAGAAGTGGCTGCATTGGCTGGAATGGCTGCTTTGAAATGGCAGTATTTCAAAATTGAAAATGTATCTTCACTGGTATGGTGCAAAGGTTAGGGTTTTGGACTACAATGCAGAAGACTCGGGTTCAAATTCCTGTTTAGCCACAAAGCTCACAGGGTGTCCTTAGACTAGCTGCGATCTCCTATCCAGCCACAAAGGATTGTTGTGAGGATAAAATTGCAGGGGACTGCAGATGACCTAGTTTTGACATTGCAGGAGCCAGTCCCTAGTACTAAAAGGGCCTTAGAATGTTGAGGACATTGAAATGAAACAAAGAGGTTCAAGTGAATAAGATAATAAGAATATGAAAGAAGGGATAAATATTGGATGAAAATTTGAATAATATAATATTTGAAGGAATTTTTAAAGGATAAAATTAACAAAAATGAATTTGCTGAATTAAATTTGAAGTGGAATACAAGAAAGGAGGGCGGGTGGAAGCCAAGAAAATAAGGTTATGAAGGATATGAATTTGAAAAAAGTGTTTTCTTTGTCATCTCTTTTTTCTTTTTTTTTTCTTTTTTGTATTTTTGTGGTTCTGTATTTTTTCTTGTGTTTTTTCTATTTACTGTTTTATAATTTCTTTATTGTGAAAATTTAATAAAATATCATTTAAAAAAATAAATAAAATAAAATTGCAGGGGACTACCACATGCCCTGTCCTGGGCTAAAAGTCTCTTAGAATTTTTTTTGTTGGCATCCATTTGTCTCAAGAGACAATGGAGCGTGCCTTTGTGGATGAAGTCATATGGCTGTGTTAGCAGCACCAAAGCGACCTCCCTGGGGCACAAGTCTGGGCAGTGTGCATGGAGGTCCTGGGCTGCCCAGACGACAAGAACTGCCCCCCCAGCCTCACTATTGTGGTCCAAAGAAAGCAGAGCAATATGTTCGGCACCAGCTTGGCTGCAGGAGTTTCTAGAAGGATGCGTACAAGGTGCTGTCCAATTGTCTTAGGGACTCCACTCCTTATTTACTCCTTAGCCTTTTCTTCTCCCAAAGATAGCCCACAAGGCAGCAGAAATTTAGCACCAGCATTTTCCTTTTCTGTGATGAGCTACCTTCCCAGGTTGACAAGCCCCATCTGCCTCTCACTTCCCTCTACAACACACACAGAAACCACCTTCTTGGCCTTTGGACCCGCTATTGGTCTCATCCACTCAATCCACCGCAGCCTGTCTTTGCATGCAGGGGAAGTCCCTAGCTCACCAAGGATTTAAGACCCATTGGCAAACCTCACCTGATTTAGCAGGCCACTCGAAGCCGTTCTTGACTGTGGCCACTGTTGCATGATGGCAGTTTCTAGGAGTCACAGGTGAGTGTTGAGTGAAGAGTGGGGACCAGAGGTGGACAAACTATCCCAGAAGGAACACAGCATGTCCCCCACCAGAGGTACGCTTCCTCCCCTAACACCCCATCCATCCCTTTTTAATATAAAGCAATTAAATAAATCACATTGGACTAGATGACCCTTGGGGTTGCTTCCAGCTCTACAATTCTATGAAATAATTTTACAGTGGTGCCTCGCAAGACAAAATTAATTTGTTCCGCGAGTTGCTTCGTCTTGCGATTTTTTCGTCTTGCGGAACGCGGATTCCCCGGGTATTAACAGCTTTAAGAAAAAGGAAGCAAACCTGCAAGACATTTTCGTCTTGCGAAGCAAGCCCATAGGGAAATTCGTCTTGTGAAGCACCTCGAAAAACGGAAACCCCTTTCGTCTAGCGAGTTTTTCGTCTTGTGAGGCATTCGTCTTGCGGGGCACCACTGTAATTGGACACTTGGAATGAAATTGAGTAATCAGTCATATGTAGGGATTCTTAAGGAATTTGGTTGCTCTGAATTGTGATGCAAACTGACCAGATCCACACACTTCCCAGACTAATGGAGTAGAACATAATTAACCTTTGGGTTTCACACTTCTCTGAATTTTGCAATACACATCATGGTTCAAAACAGAAAGAAAGTATCATTGTGTTTAAAGTGTATGTTTTAGGATAAAATGTGTTCAGAATGGATACATTAAGATAAAATATTTACTTCATTGCATATCTTGTGATAAGGTACACAATTAAATGTGTATTTTAATGCAGATTTTTCCCATTCACAGATTAATAGGGAAATGAGGTGGAACAGATTAATAAAAGAAGGCTTGCAGAATTGACATGGTCTCCAAAGAAACTATTCCATCAATCCCAAAATGTGCCTTAAAAATCCCATCTGGAACTCATAGGCTGAGCAGCGTTTAAGCCAATGCAGTAATAAATTCTCCTGCACGAGTCCTGCTGAAATTAGTTGGAGTGGTACAAGGTGCTTGTTCAGTCCATTGAGACTGTAATGTTCCTAAATTATAGTTATCTATATTGTCTTGAGCCTTTGAGATGGGGTGGATTAGGGATTCAAATACGTTTGTGCGCATGTGGATCACTGGGACTGAATGGTGATAAATCTCAGCTTTTCCATTTAGGCGTGCTGATGATGGCATTGAGAGCACGTGGTGGAATCTATGACTAAAATAAAAACCTGTATGATTCTGTGACTCCAGGGGAAATCCGAATTCAGAGAAGCCCAAACGCTGCCATTTTAAATGCATTAGAATACCCAGCAGAAACTTTTGATAATGCACAGCCCCCTCTTTCAGTTTGTAAAGAAACACTTGCGTCACCCTGTTTCTTAGCAGGAGTGAAAACGGGGAGTTTAGGAGAATGAAACTGCAATGAAGAAATACTACAGTAGCTACTGTGTCATGGGGAGTGGAATGTCCCCTTTGCAATGCTCCTGTTGAATACTCACCTGTGCTGCTTCCTTCCCCTCCCTTCCCACACAGAGAGAGTGCGCAAGGCTTGCGTGCAAGGCACGGAGCAGTAAACAGATGTTGGCGACGTCACGCGCAAGGATTTCCCTTACTCGCCTATTAGTCTCCATGGCAACTGCCAACCACAACCTGCAAACAGTTACCTAAACTCTATGATGCATGCCAGCAGAACTCCCACAGAGGGAATCCTTGTTTATATTTCTGTTGCTAGGCGATCCCGTCCGGCTGTAATCTGGATGGGTGTGTGTGTCCGTGTATGTGTTTTAAGCGCAGAAAGAGCAAAGGTATGTTCTGAATCACTTAACGGTTTTTTCAATTTAAATTTGATATTGACTGAAGAAAATAATGCCCCGAACAACTTATAATTACAAAGCTAATATAAAAAAGTGGGGGGGAGTGCACTGGATTTTCTTATGCCAACATTCATACAGTGATTCATTTCGATCAATGAGGAAATAGTATCTTCATACCTCTTCTCTTTGATCTGCTTCCAGATAAGGAATAAACAGATTGATGTGCATTCAAACATTTCAGCAGCTTCCCAGGGACCCAATCCAGCTGTAAGCATGGGTGCAAGTTTTCACATGTACGGACAACCAGTGGCCTCAGATGTGGCTGCTGATTCCGGTTTACTCACATCCAAAAAAGGAGAGAAGTCAGTTCCGTTGAGCTTGAATTGCTGTGCAATGCAGATGAGTTGAAGGCTTCCTATATGTGTGATTGTCTTTTGCTGGATTGCAGCATGTTTCTCTCCCAGATATACTTATTGAACGAAGGGGTGACAGGATTTTGTGTATTTTGAGATATTACAATTTTTGCAGCTGACCAAAGGGTGCTTTGTTTGTTTCTTAATGTAAAATATTTTGGGCTACAATTCCCATCAACCTCAGCCAGGGAATGCTGCCTTAAACATTATCCCTCTATATATGAAGTGTTTTTTTTTCCCCTGGGGGGATGCAGGGGGACACGTACCCCTAAACATTTTGCAAATCTTTGTACTTTTGTCCATTTACCGTATTTATTTTTCCCAATTTAAACTATAAAATGGTGATTTTCTTGAGTCAAAATGAGAGTACCCCTAAACATTTTATTAGAAGAAAAAAAAGCACTTTATATATGCGTTGCTATGCTATAAACAATAATCATCAAACACACAAACAATGATACATCAAGGTGGAATCATTGTTAAAGTAAATCTCGTTGATCTTTACATTTCTCCTCCTCAAATTTTTAAGTGTGTCAAAATTCATTTCTACTTCACTTGACATTCATATTTCACAGATGAAAATGGTACATTTGGGGTTTGGGCTGAGGTGGGTTGTGGCAGTTCAACTGCAGACACTACGTTTTCCATGCAGAAGATACTTTGTTCAGTGTCCATCATCTTCGGGTAGGGCTGGGAGAAAAATCCTCTCTGAATTCCTGGAGAGCTGCTGCCAGTCCATGTGGGCAGTAACAAGCTATTTCCTAGGGACAAACCCTGTTTTATTGTAAACTTTCCCTGGTAACAACTTTTGGGGATGCCTTGTTAAATTTAGCTAGTGTGACTTGCTTCCTACTGCCATCCTTTGAGGTTGAGCATATACCGGATATCTAGAAGTCCCATGGGTGACGTTAGTGGGTCATCTACATCCCTTATTCTGATTGGTGGAGCAAAGGGGATGCCATCTTGAAATGGCCAGACACACTAGAGAATTTCCAACTTTTGCCTGGATGTCAAATGGACTATATCTACAGAGGGGCTCGCCATAAATCTGACACACACAGGGGTACAACCCAAAATTTTTGGATTGGCACCCACAACTTAGGTCACGATGACATTTTGTGGGGTATGGTCAGTGGCAGAATAATCCATGAAAACCTCTTGGTTTTGCCTTTTTCTGCACTGTTCGCTGCCATTTCCTCGGGATTTTGCTGCTTTGGTGTCCTTTATTGTGCTAATCTTTTTCTGGTCTCCATAGCCATGGTAGTAGCCATTGCAGTTGAGAAGTTGTTAAGTTAGTCTCAAAGCATCTAAAACTGCCAGGAACTGTGCTAAAAGTAAGCACTTTGGATCCTGCCCACAAACCCACAATCCGGAGATAAAGGCACATTAGGGAGAAAGGGGAAATGTGGTCCAATGGAGCAAGGGTTATGACTAATGTAGCTGTGAATCATGATGGTGCCACACAAGCAATCAGGTATGCTGCAAGTTAATACATTAAGGGAAATGCCAGCCAATTCACTGTGAGGGCTTTGCATAATCTTTATGGATGTTGGGCAGAGGTACCACTTGCATAGCTGTTTGAGGAGACCAGGGCTCAAATGCACACCACATACCTCTAGTACCCCTCTTGCTGATGCAGTTTCACTGCTCCCCCTTGCCTTCCTTGTGCTCTTGTCATTTGCACAATGGACAGGTGGTTTTTTTTAAAAAAAAACAACAACAACAGTTTTACATCCTTCCCCAAAATTTGCAAAATAATGTGCTTACTGCAGCAGACAGAGGTTTTTATAATATACAGTGGTACCTCAGGTTACAGACGCTTCAGGTTACAGACGCTTCAGGTTACAAGATCCACTAACCCGGAAACAGTACCCCGGGTTAAGAACTTTGCTTCAGGATGAGAACAGAAATTGTGCTCTGGTGGCGGTGCGGCGGCAGTGGGAGGCCCCATTAGCTAAAGTGGTACCTCAGGTTAAGAACAGTTTCAGGTTAAGAACGGACCTCCAAAACGAATTAAGTTCTTAACCCAAGGTACCACTATATATAAAAACAATTTACAACATGAACACACACGTGTATAATTCCAGTTCAGCCATAGTTTGTTAAGTCAGAGAAGTGCAAAACCTCACTCTGAAATATCTCTAGCTTTACTTGGTTGGGTTCCTTCAAAACCTCCACAGACGTCACTTGAGAAGGGACCTTCAGAGTAATTTGAAATCTTGGGTTGCACAAGATTTTCTGAGAACGAGGCATCATATCATCACCACAAGGAAGTGTTCTCCAAACTGTGTTTAAGGAATGGGGAATTCGTGGCCTTTCAGATGTTACTGGACTAAAAGACCTATTAGTTCCAACCAGCAGGACCAAGGGTCCAATGGATTATGGGAGTTGTAGTCCAAAAACATCTGGATGGCACCATTTTGTCTCCCTGTGTTCTATTTGCTTTCTCCAAAAAGTCTCAAATGTTTTGCCTGAGTAGGAAACCCCCAAATTCACACAATATGCCAAGACCATAGATCAGGACACAAACCGCAGTTTGGTGTTGGTCAATATAAATACATCTGATGAGAAGCGAGGGCATGCAGATTTTTATATGGTAGCAGTGCAATTTCAGTAAAGGCCTCTGTCGAAACCAGGGTATTGGAGATTGCATATTAGTGATTTTAGCAGCTGTTGATGAAACACAAGAATAGGCTCTTTGAAGATCTATGTACTCTTTGATGATGACTCCATATAAATGCTTCTGAACAAGTAAAGGAAGGAACGCTGGAAGGGATCTGTGGTTTCCGTGGCATCATCAAACTGATGCCTTGTAAAACTTCACAATAGAATGATTTCATGTCATGAAAGCCCAACCTCAGAAGACCAGCAGTAACACAGTTTAATTATGCACCTTCCATTATACACCACTGACGTGCAGTGCTTTGGGTGGGGTTTGGAATAGGTGGAAATGATGTTGTCTGGACTAGAGCTGCAGGCAACTGAATGGTTAGCCACCTAATTTGAATATTTATCTGTGCTCTGAGGCCAAATAGAATGACTAATGGACTCTAAAGGGCACAGTCATCTGATAATTTCCTCCGGAGTTAATATTTAATTTCCACTTATAAAGTTTTCACTTGAGAGCTATTTACGAGGTCCTGTTTCATTCTAAGAGCTTTTTAAAATTAATGCCATCTTAATAGAAAGGGTAAAGAACTTGTTCACTGCATTCAACCCCCCCCCCATGGTGAATATCTTTAATTCCAAAACTGCCCAAGCATTTTAAGCGTTAGTTTCTCTGCATCTAGCCCCACTCTGGACTCTGCATCCCTGGACTAGCTCTGCATCCCATTTGCAAAGGAGCTCATCAAATAGTTTCATTGGTAGACCACAAGACTCTTTGAGATTAAGAGTCTTGAGTGAAAAATTCCTGTATTGCAGGGGGTTGGATTAGATGACCATAGGGATCTCTTCAAACTCTACAATTCTATGAGTCTGTGATTCTACTATGCCTCCATGCCTATGTGATTCTACTAGGCTCCATGGAATGAGGGTGTCTGTGCAACTGTGTTCAGCTGCTCATGTTTAGCGGTTCCTTTGCAAATGGCCACACTCGATGTGTGGACACTCAGAAGAAGAGTTTGGATTTGATATCCTGCCTTTCACTCCCCTTCAGGAGTCTCAAAGCGGCTAAAATTCTCCTTTCCCTTCCTCCCCCACAACAAACACTCTGTGAGGTGAGTGGGGCTGAGAGACTTCAAAGAAGTGTGACTGGCCCAAGGTCACCCAGCAGCTGCATGTGGAGGAGTGGAGACATGAACCCGGTTCCCCAGATTACGAGA
Source organism: Podarcis erhardii (assembly GCF_964252035.2). Classification (NCBI taxonomy): domain Eukaryota; kingdom Metazoa; phylum Chordata; class Lepidosauria; order Squamata; family Lacertidae; genus Podarcis; species Podarcis erhardii. The sequence goes on along the minus strand of NC_138515.1, from coordinate 23,715,526 downwards.
CTACCGCTCTTAACCACTACAATACACTGGCTCTCAGGAGCCAGGGCAGCACTGCAACCTCACTTCCAGTTCACTTCACAAGTGTCCTGTATGTAAGAAACACCTGAAGAAGATCAGGTAAAGTCTCGTTGCATGCTGGGACGTTATTCCACACACACAGCAACTTAGCTGAATTCCACCCTATACCTGTATGCAGATTGCTTAGCTGATGCATGTTTGTGTGTGAATATATAGTTAAGCTTCATCAGATCTCCTTAATTCCCTGAGTATCACTCAAACCTCTGTTCTGACTGCAAGCTGATGTCTGTCAGAGAAATATTCATTGCATCGTGAAGTGGGGCAAAATGTTTTGATTGCCTAAACCTGTTTAATGTAGTGTGGTTTTGAGGAAGTGAAGCAGCCTTTTGAAATGAGTCTTGTTTGCAGCCAGATGAGGACAATGAATGGAAAGAGCTCGCTAACCTTGTCCCTCACTATTCCCAGATATGGAAAACGGAAAAGAGATCCCGGGTGAAAGAGCCTACAGTTTATCTTGTCCATCCGTCTTTATATCATTTTTTCAAAAGGAAATTGTACATTCACGTTGAATTGTGACTTCATTGTAATGTGACCCTGAGATCTAGTGTATCATGTACTGGAATTGCAGCAAGCTAGTATCGGCAGTGCACTTAGTTGCCAGAGAGTCTGATGAATCATACACAAAGAAAGTCATTTTAACTGTATCAGAGTTTAAAGAATTATTATTTAGTTATCCCACCTTTCTGTAAGTATGCACACTCAAGAAGACTTACAAAGGGCTCATCTACACTTCAGCTTGCCCTATAAATCATGGGTCTTGGAGGTTTTCTGCTTGCACCTTGCTTTCTAGACACAGGTCTGAGTGCTCCCCCCATTTGTACTACCATTTTTGCAAGAGAAAAAAACCCTGCTGTTTACTGATGAATTGGAACAAACGTCCATCTGCAGAAAGGCCTATCAAACTTGGTTCTGATTTAGCAGGAGCATCTCCACACCATCATTCAGCCCAGACACTGAGGTCTAGCTCCAAGGGCCCTCTGGTGGTTCCCTCACTGTGAGAAGTAAGGTTACAGGGAACCAAGCAGAGGGCTGTCAGATGTCAAAGAAACAAACAAACAAGCATGAGAGTAGAGGAAGTCCCATTGCACAACAGAAAATCCTTGTGCTGATGGGAATCGTTGCTAGTTGAATTACTTGTGCTCTCTGGTGATGCACTGATAAAATCTGGATTGTATGGATGAATAGGTTTCAGGCCTTGCCTAAAAGGCAAAAGAACCTTGAGGGTCATCTAAGCCCCAAAATTCCATTATTTTATGGTCTAAATCTTGATGTAGGAGCTATGGAATTTGACATTGAAAATGTCCCAGGCCCATGCTACTCATAAACACACAATGGACTATGTGCGGGAAGGCAGAGTTTGGAGCTTGGACATTGGTAGGTCCAAAAGGGGGTCATGTTGGGTGGTTTGGGTCCAAATGAACATTTACAAGTCACAGTTATGGATGGGGCAGTGGGATAATATTTTAGTGTGTATTGTCGAAAACCTATACTTTTAATGTGGGTGTTTGGAAAGCAGGGATGGTGAATGGACCTCCACATCTGTTTGGACTTCAACTTATTATGCCTGATCATAACCCATGTTGACTCCAGCAACATTTGGAGGGCCATAGGTTCCTCATTCCCTATTCTAGAGAGAAATCAGGAGGTTAACAGGTTGAAATATCAAGCAAGGTGTAAGCTAAAAAATAAACACATGCAATGTACCACACCACATATGTCACAGGATTTCAGTGTGTGTTTCACAGCTGTTGCAAGGGATAATTAAAAGCAGCAAGTTACCATGGTGTTGTGTTGAATTGACGGCCGCTTAACAACACGTGCCATTGTATTTCTCAGCTAAAGTGCTGAAAAGGGCAAGCCTTTTGAGGCAGAGGACAATGTGTCAGTGAGATCTTTCAAGAATCATGCTCTATTATAGAACAGGCTTGATCAAGAGGACCAGGTTGCTGCAGTCATTTCAGGGGGGAAAGGGGCTCTCTTTTCTTGTGTGGAAGGGAACCCCTAATAATTGCATTGATCACATACTTTTTTCATTTTTTTTCTGCTGGAAAGCATAAGAGCAGCATTCCAGCGCCTCTCAGGTGGGCCCTGGAAGTGTTGGAAGAGACCTGACCAGCCTAAGCTCACAACGAGACCCTCCCCACAGCCCAAAGTGGACATCATCTATGGTCTCTGGAGAGGGTCTCCACACAAGCTGGAGTTGCAGCAGGGCTTTGCCAAGGCTCTTCAGCCTCCTGGCTCACAACTGACGTGTGTGAAAGCCACACTTCAGCTGAGCAAGCATGAGCTGGGGCAGTGCTGGAGAGGGGGCTTGTTAAGCTGTTCAGTTGGGGTTCAGAAGTCTCTCCACACCTCAGCTGAGCAAGTCTCATTGCTGCTCCAGCTTACATCAGCCAGAGGACAGATGGGGAGGGCTTTGCTTAGTTGCTCAACAAGCCTCTAGCTGGCAAGGAGACTCCCCCGAGTCTATGGGGGGGGAGGAGAGAGAGAAGCACTGGATATATTATACATACTTAAACATGAGTAACAGCTTATTGTTGTATTCTAGAGATGGCGAAATCTCCTAATATATTCTTTTCCTCCTTGAAGTGCAACTTGATACCTGCATAGCACCTGAAGAGCTCTCATTTGAATGTCTGCTACCTCCTCCCAGACTCAAGCTTAAGACTACTGAATGTAGACATAGGTGGAATTAACACCAGCCCCCAAAGTTGTCCTCCCTCCCTTGCATTCTTTTTAAAAACACCATCCAACCTGGAGAACTCAAAAACTTGCCAATTCTTTTGCGACATTTTGGTTGGTCTAAAAAATGAGTTGTGTGAAAGCGGATTTCACAATACATATTTATATACATTAATCTTCCGTTTCCATGCAAGGCTCCTTAAGTTCATACATCAGTATGGAAATAAGGTGCAACAGACTTGTGAATGAATATGTGTGAAACTTACAAGGATCAGAGATGGATCCATTCAATTTTAGGCTGAAACTAACTATGAAGAAAACCTGAATCTAGCCCAATGACATGGTTGTTGACCTAGTTTACCTGACTGCCATCCATCCTACTCCCCACTCCCAATGTACCAACTTTGTTTTATGTACACATGAATAATGGTTGACCAGCAAGAAAAGAGGACTTGATTGTTCAAAAAGTCGATAAGAAGTTAAATTTTAAAAAGAGAGTATGTTTCATTTATTGTTGTTAAACAGTAGGCAGCTAATCCAGTGTACAGTTGCACACCCCCAGGCTCCATTATTTTATTAGGATTTTTTAAGGATTTTATTAGGATTTTTGTATGTGGTTGGGGGTGAGGGTTGGGCAAACACATTGCAACTCATAAGTACTGGATGCAAGATTTGCTCCCTTTTCTGCATAGGAATTAGGGCATTGGAGGATCAACTAGCTGTTTGATTGCTGATAACTGATAAGCTAATGTGAAGCCAAAATCTGTACATTGGGATGGAAGACCACTTGTCACTGTTTTATTCCCAACATTTAGCATTGTTGCTCTTCCAGTGCTTTAAAATAATGAATCAATTCTCCCTAAATAATAGCATTTTATCTCTTTACAAATTTCCAATTTCCCTTAGTCGTAGAGATCTGATATTATTATTTTTTGGAAGTTAAGCTCAAGTAAGAGCTACAGTTTTTCAGGAGTCATGGTAAAACCTTCCTGAGATACTGTTTCAGCATGCAAGTAGGGATCATGCAATCCATTATGCCCCTGCCCTGCCCCTCGCAAGAAAAACCTCCATGCAGGGGCACCAGACTAGAACTCCTCTCCCTAATATGATAATTTTCCATGGGCAAAGAACTTTTGACAAGGGCAGCATTCAATCATGTAATTCCCAGCTGCATTCTAAAGTGATATAGTCTCAAGAATCAAAATCTGTGCTACTGCTAGATTTGGGATTTATCATAAATTGTGGCCCTGTTATGTGAAGCAGAAATTCCAAGTGGTGGGTACCAACCTTGCCTCTGCTTTAGATGGGGGCGGGGAGAAAAAGACTGACTCTGAGGGAGGAAGAAATTACAGCGTGGAAGCTTTGCAAAGGATGCAAATAATATCACTTGATATAGGAAAACAAAAAACAAAAATATGTTGTAGCATAGTGGGTGCTGAGCCGATTCTAATTGATATAAACTCACCATGGCACATTCAACATTTTCCTAAATGTTCCAGTAATGTGAGAAGAAACCTGATAGAAATCTTTCTGTTGTTCTTTCCCTTTCATTTCATTTCCACCCATTGTCGTCAAATTGCTTTGTGATTATTATCCAAATCTCCCTGCCTCTCCCTAATCTCCAGTGTTCCATTAGTTTTGTCTAATCAGATCATCACTTAGAGAGACAAACTAGTTCTTAAACCTTTTGTTGCATCCGCATGAGACTAGAACTTTGCAGGAATGAAAAGAGGCAATTATTGTTATGCCCTGCATCACCCCCCCAAAAAGCGGTAGAACATGTTGACATAATTAAGATAGTTTTTCTAAGGTTATAATATTTTAACTCCCAGTTGTGTGGAACATTCCAGTCCTCCTCTACTACAAAGTGGCATGGCTAGAGCAGCCCACACATCAAGGAAAGAAGGAAAAGGAAGCATTGGCTGCTCAAGCCCCACCACTTTGTGGTAAACCCGCTTTGGTAGGTGATGCCAAAACCCTCTGGGGGAGGGGAAGTTGTAGTGGACGAGGGAGCGAAAAGAGGTGGCAACATGGTGTACTGCCACGTACCCCCTCAAAAAGGGGGGTGAGCATTCTGGCTATGGTCTACTGCCACGGGCATAGGCTATATGCCTGTGAGATATCACCTTGCCAACAAAGGTCCATATAGTTAAAGCTATGGTTTTCCCAGTAGTGATGTATGGAAGTGAGAGCTGGACCATTAAGAAGGCTGATCGCCGAAGAATTGATGCTTTTGAATTATGGTGCTGGAGGAGACTCTTGAGAGTCCCATGGACTGCAAGAAGATCAAACCTATCCATTCTTAAAGAAATCAGCCCTGAGTGCTCACTGGAAGGACAGATCCTGAAGCTGAGGCTCCAATACTTTGGCCACCTCATGAGAAGAGAAGACTCCCTGGAAAAGACCCTGATGTTGGGAAAGATGGAGGGCACAAGGAGAAGGGGATGACAGAGGACGAGATGGCTGGACAGTGTTCTCGAAGCTACCAGCATGAGTTTGACCAAGCTGCGGGAGGCAGTGAAAGACACGAGTGCCTGGCGTGCTCTGGTCCATGGGGTCACGAAGAATCAGACACGAATAAATGACTAAACAACAACAACAACATATGACTCTGAATATCAGTTAGTGGGGATTTCAGGAGGGGAGATTGCTTCTAGTTTGAAGTCCTGTTTGCATGTTTTCCTGAGGCATCTGGCTGACCACTGTGAAAACAGGATGCTGGACTGTTGTCGTTATTCCTCAAATCTGATTGTTCAGTTGTTCATCAGAAATGCCAATAAGAGAACTGATAGAAATAGAGCTTCCCAGTTAAATAAGGACATACTGTAAGTTTACCGGGTCCCGTATGTCATTAGGTGCCTACAGATAAATGCTGGGATCTATTTCCCACTCAATTCTGATATGACTCATGAGCAAAAATAAAGGTTGCCATTACAAATAAAGGTTATCGACTTTTTCTCAGGAAGCACTTCAGCTGACTGAGTAAGCACTGAATGTTTGCAGAGTACACTTGGCTGTTAGCAGAACGATACATGATAATTATTTTAAATAAGTTAATATTTGAGCAGTTCAGCAAACACACTGCATTATCTGGAAAGGAGGACATACACTGGGGTGGTCAACATGTTGCCTCCCAGATGTTGCCTGATTACTACTTCCACCCATCCCAGCTGGTGGTCAGGGACAATGGGAGCTGGAGAAGATCATCTTGGCTACAGCTGACTTTCCTTTTTCACAGTCTACGTGGGGGACATTGGGAGTAAGTCAAATGGCAGGTGGTTCACAAAGCTGAGGTCTAGAGCTAGACATAGCTGTGGGCCCTGCTGGGATGTTAGGGCACTGGCACCTGCCTGAGAATGCCAAATGCCCTTGTGTGGGACTCATTGAAATAGTATATGGTGACAGACACTGGTTGAAGGAGGAGGAGGAGAATTTATTTATATGCCACCCATCTGACTGGGTTGCCCCAGCCAAAAAATAGTAAAAACACAACACAACATCAAACACTAAAAACTTCCCTTCAGATGTCTTTTAAAAATCACATAGCTGTTTATCGGGTTGACATCAGATGGGAGGGCATTCCACAGGGTGGGCACAACTACCGAGAAGACCCTCTGTCTGGTTCCCTTTAACCTCTCTTCTCACAATGAGGGAACCACCAGAAGACCCTCAGTGCTGGATCTCAATATCTGGCCTGAAGGACATGGGTGGAGACGCTCCTCCAAGTATACAGGGCCAAAGCCGTCTACGGCTTTAAAGGTCAGCACCAACCCTTTGAATTGTGCTCAGAAATGTCCTGGGAGCCAATGTAGTTCTTTTAGGACCGGTGTTATATGGTCCCAACAGCTGCTCCCAGTCACCAAACTTGCTGCTGCATTCTGGATTAGCTGTAGTTTCTGAGTCATCTTCAGAGGTAGCTCCACATAGAGCACATTGCAGTTGTCCAAGCAGGAGATAACTAGAGCATGCACCACTCTGGGGAGACAGTCTGAAGGCAAGTAGGGTCTCAGCCTGCATACCAGATGGAAAGCTCAGAGACCACGAAGACAAGAAATTCAAGAAAGAATGGGGAAAGTTTATAATTTATTTAGGAGACCACTGTAAGCAGATGAAAACATTAGCAGAATTTTAATCTCACTTGTAATGTAGCAAATACTACGGACAATATGGATAGACATAACATATAGATTATGAAATAATGTTGACAGTAGGACCCATGGAGGGGATGGGGGGGGTAGTCTTGAGATTCAGAGTAATCTCTTTACAGGGATGTGTATTTGCTATGGTTATAAATTCATATTTGTAAAATCAGTTAAAAAACAAAAACAAAAGTAGACCCACATAGAGCGCATTGCAGTAGTCCAGGCAGGAGATAATCAGAAGATTAGGCATATTCATGGAGGGTGGGTCTAACATCTATGAACCATGATAGCTAAGTGGAACCACAAAAGTCCTGGGCAGCATACATCTGAATACAGATTTCTGGGAGGCAAGACATTGAGGGGGCTGTTGCTTTCATCTCCCACCTATGGGCTTCTTAGAATTTTCTGTCTGGTGCCTGTTGGAAACAGGATGCATGTCTCAAATGAGTTTTGGACAGGATCCCTCTTCTGTTAATGGCTGCCCCCCTCATCTGACCTGTGCAAGTGATGCTGGCTTGCTGCAAGTCTGCTTAAAGGACATGGATTAGCTCAGGGATCATAGGAGTTGTAGTCCAACAACATCTGGGGACCCACAGGTTGAGAACCACTGACTTGGAGGGAGGCTTGCATCTATGCTTGCATGTGATTCATTAATGGGATTCTTACTCATACCTTGAAGTGAATCATTAGAACTTCTCATATAACCTGTGAGTTTGTCAATAAGAGTGAGTGAAACAGATTAGATAGATATAGATAGATAGATAGATAGATAGAGAGATAAATAGATAGGTATATAAAACCAGCAGCTGAAACCCAACTTTAGCTAATGGGACATGAAAGCTATGGTTCATGGGAACTATAATTGGGGGGGGGGAATTCAAATTTTCATGTGAACTTGCCTAAAGCACATTTCTCAAAACAAGACACAAGGTAAAATACACCCATCCTTCAAATTTCTGCAACCATCCTTTAAATTCTGCAGTAGAGTTTTCCAGTGGGGGGAAATGTGTATATTAGGATAAAAATGCATACATTTGTGAAAATAATATACTGTTTATATGTGTATTGTAGTTGTTTCAACCATCGTGGTCATATTGACCACCCAAAATATATATAAAGTAACACAATATTTTTTTAAAAAAAACGCCAGTTAAGATATAGTTTTACATTAAAATATGCCAAACATAATAATAAACAAAAGGTAAAAAAATACAAAAAGTGAAAGGAATAGAATCAAAGAATTGTAGAATCGGAAGGGACCACATGGGTCATCTAGTCCAAGCCCTTGAAATGCAGGAATCTTTTGTCCAATATGGGGCTTGAACCCACAAACCTGAGAGTAAGAGTCCCATCCAATTAAATCTTTGCAGTTCTCCATATTAATCACCATATAATTTCTCCTCAACATTTGGGCAGAAATAACATCCCAGTATTCATTATTTTAGGAGAAATTGCATGCAGAAATGTTTGCATGTAAAAAACGCTTACAAAAATGTGTATATTAGTAGAAATGTGTACTAAAATACTGACTATTTTTGTGAATATATTTTTATATATATCTAAAAGGTCAGAAACTGATGGAGAAAAGTGAAGAACTGATCTCCAAGTATGAAAAAAAAGAGGAACTGTGAGGAACTAATATTGAACAGATTTGTCATCCCTTATGGGAACTTCCCATTCATCCTAGTTGTTTGCTACCACACACCCTAATACCCACCAGCAAGCTGAGAATTAGACAAAAGAAAGCAGATTATTCTCAGTCCTAGATCATGGGACATAACATGGATGAGGTGTCCCCAATGGCAAGAAAAAGTATTTAATGTGAAGTTTTTGAAGTGAGCGTGAGGAAAACAAGAATATCTGGTAACTAGTTGGAAGAACTTAGGCATTAGAAGTAAACAGAGCATTTGTGCCCTATCAGATTGGATCCTATCACATAATCCCATCAAAACGCATTGAAAGATGATGGACCAATCTCCAGACTCTTTTTCCTCACGCTCACTTCAAAGAGCTTCCTTTGTGTAAATGCCTGCTGCATAACAACACTGCATTCCTTATGTTCCAAGATCTCCAATTTTGAGAGTTAAGTCCATTGTTAAGTAAGATATGGTGAGAAGCTATATTGTGTCCATTTCTGATATGTGAACCTGGGCCTCCGACGGACATTGGAAGGGGTCTCTCTCTCTCCCACTCTCTTGCCTTCTCTCTGTTCCAGACAATTTAGGTTGCTTGAATTTAGGTTGCTCGAATATGTGTTTTATGTGTGCTATGAGCTCCCCCTGATGGTTTCAGACTACATTTGTGGAGGTTTCAGATTACAGACCACAAAGGCTGCGCCCACATAGTGATTATACTTCAGTGTTTTGAAATTGTTTCCTCATTTCTAGAACATGGTGCAATGAAGTCTCAGATGGGATTGCTGGACATTCCTCCAGTGTAACTTGGCCCTAGGATCTTCAGACCTGGGATTTGTACCAGTGAACCAACCCACTCACTAAATTGTAGCAAGCACATGCAGTTAAGGTCTGAAATTAAATTTTGCGTGGTGCTGTTGTCTATGCAAACTGCAATATCACATATCTCTGTGGGGCCGACGGGCCAAATGTGCTTATCTGGCTGTTGAGAATCTTGTCATGCTACACCTTGTCGCCACACCCCTTTTCTTTTCTTCTTTCATCTTTATTTTTCTTCTTCTCCTTTTCTGCTGATATTTGATGTTGACTCCTGTATATTGATGGGATGCAGGTGGCACTGTGGGTTAAACCACAGAGCCTAGGACCTGCCAGTCAGAAGGCCGGAGGTTCGAATCCCCGCAACGGGGTGAGCTCCCATTGCTTGGTCCCTGCTCCTGCCAACCTAGCAGTTCGAAAGCATATCAAAGTGCAAGTAGATAAATAGGTACCACTCCAGTGGGAAGGTAAACGGCGTTTCCGTGCGCTACTCTGGTTCGCCAGAAGCGGCTTAGTCATGCTGGCCACATGACCTGGAAGCTGAACGCTGGCTCCCTCGGCCAATAAAGCGAGATGAGCACCGCAACCCCAGAGTCGGCCACAACTGGACCTTATGGTCAGGGGTCCCTTTACCTTTTTTTACCTGTATATTGTTTTTCCTTTGTTTGTTTTTCAAGCCTTAATAAAAGTAGTTTTAAATGAAAGATAATGACATCATCTTCTGCTCATTGGTCAGAGAGGTATGGATCAGGTTAGTCAGTGTCAGAATCTGCAAATATTGAATTCCTCAAGCAGCTCTCCTTGCAGCGGCACCCCCAAGATTTCCCACCTCCATATGTTGCTCGTTTGCTATCACCAGAGTTTATTAACCTTTCATCTGTTGCGTTGCACTCAGCACTGGAATGAATGGGATTACAGGGCACATGTTGCTGCTGCTTTAAAAAGAATATTCTTACTCCGAATATCTTCCAGATTTTGGAGGGATGCAATAGTATCTAGAGCAAGGGAATGGAGTGCAGATTTGACTGAAATGGTAGCATATGCAAAAGTAATTTCGTTTCGTTTTGTTCAAAGCCATTGGCAGAAACTTGCAAGTGTTTTCTTGAGGCTGCCGGAGGCTGAATTGCCCTATAAATGCTTCTTTTAAGAAATAAATAAACCTCTGCTGTAGTTTTTGATGTTGAATATCCAGAATATTGATTACAATTGGACCATGTGCTTAAGAAATCGTTTGGAAATTAAGTGTTTCACTTGGCCCTGGGCAGAGTCAGAGATATTACAATTTTCTGCTTGTTTGTAACTTCTCCATTCTAAGGCCTCGGCTGGCCTCTCTGTGGTCAGTGCCTGCCTCACTCTCTCTTTAGAGCCAGCATTGAGGTGGGAGGGGGAATGTTGTTTGAGCTCTCCTGCTCCCATGAAATAACAGCCGCACATTTTGGGAGCCATCTGCAAAGCGTGTTAACAGCATATTCCAAAAGGAGGGGGCATTTTGAGCCAATAGGCGTGTTCTGTCCATCCTGGATGGCATCGTGTTCTTGTTTTGACCATCTTAAAATAGAGCAAACCCTCAGGTCTAGAAAGAGAAGAGGTTTTGCTGTGATGCATAAGCAGGGGGGTGGTGATGCCGAGAAGGTTTTCTGTTCTTCAGACTCAAATCTTGGAGGCAAAGAGCATTCAACTACATTGGATGCAGTTTCATTTACGTAAATCGTCATTGTAGCACTGTTTCTATAAGGTGCAGCTATGACAGAGCCCCCAAAAGGATTGAGGCCAATGGGGAAAATGCAGGGATTTTTTTTCCCAGCCGGAATTTACTGGAACTCAGTTCCGGCACCCTTTCAGATGGGCACCATTGCCATTATAATAAGAGAAGAAGGGGGTCATTTATGGTGAGATCTGGCACCTCTTTTTCTAGAAAAATAGTACAGTGGTGCCCCGCAAGATGAATGCCTCGCAAGACGGAAAACCCGCTAGACGAAAGGGTTTTCCGTTTTGGAGACGCTTCGCAAAATGAATTTCCCTATGGGCTTGCTTCGCAAGACGAAAATGTCTTGCGAGTTCCTGCAGGGTTTTTCCCCCCTTTCCCCCCCTTTTCCTAAGCCCTAAGCCGCTTATCAGCTGATCCGCTGATAAGCCGCTTATCAGCTGATCCGCTAAAAGCCGCTAAACCGCTAATAGCGCTAATCCGCTAAGCTGTCAATGGGCTTGCTTTGCAAGACGAAAAAACCGCTATACGAAGAGCCTCACGGAACGGATTAATTTCGTCTTGTGAGGCACCACTGTACAGTGGTATCTCAGGTTACATACACTTCAGGTTACATACGCTTCAGGTTACAGACTCCGCTAACCCAGATATAGTGCTTCAGGTTAAGAACTTTGCTTCAGGATGAGAACAGAAATTGTGCTCCGGCGGCGCGGCAGCAGCAGGAGACCCCATTAGCTAAAGTGGTGCTTCAGGTTAAGAACAAATTCAGGTTAAGTACGGACCTCCGGAATGAATTAAGTACTTAACCCGAGGTACTACTGTACTGGGAAAATGTATCCAGGTCAGGTATCCTGGATGACAACATTCTTAGCATCTGTTAACTTGGCCACTGCTTTTCATTAAGCACACTTCCATGCTGTCACTATTTCGGTATGGGATTGAGTTACATGCTGACAGATTCAGGTTGTGCAATTAATGTTATTAGACTTACAAGTTGCTTGTCAACCGTAGGTGACAAGGAAAAGCAAAAGGATGTACCATATATATTACCAGAGGTGGGGAAAGACGGGGGGGGGGGAGGAATCATATAATACAAAAACAGAGAAAACTTCGTAGTCCAAAGTTCATTCACACCAAACCAACCATTTCAGTCACAATTTATTTCTTTTAAAACAAAACAAAAGTTATATTGATTTTATATAACATTAAGTCTTATACAACAAATCCAGTCCTTCCAAAATCAGACTTTTTGCAATGCAGAAAAAGACACACACACCACACACACACAAAACCCCTTGAAAATTGCAGAGCAAACTTTGCTTCACATTGTCCGACTTCCCTGAAAACAAATGAGAACAAATGCTCATGAAGAGGCCATCTGGAAGCGACCTCAGAAATAAAACCTGGTATTGGCATATGCACCTGTGTTTTTTATTTAGTTCAAAGAGTACCTTGAGAGACATAATATACATGATAGATGCAGCTGCCTTCCTTATTTCCTTCAATTCCAACAATATCTAGAGGGCATCTGGTTAGTAAAGTCTGGCAACAGTGGGCACTCACCTATTCATAACAACAGTGTGCTGCCAGGAGCTTAAAATGAAAGATGCCAACACAGGAAGCATCAGAGAGTGACATGGAAAAAAAGAGATGCCAAGAAAAAGGATAAGTTCTTTATTTTCGCAATACGCCCAACACAATTTGGTCCAAAGCGTGTTTATCAAGGGTTTAGTTTCTTATTTCTTACTGATCACTGGAGTTTGTATTGTTAACGAACCACTAGGGCAAAATTTTGTGCCATCTTCCTGGCATCTGTGAGATAGAATTCTCTCTTCTTCTTTTTTGCATGTCGGGAATTTAAAATCCTTTTTAGTGGCAAGTTAGCTAGAAAAGAATCTCATACACATAAAAACAAATAAATAGAAACTTATGCCACCAATGCTGTTTTAAATCAGAAATGGTTCCATACTAAAGCTGTGCAGTAGTTGTTAGAATACAGGCATTACCAATGGCACAATGATAAGAGGAGGAGAGACATTTTGTTTCAAGAAGTCTCTTAAACACTTTCCCTGTTGTTACCCAACCCTCTGCAAAATAATCCATCTCTGTGTGTCATATTTCCTTAACAAATACATGTTTGGAGTTCATACAGTGTCTGACTCTCCACCTGAGAACACAAATGGCAAGAGCTTGTTTTTAATCATCTGTCAAATGCAAATGTCACTAGCCAGCCTCCAGGTATTCCACTCCATCAAAACCCTGATAAATTCTTTCAGTAAGCCACCTTATTAGAATCTGCTATTTTTCTTCCCAAGTCTGATATGTAAACTGACAGATTGTAAAGATCTACCGAGTCCTTTGAAAAGCAGACAAGATTACTCACACAAACTTTTGTGACTCAAGAACATTTTACTAGGTGCCAGCAATTCATACCCATGATGGCATGACCAGACTTTGCATTTTGTTTTGGGAGTTTAGTCACAAGAGGAGAAAAAATATATATTCAGCCAAGTGCAACGAGAATGTGTTTCAACTTGGTCTGGAAAACCAAAATGTTTTACTCAAACTGTATTAGCTCTCAGATGGGGCCAAAACAGCTGCTGAAATTAGGGGAAAGGTTTTGTTTTTTTTCTGGGCAGGGAAGGGGAATCCATAAATAATTTCAAGAGCAGACAGCTGTGTAATGCACCAGCAGCAGTCAAAGGAGGAAGAGGAAGTGAGCAATGGGGCCACCACTGCCCTGACCTCCATACCGTCCAACATTTCTCCAATAAAAATAGGGACATCCTATTTAACAACAACAACAACAACAACACTCATCTGACTGCTCCAGCCACTCTGGGCAGCTTCCAATGTATAGATAGATAGATGATAGATAGATAGATAGATAGATAGATAGATAGATAGATAGATAGATAGATGATAGATAGATGATAGATAGATAGATAGATAGATAGATAGATAGATAGATAGATAGATAATTTATTGCGGTCGGAGACCAGCTTATAAAACACACTTGAGGGTACAATCCCAGAAGAAAAACAAACATTTAAAACAATGTACAGCAATAAATTTAAAATTTATAAATGCAATGAGCGTATAGACACTTAAAGCTTTAAGATAAGCTACTGCAGAGAAATGACCCAGAGTCACCCATGGAACCGAGTTGGGGGATTTTCTTAACGAACTAGTTTGGGCTGGGGGATGGTCTGCGCTTACAGATCTTTACACAGAATCTGGCAACCATCCGGGTCATCTTATGATCTTTGCCTAACAGGAAAAGGTCAATTTTTTGATTTTCTGGGAGGTCAGCAAGCCTCACCAGCAGGAGATCAATGGTCTCACTACGTGCCTCTTCATAAAAGGGGCATCTAAAGAACAAGTGCTCTGGGCTTCCTATATCCCCCAATGAACAGGTGCAAAGTCTCTGAGCGTATGGGACTTTTTAAAAGGATCTTTCCAGGACTGGCGAGGGCAGAGCTGAGCTTATGGCGAGTGTAAAAGCCCTTCTTGCATTTTGGATACGAGAAAGAAGAGATATGCTGTGTTCCCCAGTCCTCGGCTTCAGACCATTCCCTGACACCCAGCCTCTCTCTCTCTGCCCCTCAGAAATCTCTCCAACCCAAACAAACTTTCCCAGACCATCCCCCTCACTGGTCCTGCTTCACACTCTCCTTTATTTTTCTTTTTTTTTGGGGGGGGGATTCTTTTTCTCCAGTGAAAATGGGCAACGAACAAGGTGGTGTAGATGTGGATTCTTAGCACCATAGGAACCTCCTAAGGAAAAGTGGGACATTCCAGGGTCAAATCAGAAACTGGGATGGCTTCTGTAAAAATGGGACTAGAAAACAGGGACACTTGGAGGGTCTGTGACTCTCTAGCCTGGTGGGCACCCAGCCCCCCAGCCAACTAGCTGTGGGAGGTGGAGTTTAAGAGCTTGAGGTTGCACAAGGACTACTTTCCAGAAGCAAGAGGTGGCTCCGTCAGTAGAGCATGAGACACTTAATCTCAGAGTTTGAGCCCCAGGTTGGGGAAAAGATTCCTGTATTGCAGGCGGTTAGACTATGACCCTCATGGTCCCTTCCAACAATAAATAATATTTTCTTTCTCTTTTGGCTGCTCTGGAATTTTTGAAAAAGCAATTCCTCATCTCTCTTCCTTACACTGAAAGTTTCAGGGGCACTGCAGAAGTTATTGTGAAAACATTTTGGTTCTCTCCCCCTGCCCCCCCCAGTGGAAAATGAATTGGGATACTATTTCTGTCACCAGGCGGAAATTGAAGCGCACACTTTCTAGAATTACCCAGAATTCTTCCCCTATAATGTTAATAAACCTTCCAGCATATGTCGTTCGCTATATTAGACTGGATGTTCTTGATTTTTAATACAGATTTTAGTTAAACAGATTGCAAATTAGCTGGCAGAATACTCACACCTTGAAAATGCCAATTTGGCTGAGGAAATAATAAACATGGAGCAGCTGGATTTATGTAGAATGTAAACTGTATAAACTACAAAGCCGACACTCTAAATAGGGTCAGCAGAAATGCGGGCTGATGTTTTTGGTTTTGAGTGTGAAGTGCCTCTTTTCAAAGCTCAGGAGCCCCATCTAGGGGCCAATTTGCATGATTGTTGTCTGATAGCAGTTCACGTTTCTTTTCTATATACCGTTTTTGTCGCTCTATAAGACGCATCAGGCCACAAGAGGCACCTAGTTTTTGGAGGAGGAAAACAAGAAAAAAAATATTCTGAATCTCAGAAGCCAGAACAGCAAGAGGGATCGCTGCGCAGTGAAAGCGGCAATCCCTCTTGCTGTTCTGGCTTCTGGGATAGCTGCACAGCCTGCATTTGCTCCATAAGACGCACACACATTTCCCCTTACTTTTTAGGAGGGAAAAAGTGAGTCTTATAGAGCAAAAAATACGATAATTCTGAAAACACATCAGATTTTCTTTACTCTGTGCTACTTTGCTTATTCATAAACCTTCCTCCATAGTCAGCAGAAGTGGCAGTGCCCTTGGAGCCATGGAGCTGAGATCTCTTGCCTGAGCATTTTCTCTTAGAAAGTTGGCGTTGGACTAGATGACCCTCAGGGTCCTTTCAAACTCTCCAATTCTATGATTCTATGACAGTGAGAGATGGCTTCCATGTCACAAAAACTGGCTCTATAAAGAGCATTACCTAGACGTTTAAATACAGAGGTTGTTTTCTTCATTTAGCCTTTCATTATAAATATATATTTTATTGTGTATCAGTAAAACAGGATGGATCAAAAACCTCAAAAGTAGGAACAGATGTTTAGCAAAGGCAATAGTCTATATGACAAAATTCTCTTCTCTGCGTAAGTCACCTAACTCAGTCTCAAAGCAGGCAAATTTACAGATCACTGACATGCATGTCCTGGTCACGTATCTTTGAAATCCTTGTTGCTCACCTTCAGCCTGTGTGAATATCTTGGGGTTACTTGGTTACTATATCAGTCAGAATCTCAAACATGACAGTAAGATATAACAAGTAAAGGTAAAGGGACCCCTGACCATTAGGTCCAGTCGTGTCCGACTCTGGGGCTGCGGCACTAATCTCGCTTTACTGTCCAAGGGAGCCAGCGTATAACTTCTGGGTCATGTGGCCAGCATGACTAAGCCTCTTCTGGTGAACCAGAGCAGCGCACAGAAACGCCGTTTACCTTCCCGCCGGAGCGGTACCTATTTATCTACTTGCACTTTGACGTGCTTTCGAACTGCTAGGATGGCAGGAGCTGGGACCGAGCAATGGGAGCTCACCCCGTCGCGGGGATTCGAACCGCCAGCCTTCTGATCAGCAAGTCCTAGGCTCTGTGGTTTAACCCACAGCTCCACCCGCATCCCAAGATATAACAAAGAGATAACCAAATACTTCATGAAAGGTATATAAAAAACGAGGTCACTTTGCAGCTTGTTTAATACCACCAGACCATGTGGCGATCACACAGGGTCCCCGGATGTTTGACAGTCTATTGATCCCTGTGCCACCACTGCGCTTGCTTCCCCGCTGCCACCAACCCGTTTCTCTCGGGTACACACTGAGTCCAGACAGTTGTTAAAATTAAACCAGCTAAACAAGTTTATTTTATAAGCATTAACAAGTTTATGGTTTCTCAGATAATTTTCTTGTCAGTTTCTTAACCTTAGTTTCTTTACTGGCTTATACCTTCCTAATACCTTCTGACTGATTATCTCAACTGCTTGACTGACTCCTCCTAACAGATTCTCTCACTCTCTCACATCAGACTAGCTCAACCCACAGATTTATCCTCCCTCTCTCTTCTCTAACTCCAGACTGACTTCTTAACAACTCTAACTCTAACTCCTCCCCTTGGGTTCCTATAGGTTGGTCATTTTACAATTAGTTAACCTTTTCCTCATGAACCCAGTATGATGTCACACACCTAGGACGGCAAACGCCACAGACCACATTAGAAATCAGTGGTTTTTACACTGCATTCAAAATCTGGACCAATACTCTGACCTTGAAAAACATATTTCCAAATATTTCCATGCATTCAGGGTGCCCATCTCAGATGTCTTGCCTAGTCACACCCTGAAGAAAATTGCACCATGTCCCGTGAGCAATTAAGTTTTCTTTGTTCCCTCTAAAAGAGTGCGCAAGTAAAAATAAATTCTGAAGAACCTTGAAAAAGAGGTAGAAAAACAGGAATGTTCTTTTGTGGGGAAGGGGTGGGGGGGAACTATTAAGGCACTGGAAGACAGGCTTTGAAACAGCGCTAATTGCAACGTCATATGCTTCCCTGCTCACGCCACATTATTAACTATGAGGGTAAGATGGGGGAAACCTGCAATGTCACAACACTTCACAATGTGAGGTAATTTGCACGAAGTGTTACGAAGGAGAAGGGGAGGAATGCTGCCGTTTCAGGTAACACAGAGATTAATATTTTTGTTAAAGTCTCCTTTGGGGGGGGGATTTCAAAATGACAGATGGCTCGCCACCTCTTCAGCAGTTTAAGAACTGCTCCTGATGTTTTGCAAGTTGTGATTACATAAATTATGTTTGTTAGGGTGTTCATGCATGAACAGTTCATTTCACCATAATGCCATCCTCGAGAGCCAAGTACATTAAGCTTTGTGCAACCAGCAGCTGCCATAATGGAATCTGGCTGGTGCAGGGAGAGGCTTTGGGGAGCAAGGATATTAGCCTTTCAAAATTGTGTTCTTACTTGCCTTGTGCTGCTGTGAGCACAAGGCAAGCGTTCTTTAAAAAAGAAAGTTAAAGCAATAATAAGGAGGTTCCTTGGCTATATGTAGGGTTAGCCAACATGGTGCCACCCAGATGTTCTGGACTACAACTTCCATTGACCTTGCTGGCTAGGGCTGATGGGAGTTGTAGTCCAACACATCTAGAGAACACCAGATTGGCTACCGTTGCCCATATGCAAATGTAAGCTGCTCACCACCCTGTTCCTGGGAATTTGGGATAAATTTCTCTTTCCCCCTGAAGATCTTCTGAGAGAGTTTCATTTCAATGTCACCCACCCAACAAATTGTTCCTGAAATTCTTAACACAGCTCTGGAAGAAAGGCCTGGTACAGTCGGCCAAGTTGATAAGCAGGATATCAAGAGTTGCCACTGGATTTCAAGGCTCACTTTAAGCAGAGGTGGATTTAGGGTAATGCAACCGGTGCTGTCGCCAAAGGTGTACGGAGGGGGGGCGGAGGGGCTGGCCACCCCAGGCACAGCCTGGGGGGGGGCGTAACAAGATGGCCCGCTGAAATTTGAGAGCCCCAAATCTGCACTGCTAGAAGCCTCCTGTTCAGGAGAAATGTCTGAGGAGAGAGAGAGAGAGAGAGAGAGAGAGAGCGCCCTATAGAACAGGAAACAGGATTTGTATTTTGGGAATGCTCCTGGAGTTTGGAAAAGAATTTAGCAGAGTTGAAAAAACACCTCAACTGAACTCAAGCACTTTTTCAATTTCAAACTGGCCATTCTGCTGTCACTGAGGTCATATTCAGCAGTCTTTCTGTATTCAGAAAGGAGCACAAGAATTCACTCGAGGGGTTTTGAGCATTGAAATGGGACCGATTCATTTTCGGTGCAGGAACAAGGTTGCCACCCATCTCTACATCCTCAAATCTTACAGACGTTTTAAAAGCAAAACCTCACTTTGTATATACACCGAAAACACTGAAATGTCTGGAACACATCATAGCTGATTTGATGTGTTCCTCTTAAAACTGGCTAGAAAGAAATGTCCTTTTAGTGCCACAGTAATTTCAGAAAGCATCTTTATAATGTCACTGTTGCATGGACAAAGTGTGAAAACTGAAATATTAAAGAAGGAAATCAATTCATACCTCTCATCTAGCTCTAGGGAATGAAACACACTTGACATCAAGAAATCAAGCATCAGGATTGCTAAATGTGGTAAGGAGTATCAAGCAAAATATATCAGAGAACATAGCCCTGGTCTGATTCATGGGTCCATAGGTGTTTGATTGTCAATTGTAGATGGATTCCTAATTGGAGGTGGGTTGTTTCTCCATTATAGTTGTGGACTGACTGTGATGTAAATTGCCTGAGTTGTCGTTCTCCAGCTTTCAGGTCCCTTCCCAGAGTCTCTAAAACTTCCATCTCTGGTGAACCTTGTTTCCAAATGCATTGTTAAAAATTTTCCTGCCCAGACTAATAGCCAATTAAACCAATCAGAAAATATGCCACTCCAGAACAAGAAAACTCTTAGGAGTATGGTGCAGGTCAGTAGTGGCCAAACTTGGCCCTCCAGCTGTTTTTGGACTACAATTCCCATCATCCCTGACCACTGGTCCTGTTAGCTAGGGGTGATGGGAGTTGTAGTCCAAAAACAGCTGGAGGGCCAAGTTTGGCCACCACTGGTGTAGGTGAAAAGAAGAGTACCTGGGCCAGTTTGGGGCTCCCCCAAAATACCTACTCAGGTCCCATAAATGGGCAACTGGGAAACTTCAAACTGCTTAGGGAGGGAGGGTGCAAGAATTGAAGCAAAGTGAGGCACTTTGGGGAGGAGCCACCTGATAAAGTACAGCTAACCTCCATTCAGGATTGGCTCATTAGGACCAGTGGTCATTGCCAACTCCTCCCCTGGGGAATAGCACCGTGTCTTCTTTTTCAGGGGGGCCTGGGGTGTAGTAAAGACCCTCCCCCATTAAGTTGGGAGCTGCATTCTGCAAAAGGATACACCTTGGCTTTCAAATCAGCAATGGCAAAATAAATGAATGTGTGCTGGTCCCAGGGGGGATGAGGTACTATTACCGTAGGCCAAGATCAACAGGGAGCCGGGCGGGGTAGCAGGAACGATGGTAGGGCAGAAGCAGGAAGCCAGGCGAGGAACCGGAACACTGGTAGGGTAGAAGCAGGAGTCCAGGCGGGGAACAGGAACACTGGTAAGGCAGAAGCAGGAGTCCAGGCGGGGAACAGGAACACTGGTAAGGCAGAAGCAGGAGTCCAGGCGGGGAACAGGAACACTGGTAAGGCAGAAGCAGGAAGCCGGGCGAGGAACAGGCACACTGGGAGTGCCGAACAAGGACTGGGTAAAGCAGATACTTCACAACGACGTTGCTCCCGCAACCTGGGACCGGGCTGCCTGACCTTTATCTTCTTCTAAGGCCGGGGGCGGTCCCGGCCCCCAGAAGCCCCGCCTCTCTTGGCCTTAAGGCGAGCACTCCTCCTGGGAGACACCAGTTCCCTTCGCCTCTCTGCCCTAAGCCTCTGCAGATCAGGAGAGGCCGAAGGGTTACTGGGCCCCGGGGGAGGCTCACCTGTAGCCACTGAGTCTTCCAGCACCTCTGGGGCCTGAATGATTTCACCTGGTGCCTGCTCTTGAGTTTCCTCAGCAACTAGGCCTTGCCCCAGTTCAGCCGGCCCTGGAGGCGGGGACTCCTGCGCCGGCTGGGATTCCTCCGGATCACTCTCAGACTCGGAATCCCAGGCCATCACACCATCCCCCCTCCCAGGCCCCCCCTCACTTGAGGGCCCGGACCCGGCTTGCTGGGATACGCTGCATGAAACTCCCGGATGCAGGCAGGTGCGTGGACGTTGACCGCTGGTTCCCAGGAACGGTCCTCTGGCCCATACCCCTTCCAGTCAATGAGATACTGCAGCCTTCCCCTGCGGTATCGGGAGTCCAGAATGCGTTCCACCTCGTACTCAGGCTCTCCCTGCACCAAGACTGGCTGCGGTCGGGGACGGTCCGGGTGGAACTCGTCGGGTGGGGCCACCGGACTCAGAAGGGACCTGTGGAATACCGGGTGAACCTTCAGGTTTGCTGGCAACCGGAGACGGAATGCCACAGGCGAGACCTGGTCCACGATAGGGAACGGGCCGGTGAACCGGGCGTCCAGCTTCCGCGAAGGTCGAGAAGGGTGGAGGTGGCGAGTGGAAAGCCATACCAAGTCACCGACGTGAAGTTCCGGCCCCACCTGGCGGTGGCGGTCGGCCTGGACCTTGTACGCCTCCTTGGCCTGGTGCAGCTGCTCCATCAACAGCTGTTGCTGGGACTGGAGCTCCTGAAGCCACTCTGTCACCGCAGGGACCGTAGATGCCGGCAGCACATCCGGAAACAACCGTGGATGAAGGCCATAACTGGCTTGGAACGGGGTCTGCTGGGTGGACGCATTCACCGCGTTGTTATAAGCGAACTCCGCCAATGCTAGGTGGTCGACCCAGTCGTCCTGCTGGTAGCTGCAGTAACACCGGAGGTACTGTTCCAGTACCGCGTTCGCCCGTTCCGTCTGGCCATCAGTCTGTGGGTGGTAAGCAGATGAGAGACAGACCTCTGTTCCGAGGGCCTGGTGCAAAGCACGCCAAAACCGGGACGTGAACTGAACGCCGCGGTCGGATACTACACGCTCAGGTAGGCCATGCAGGCGGAAGACATGCTGAAGGTACAGCTGCGCGGTTTCCTTAGCTGAGGGTATGGATGGGCAGGGGGCACAGTGCACCATCTTCGTGAAGTGGTCGGAGAAAACTAGAAGGCAGGTGCAGCCACGAGACGGGGGTAACTCCACTACAAAGTCTAGAGAAACTGTGTGCCAAGGACGTGGTGGAACCGGCAACGGCTGAAGGAGGCCGGGGGGCCGCCCGGTAGGCCCCTTGGCCCGCCTGCAGACGTCACAACCAGCGACGTAGCGAGCCACGTCAGCCTTTAAACGGGGCCACCAAAACTCACGGCTTACCAGATGGGTGGTCCGATACCGCCCAAAGTGCCCCGCCGCTGGAGCGTCATGGGTCATCCGGAGAACCTCAGCCCGCAGCGGCCCTGGTGGGATGTACAGGCGCCCGTAGTGCAGCAGAAGACCCTGATGCGAGACCAGCCCTGGATACTGAGGGCATGATCCTTCGGCCAGTTCCCGGAGTCGTTCCTGGGCCCAAGCGTCGACCCGCTGCTGTTCCCGCACCCGAGCCTGCAGTGGCTCGACCTCCTGGGTGGCCAGGAACGCAGCTGGTGGTAGGATCGTGGTGGGTGCTGCTTGCTGAACCGTGTCTGCGTTGTCTTCAGGTTTCCGGGACAGGGCATCCGCCTTCTGGTTTTGGGAGCTAGGGATGTAGCGGATCCGGAACTGGAACCGGGAAAAGAACAACGCCCACCGGATCTGCCTTTGGTTCAGCTTGCGGGTGGTCTGGAGGTATTCCAGGTTCCGGTGGTCGGTTCTCACCTCCACCGGGTGTCTTGCTCCTTCAAGATGGTGGCGCCAAACCTCAAAGGCCACCTTGATGGCCAGCAGTTCCCGCTCCCACACGGTATAGTTACGCTCCGCTGGAAGGAGCTGGCGGGAATAGAAGGCGCAGGGTAAGAGTGGCGCTTCCGGTCCGTGCTGCTGAGACAAGACGGCACCGAGAGCCGTACTGGAGGCGTCAGTCTCTACCACAAAGGGTCGAGAAGGATCCGGATGTTGCAAGATTGGCGCTCTCTGGAAACAGGCCTTCAACCCTTGAAATGCCTCCTCCGCCTCCTTGTCCCAGGAAAACGGCGTCTTGGGGCGCAGAAGCCGGGTCAACGGGGTGGTGCGGTGAGCATAATCCGCAATGAAGGTCCGGTAATAGTTGGCGAACCCCAGGAAACGCTGTAGGTCCTTGCGGTTCCGAGGTGCCACCCATTCTCGAACCGCTGCCACCTTCCCAGGATCCATTTGCACCCCACCTGGTGAGAGTCGATGACCCAGGAAGTCCACTGACTGCTGATGGAACTCGCACTTGCTGAGCTTTGCATACAGACGATGCTCGCGCAAGTGCTGCAGCACGGTCCGGACATGGCCCTCGTGGCACGCCGGGTCACGGGAGTAAACCAGAATGTCATCCAAGTACACCACCACGTACTTGTCTAGCAAGTCCTGGAACACGTGGTTGATGTACCGTTGGAACACAGCAGGCGCGTTGCACAAACCAAAGGGCATAACCAGGTATTCAAACTGTCCGTACCGGGTCCCGAATGCTGTCTTCCACTCATCCCCGGCGCGGATCCGAATCAAATTGTAGGCTCCCCGGAGGTCTAGCTTGGTGAACACCTGCGCCCCTTGCACCCGCTCCAGTAACTCCGAAATAAGGGGCAAGGGGTACCGGTCCGGGATGGTAATTTTGTTCAGGGCCCGGTAATCATGGCAAAGGCGGAGCTCCCCACATTTCTTTTTAACAAAGAGCACTGGTGCAGCAGTGGGCGAGGTAGAGGGTCTAATGAACCCACGCTCCAGGTTCCTGCGCAAGAAGTCCTGCAAAGCCTCGCGCTCTGGCTCTGTTAACGAGTATAAGCGACTCACCGGTAGAGGCGCTCCGGGCTGGAGGTCTATGCCGCAGTCAAGGGACCGATGCGGCGGCAGCTGGTCTGCCCCCCGTTCCTCGAACACGTCGTGATAGTCACGGTACTCAGCGGGGAGCGTCGCAGCCGCCTCCTCAGTGGGCGCAGCTGCTAGCATCTCAGTCTCAGCAGGAGAATTGGGGTCTGGGAAGTGTACAGTCCGTTTGACCCAGTCAATCTGCACATTGTGAGCCTCTAGCCAGTCCATCCCAAGCACCAGGGGGAACCGGGGCATGGAAGCAATATCCAGAGTTCGTATCTCACGGTGCTGCTGGAGGCACAGGACCAGGGGCTGGGTCTCTTGAGTGACGGCGCCCGAACGCAGTGGCCGTCCGTCGATTGCCTCCACCTGTACCGGTTCTGGCTTGTTCCGAAGTGGCACCCGATGCTGGGCAGCAAAAGCAGCGTCCATATAAGAGCGGGTTGCCCCTGAATCCACCAGAGCATGGGTAAGAATCCATGGCCCTCCTGGAGGGTATAGATGTACCGGAACCATAAGGTGTTGTAATTCAATTGGTGCGGCCCCATTCTGTGCTGTTTGGGACCCCCGGTAGCTAGGGCCATCAGCTACTGGGGTTGGCGGTTTCCCCTGCGGCTGGCGTTTCTCTGGACAAGACCGAGCGAAGTGTCCACTTCCGCCACAGTAAAGACAGAGATTTCCCTCCCGACGCCGCGCCTTCTCTGCAGGGGAAAGGCGTGGCCGCACTGCCCCGAGCTGCATAGGCTCCTCCGTTAAATCAGTTGTGACCGTGGGGCTGCTGGAAAAAGCTGGTGCCATGAACTGGAAGTGTCGGCGACCCCGGGCCTGACGACGATCCTCCAACCGATCGTCTATTTGTAGACACCGTTGAATGAGAGTGTCTAGCGTGGTGGGGCGTTCCATTGTGGCCAACTGGTCCAGTACCTCGTCTGAAAGCCCCTCGAGATACTGGTCCCGCAGTGCCGAATCATTCCAGGTCAAGTCCTGTGCCAGCAGCCGAAACTCCGTGGTATATGCGGCCACCGTGGACTTGCCCTGTTTCAAACGCCGAATCGCCCGGTTGGCTTGACTCCCTTTCTGGGGATTGCCGAACGCGGCCTCCAAATGATTGCAAAACCCCGTATAGTCTGCCAGCAAGGGGGAGTCTTGCCTGAGTAGCGGCAACGCCCACTTGGCCGCCTGGTCCTTTAACAAACTAATCAAAAAGTGCACCTTGGTGCGGTCGTCAGGAAAGTTCCGGGCTCGCCCCTGAATATACAGCTTGGCCTGGGCCAGGAACATGGGAAAGCTGGCCGGGGCTCCATCAAATTTCTCAGGCAAAGCCACTGGGTACTTGCCAGGAGCCGGGGCGTCGGCCCCAGGAGCCGGTAGGGCTTCCAAGCGTTGCTGAAGTGCCACAACCGCGTCACTGAGCTGCTGCACGGTGTGAGTCAAGGTCTGGTTCCTCTGGGCCAAATCCACCAGTGCAGCCGCCTGGTCAGCCATGGCCTCTGGCTCTTCCCGAACGCACCCCTACGAAGGGGGAGTGCGGGTATGGCGGGAGCAAACTGTGCTGGTCCCAGGGGGGATGAGGTACTATTACCGTAGGCCAAGATCAACAGGGAGCCGGGCGGGGTAGCAGGAACGATGGTAGGGCAGAAGCAGGAAGCCAGGCGAGGAACCGGAACACTGGTAGGGTAGAAGCAGGAGTCCAGGCGGGGAACAGGAACACTGGTAAGGCAGAAGCAGGAGTCCAGGCGGGGAACAGGAACACTGGTAAGGCAGAAGCAGGAGTCCAGGCGGGGAACAGGAACACTGGTAAGGCAGAAGCAGGAAGCCGGGCGAGGAACAGGCACACTGGGAGTGCCGAACAAGGACTGGGTAAAGCAGATACTTCACAACGACGTTGCTCCCGCAACCTGGGACCGGGCTGCCTGACCTTTATCTTCTTCTAAGGCCGGGGGCGGTCCCGGCCCCCAGAAGCCCCGCCTCTCTTGGCCTTAAGGCGAGCACTCCTCCTGGGAGACACCAGTTCCCTTCGCCTCTCTGCCCTAAGCCTCTGCAGATCAGGAGAGGCCGAAGGGTTACTGGGCCCCGGGGGAGGCTCACCTGTAGCCACTGAGTCTTCCAGCACCTCTGGGGCCTGAATGATTTCACCTGGTGCCTGCTCTTGAGTTTCCTCAGCAACTAGGCCTTGCCCCAGTTCAGCCGGCCCTGGAGGCGGGGACTCCTGCGCCGGCTGGGATTCCTCCGGATCACTCTCAGACTCGGAATCCCAGGCCATCACAGAATGCAATATACAGCAGTAATAATACTGCTCTAATAATGTAGATTAATAAGAAGTGCTACTAGGGCTGAGCTAATGGGCTCAGGTCCGCTGCCATGTGCAGGCTATAGCCCCCCCCCCCAATGTCTAAGTGGTGCCACAGCTGGGATATGTGTACAGTGGTACCTTGGGTTAAGAACTTAATTTGTTCTGGAGGTCTGTTCTTAACCTGAAACTGTTCTTAACCTGAGGTACCACTTTAGCTAATGAGGCCTCCCACTGCCGCTGCACCGCCACCACACAATTTCTGTTCTCATCCTGAAGCAGAGTTCTTAACCTGAGGTACTATTTCTGGGTTAGCGGAGTCTGTAACCTGAAGCGTATGTAACCTGAAGCGTCTGTAACCCGAGGTACCACTGTATTTATTTCTTATTATATTTGCATGCCCCCTTTCCTTCCAAGAAGTTCAGAGTTGTTCAACAGTATGTCGCCCAGAGAACCTAGATCATGAGGGTTACTAAACAATAATAATTAATTGGTAATCAATTAGTAATTATTAATAGCTTTAAATTGTAACGTTTTGGTAGTCAAAGTGATATTTGAGGGGATGAGGAGGCAAATTTTCACATGGGAGGGTGTCGCACATCTCTCGGCAGGACCTAAAACATCTCCTGAATGGTAGATGAAACAAGAGATGAAGATGGACTACAATAAATGGGAGAGTAAGGCCAGGAGTCAGAGAAAATAAGTGTGCATTTGCTAGGGGGAGATGAAGATGATCTAAAATCAATAACTTATTATCTCTTACTTCTCTGGAACGAAGAATCCTCACCACTTGATGTCACTGTAGCACTTAATGTTTGGTTATAATTATTGGCTAGACCTGGGTTGTTGTTTTTTGTGTCTTGCAGCATGGTTTTATTTTTGGGTTGTCCCCCCCACTTCATTTTCTTTAAACTGTACAGATCTGAAAGGTAGCAATTAAACAGAGAGGTGGTAATAATCCTTACATCTGACAATGAAATTTGTTCGTCGTTAAAATTCAAGCAAACATCACAGAGTGCCCAGAGAGCGCTGAATTGATTTGCAATAAGTGGAGCTCAAGTGATTCAACTCTTTGTAAATCTGTTGAAGTGTTTTGTTGTTTTGACAGGAGAATGCCTTTCTTTACACATTGTCCCTGAACCCTGGTTTTCTTTTCAGGAAAGAACAATGGGGTAGCCACCCACCGTGATTAATTAAAAACTTCAAAAGTAGAGCTGACTGGAAGGTGCCATGGAAAGTTTTGTACTCAGGATTTTTTAAAATTAACTTATTCTGACTAATCATCTCCCTAATGGGTGAAGACTCAATGCATTATTGGACCAGGTAAGTTCTGAGTAGTGTAAATTAGTCATTGGGTTGGATCCCGTCTTTTCTCCCACCTGTGAGAGCAACTCTGAACTCTTCCTAAGTGCACCTTCTGCTTTCAGCTCCCAGCATCACCTATCACACTGTTTTGAGGGTCTGGGTGACGTTCCAGTATGTGGGGACTGTAGGGAGAGGGGGGAATTGACAAAAGTTGCCATTCCCCCTCCATCAGTGTGGGATGCACCCATTGGATCACCCATTGGTGGGATGCACCCATGGAAGTCCAAGTCTGGGTCAGGAATGGGGGAGAAATCCAGTTCAGTTCACATTTAAAAGTTGATCCACCAACCCGCATTTTCCTGAAACAATTGCAAACTGAAACAATGGTTATCCTTTAAAATACTCATGTCCCTGAATTTTGCAACAGTTATCCAACCATATAATGTGTCTAAAAATGCACATATTAGGGGAAGTGTGCATGAAGACACATATTTTAGTCAAAATAGCATACAAAAGTGCATTATATCAGGGAAAATGTGTACATGAGGTAAAATTGCATACAGAATTGTGTATATTAAGAGAAATTCACACTAAAATACTGATGAATTTTCATTAGGATGTTAAAACGAAGACTTTCCAAACTGATGTGGAAATGTGGAAAACAGAAAATTGTTTAAAGTATGGTGACACTGAGGACATTATTGGAGTTCACTGGGAAGAGCAAATTGCCAAATACAAGGTCATTGGACTACAACAAAAACACTTTGAAATGAAATTTCACTGCAATATTTCTGAAGCAAAGTTAATCTAGCAAATTCTGTTCTGTTCAGTTCAGGCATAATCAAGACTCTTGAATTTCTTCCCCATTGGAGATGTTAAAGTCACTTCACATAGTCAGATAGATAGCATTATCACAGTGCGTGTTGTTGTGAACGGATCACGTTATTCATATACCTTCAAATCTTGCATGGGAGCTATGGCTGGGTAAAATTCAGGCTGGACTAGTGGCTGACATCATCTCCCAAAATTCTCCTCAGAGCTGAAATCTAAAATGGTGGGCACCAGCCCAACAGAGTGTTAACAATATCAGTTTATTTCTCACTTAAAATATTGCCTCAGTTCCTTAAATAGGATAGCGAGGGCCACACAGTTGTGCCACTTTCTCTTGCGTTTTGCTCCTATTGTTTGCATTCTTTTCCCTGCTATACTCATATTTTTAGATATATCTTCCAACTGAGAATAACATTTCATGTGTTCAACGAAGTACAGTCTAAGTCACAAAAGTTTACAGCATAATAAATCTGTTGGCCTTTAAGATGCCGTCAGATTCTTTTCTTGCTTTTTCTTGCAATGAGCTAACATAGTTCCCCCTCTGGAACTGGCGAAACAGACTTTCTTTGCGTAAAACGACACCAAGAACAACCTGAAGGGTGAACATGAATAGAATCTCATCTGTCCTGCCTAGAAAGAGTCTTATACAGTGGTATCTCGGTTACAAATGCTTCAGGTTACAGATGCTTCAGGTTACAGACTCCACTAACCTAGAAATAGTACCTTGGGTTGAGAACTTTGCTTCAGGATGAGAACAGAAATTGTGTGGCGGCAGCACGGCAGCAGTGGGAGGCCCCATTAGCTAAAGTGTTGCTTCAGGTTAAGAACAGTTTCAGGTTAAGAACGGACCTCAAGAATGAATTAAGTTCTTAACTCAAGGTACCACTGTAGAACACAAATGCTGTGTCCCTCTAAAGAAAGAGGCTTCCACAATAGAATTTCCACCCTCCACTCCCCATGTGCCCCCTAAGTCTGTTCTAGGTGTTTTCCCAAACCTCCAGAGCAGATTTGGGGAGAGCAAAGGGGGCACATGGGGAGTGAAGAAGGAGGACTTGCATTGGCCAAGCAAAAATCTTTCCAATGATGAAATGCATCAGTTGGATACTGCCCATGGATAAGTTAGCATAAGAAAGTTCATGAAAGAAATTATGGTGTATTTAGCCACTTGTGTCTTCCCACAAAATCTTTGCAGAGCTGATCAGGAAAGAAGGATGGAGGATGTTCCTGCTGTGAGCTTCCTTGAAGTTAACATCTTACGAGCCAAGTCCAATTTAGGGTGATTTCCCACAACAGCCCCCTTTCCACATTGTTCAGGAGGGTCCACAACTCAGAGCCCACCTAGAGTGCCAAAAACCCATATGCCACCACTGTAAAGAGCCGTTGCAAATTATTTGGCTTGTGTTTTGTAACAGTGAGGAGCACTTTGTAAATTTTGTGCAGTTTCATTTGCAAAGAGCCTGCGGAGCTCCTTTGCAGAGTGTTGTCTATTTCATGCTCACTGCCTTTGGCTCTGCTGCCCATGACTTAGAAGAATGAGGAGCCCCAAAATATTCAGGCTCGAGTACGAAGCAGGGTGATGAAAATGCTTGCATCTCTTAAATAGCAAAATGCTGGGTCAAAGAGAATTGTTCCTGGTAATTCTTCCTATAGACTTTTCTGTTTGCATTTAAAAAATCAGAGTAAATGAAAACTTCAAAGAAGGGATGAAAATACTTTATGTTATTGATTAGGAGGAAAGGATAGATTGACTTTGCATGCCAGAGAACAAATGCACATTTCAGAGTGCTTAAGTGGGAAATCCTAGTGCTTTGAAAAAGACTGGATGCTGAGCAAGACGCATTAACAACCACAGTTTAGCAGTTATAATTGGAGATCCTCATAGTAATTAAACTTCTGTTACAACAGTTCTGCCAATCGTATCTGAGCTGGACGTTGGGGCTGCATCCTCTGAATCCATTTAAAACAAAAAGGAAAGGTTCTGCATAGTATCTCCCATTAGCTCTGTCTTAATTGCGCTTGGCTCCAAAATAGAAGATGGAATCAGACACATTTGCAAACTCCTTTGGGAAACTCACGAGCATGTTTACTATGTTTCCATGTATCTGAAAGTCAATCGAAAAAATCAGCCCAGAATCCAAAAACCGAATACAGTGGTACCTGGGGTTACAGACACTTCACGTTACAGACACTTCAGGTTACAGACTCCGTTAACCCTTGGGTTAAGAACTTTGCTTCAAGATGAGAACAGAAATAGTGCAACGGTGGTGCGGCGGCAGCGGGAGGCCCCATTAGTGAAAGTGGTACCTCAGGTTAAGAACAGTTTCAGGTTAAGAACGGACCTCCAGAACGAATTAAGTTCTTAACCTGAGGTACCACTGTATGGAGCAATGGCATAAATAGGTCAGGACCGACTAAGGTTGGAGGAGAAATTGAATTCATTTTGCATTTAAAGGCAAATCTTCAAATTTACACTTTCTGAAGCCAGGAGTGGCTGGTGGGACAGTGGAGGGGGGCAGCTCCCAATACATTGCCCCCAAAACAAAATTTTGGGTCATTCGCTCACATTGTGTGCTTATCAGTCCTGCATTTCACAAAGTGAGGCTGTCCAAGATGTTACCTGTGGACTTAAGAGCTCCAGTTTTCAAATTTTATTTTAAAAAATCAGTGGAGGATTTTTTTTTTTAAAGTTAAAGGATTCATTTAAGCCCCCCCCCCCAAAAAAAAATCCCCTATGATGCTCTAACAAAAATAAAACCCAGATAATATATAGCTCTTAACAAAGGCTTTAACAAATCTGTTTTTTTTTTATCCTCTGAGATTTTTTATGACCAATCGGTTCCTCTGTCACATAACCAACTTTTCACATGATTAATTGATGCAAAACTCGACTGGTTACAGATTCAGAAAATATTTTATTTTGCTTCCCTGGCAGTTTGCCGTGTATGTTGTATGTATTTGAATGTATAGTAATACTGCAAACATCACATATCAAGGGACTAGTTTCTCAAGTATACACAGCTCTCCCTTTTCAATTATATTTCTCATTGACAGTTTTGAAGTCAGTATATGAACAGGCCCTGAGGGAGGAAATTGATATGATGAAATTGAATAAACTCTTGTCCATAAAACCAGAGAAAACTAGGTGAAAATAGTTCATAGATGGTTCCTCTTATTGTTTTCCTTACAATTAGATGTCAATGCCCTTTCAATGTTCTTCAAGATGTTTTTATATATATTAATATATGTTATTTGTTTTCTTCTGGATACATACAATGTCCATGATATGTATTTTCCTCCTGCTTTCTTTTTAAAAGACGTATATCCATTGCATTAAAAATGAACTAAAATAAAATAAAATCCAGATCTCTTCAGAATTCCACAGGCAGCATTTGAGACAGCCTCATTTGTAATGCCTATTGGAGACTTGTAAGCCCTATCAGTGGTTACAGACAACACAAAGGGAAATATTTCTGTGAAGTAGCAATTCTATAAAACAAAATATTAAAGCAAGCATACCACTCAGTCACCTCTTATTTTAAGGGAAATAAGAGCAATGGGCTTAATAGTTTGCAGTTTTGCAGGCTTAGGGCCAGGGCCAGATTTAGGTTTCATGAGACCCTAAGCTACTGAAGGTCATGGGGCCCTTTATATGTCCAGCTGTCCTTTGTCAACAACAAATTGTCACTGTTTTTTGAGTTGAATATCTGCTATATGGTAATTTATGGACCTAATAGGTATCTAAAGCCATTTGCACATGATGCCATGTAACCAGTCCATGCAGTATGTAGGCACCCTATATATAGAAATGAGCAAACCAGTAATATGTTAGGAAGCAGGCTAGCAGGCGGGGCCCATTACTTACATCATAGGAGCCTACACAACACAAAACACTATTGCTGTATGTAGGTTTTATTTCATTTGTTTTTTATCTTATATTCTGGAAATTTGGGGGGGCCAGAGAGTGGGGCCCTAAGCTATAGCTTGTTTAGCTTATGCATAAATCCAGCACTGGGCACATCCATAGCCCTGCTTGTCCCATGGGTCTGAGAGGTTTTGCCCCTGTCCTGTGCTTTTTTAGGTTTTCTGTTTGCTCAGCCACTTTCCTCAGGAAAATCCACTCTTTACCACTGAATCAGAGCAAATGTCAATCTGCAGAAAACCCCAAGGGAAAGCGGCAGGACAAGCGGAAGTGTGGATGAGCCCCGTGTTCACTCTTGAGGGGCTCCTGTGCCTGTAAATTTCATCCACTTTGGCCAAAGGGGGAAATATTATAGGTGCTTTTAGATTCCTCCTTTTTGTTAATGGGAAACATACATCTTCATTTGTTCAGAGTGGCTCAGAACTCAAATTACAGCTCAAAGCAGACAAAATACTAAGTATTTCAGAAACAGATTGGATTTTTTTTAATATAAAAAATGTATCACTACAAATAAAATATGACTTTTTAGGCTTGTGCACACCCCAATTTGATACCAATGAAGTATGATTCGCATGAACTGGATATTCTGAATGGAAAGAAGTGTGGATGTTAATGTGTGTATTTACCATAACCATGCCAACAGCCTGAATACCATTGGATTACTTGGGCACAGTGAATTTGTATTTGCAGAGCCTCAGAGCTGGAATATGTTCTAGACGGCATGCCATTTTGCTCGTTATATTCTGAACCATGCTCTAAATTTCTTGATGCTATTTTAGTCCACTTACAGTCAAGTTCTGATTCAGATGACACTTGCGTGACCCGCACGCTTTCTCTTTATGCCTTGACAGCCTCGAGAATCTGAGCAAAAACTGTTTCAGACTTGGCTGATAATTGTCATGGTGACATTTTGATCTGTCATACTCTTTGGTATATTCAACTTTTTTTGCTGTTCATTGCAAGGAATTCAATGGCGTGCTCTTCCGATCATTCCATCATTGCAAGCATTTCGGCTTGACAGATGGAATGATCTCTTTTCTCCTACTTCTGCATGCTCTTCTAGGAGTTCTCCTGACCCCACACCCATGAGCCAATTTCAGGGTGTGTGGGGGAGCAGGTGGGAAAGGAGAGGGAGGAAAGCCTCATTGTGTAAGCAGAAGTCCTTGCAAAGGGCTGACAAGATTTATTAGATGAATCCTGCCCATCATTTTTAAGATTTAGGGTTTATTGGTTTTCTTTTTAACCTTGAGCTAGAATTTCTGAAAGTCTTTATATGATGACCATTAGGCAAAAACAACTATAGCTTACTGATCCTGGTACTTACATTATTACATTTCTTCTCCCCCCTCCCCAGGAATGAAAATATTACGTTGTAGGGTTTAAATTTCATCACACACATTTGCTCACAGCTTTGTGTAAACTTATCCTGTAGTGAAAGTCAAGTAGCAAAGAAATGAAACTAAATATCACATAAATCACTTAACTAAACAAATACAATTAGGAACCAGCAGTTGCCATTAGCAGCATTTTTTATTTTATCTTGTGGGAGGTGGGGTTATGCTTACATTCATTTTGAAGTCTATGGGCTAATACAAGGGGCCCAAAATTGATCACTCTCTAATGGGGTCAGAAGCCCACTTTCTGTACTTGTGGGAAACATCTTGTGAGTGCCTATCTTCAGGCAGAAAAATGATTTTTTGAAAAACCAAAGTGGCCTACAAAGAGGATAAAATACCATTAAAATAGGGTTGTAGCCAAGTAAGCATAGATCCATTGATATTAATGTAGGTTTGTCGTGTTCATTAATTTCAGTGGGTCTACTCTAAGCAGGACCAACATTGAACACAAGCCATACAAATAAATTTAAAAGCAAAAAATAAATAAAGGAATCACAGCCATCTTGCTTTAAAGTGGCCTTGTGAATTGGCCTTGGCTTAATTTTCCAGTAGACACAGATGCTTTCAGCTCCCTGAACAGGAATTGTTTTGCAAGGGCAGGACTAAGCATTATGGTGAGAAATACTGAGCAGGCACCTAAAAGGCCATTCACAACATTTCATGTGCTGTGCTCACCACCCTCTGTAAAGACTTTCTGTCTGTGGCTGTCAAGCCAACGTACCACACAGTGACACAATATGAGAGGACACTTTCTGTTGTGGACCGGTAGAAGGTCATCAATTGTTGTTTAACATAATTCTTTCGCAAGACCCTGAGGAAATGGAGGCTCTGTTCGGCCTTCCTAACCACCTGAGTTATATTGTTTTTCCAAGTGAGGTCTTCACTAAGGTAAACTCCCAGGAATTTAAAGGAAGAGAGACTCTCCACACAACCCCCCCGATATACAATGGGGCTAGTTCCCCTCTCTTCCTCCGAAAGTCCAACACCATCTCCTTCGTCTTGCTAATATTTTTGTTGTTGTTTTAGTCATTTAGTCGTGTCCGACTCTTCATGACCCCATGGACCAGAGCATGCTAGGCACTCCTGTCTTCCATTGCCTCCCGCAGTTTGGTCAAACTCATGCTGGTAGCTTTGAGAACACTGTCCAACCATCTCGTCCTCTGTCGTCCCCTTCTCCTTGTGCCCTCGATCTTTCCCAGCATCAGGGTCTTTTCCAGGGAGTCTTCTCTTCTCATGAGGTGGCCAAAGTATTGGAGCCTCAGCTTCAGGATCTGTCCTTCCAGTGAGCACTCAGGGCTGATTTCCTTCAGAATGGATAGGTTTGATCTTCTTGCAGTCCATGGGATTCTCAAGAGTCTCCTCCAACACCATAATTCAAAAGCTAATATTTAGGTGCAAGTTATTCTCTAGGCACCATGTAGATACTTTTTGAACCTCCCCCCCCCCCCGTACGCTGATTCATCTCCACCTGTAATTAGACCCATTATGGTAGTATCATCTGCAAACTTAATAATTGCATAGATGGATCATATGAAATACAGTCATATGTATACAACAAGTACAGGTAGGGATTCAACACACATTCCTGTGGGGTGCCAGTGCTGAGCTTCAGGGAGGTAGATGTAACATTGCAGGGTGTGTCTTGGGGGAAGGATTTTGGTGGAGGGGCTTGCTGGATAATGTATCTCAGTGATCAAGGAGAGGGGATGCTAACAAGGGAATGTGTCCTTTGATAAACATTCCTCACTCATGTCGTGAAACAGTTTGAGGAACGGCGACAATACAAGCCATGCAGTTGTGTGAGGAATCCAGATTTCACAGCCGAGGACATTCCTTCTCTTTAACAGCAGAAGAATTGTTGATAAATCACCCCCTCATTTAGCTAGTTTAGAAATTATGAACATGGTTCTAACTTGAGACTTGTGTCCATTGATTATTGTGCAATAGCACTCTTCATTCTCCCCTGCTGCTGGGGAATGTTTGTTGCTTAATCGTGGCTCATATACAGACTTGGCATTCCTTCAGAAGCCCTTAGATGATGTGATGCTGCTTAATAATAGGCTTAATAATCCCTGAAGTCTTTAAATTAAACACAGATGAATCCCAGCCAGAAGTAACACAGAGGCACTATAATTGTTTGAGAAAATTGAGATGAGGTGAGAGTGCTGAAGAGAAATCCCTTTAGGGTGGTTGGAAGAGGAGAGAGAGAGAGAGAGAGAGAGAGAGAGAGAGAGAGAGAGAGAGAGAGACCTCCTGATTAAATTGCTTGAGGGCTAAGGTAAGCATTTAATGTACTCCTGACTCAACCAGATTCTCCACACTGGGGAGCAAGCTAGATGATTCCACAGCATTGCAGGCTACGACTCAGCACCTTTTCTAGAGAATGACTTAGCACATATCCTGTACACAATTCAGCCAAGAGCATGAATTAGCTCCTTTGAATGGATGTAGTGCTTTTGTAGACCATGAGTTGAGGTTCTATGATTCTGAACATGTTAACATAATTCAACATGCTGAGAATGATGATTTGGGATCTTTTAAGTACACAACAGCCATTGGGCAAATAGTACTTTGATATGATATGAACTGGTACATAGTATGAAGAGCAAAACATCACGTTTTCATATAGTGATTTAGCACAATCTGATAATGGGTGATACTTCAATGTTAGTCATACTTAGATTAGGTACACTGGAATCAATTGATTTCAGTTAGGTCAATTGATTTCAGTGGGTCTACTCTGAAATAGTTGAATATCATCCAATGAGTCCGCATTTTTACTAACCATAGGCTTATGCATCCTGAAGCAGTAGAGCAGGGAGCAGGCTGGCATTTGCTGACATAATTTGCACAATCTAAGCAAATTTTTTTGCAGATCATTACTTGGCATTTTTCAGACTGTGATTCAGTACCTTTTGTATATGATGATGACAACTCCAAATTTTTGCAGAGTTCAAACTGAGGCTTACTTATTTAGAACTCTGGATAAGAACAAAAGAAAACCCAGCATGACTCTGTAACTTTTGCAGAACAGCGCTTGACACTGTTTAGCACTTAACACTCTCCAATGAAAGTATACAAAGGGCGAAATCTCTCACTTCATTAATTCATTACATGCAAGGAGATATTATTTTTTTAATGTGCCATAGCATTCAAACTGACATGGTTTGTTCCAATTCAAATAATCTCTCAACTTCATTGTACACTTTTGTGGGTCCTCTCTTCTGCCTTTTTTTTTTCTTTTCTAGTTTATGTCTTGAGCCACAAAAGGGCCCAGTGGAAAATAATGAATTGTCACAAGACCAAGGTATGGTATCTCTAAAGTTCTCTCCCAGCCCTCAACCCCAACTTCTTTTTCTCTGTTTCCAACAAATTTCTTCTCTCAGATTTCTTGGTTCCAAATCGAGAACTCTCCTGCCATGTCTTTCTTGGGGACCTACAGTACTTGTCTCTATAATTCAGGTGTGTTACTTCTATATAGCATGCAAAATGGGAAATGGGTGATCTCAGATCCTGGCATTCCACTCCCGGAACAGCAATTGACCTTGCAGAGAGGCATCTGCTGATGTAAGAAAATGGGAGGCAGTATTTGCTAGTTGCCCCTTCCTGCTCCCTGGAGGGTGTCGCAAATCTCTAAAACAGTTTTCATTTTGTTTTGTTTTGCGGGGGACACAGTGTGGTAGCATGAAGGATCACACCCTTCTGTTACATTAGCTGATGTCTCTGCTAGATCAAAACTACATTATGATATTCCCTGAAGTTTAACCTGCTGCTTTACAATAGCTACCTTCCAGGGTCTGAGATTTTTTAGTTTTGAAAAAAGGAAAGTAAGAGGCGACACCATAGAACTTTATAAAATTATGCATGGCCTGAAGAAAGTGGAAAGCACCATCCCATATCTTTATTACACTGTTGTGTGTGTGTGTGTGTGTGTGTGTGTGTGTGTGTTTTAGAAGGGACAGATGTATTCTACATGCTAGAGAATTCAGTTATGTGTTCAACAAATTCTATATTCTGAGCATATGGAAATCCTGAACACTGTGATAGGTCCAGGAAGGAAGGCCTTGACATTACCAAGAAAAAGATAATTGCTAGAGACAGGAATAAAGTCTTCAGCAGCATGTGCTTATTTCCTGATGATCGTTTTATTTTAGGAATATGGTTTGGACTTAGGTTTTTCATAAATGGTTTTGTGGAAATTGAGGAATGAAATGTAACATCTGTTCTGTTTTATCTGTGCAGAAAGTTCAGAAGAGAAAAGGAAAACTTGCATAGTTGTGTGACGAAAACACATCCCTGTGGCAATAAGCCTTCAAAGCCCTTGATAAAATAAAAACCAAATTCGTGACAAAAATGTTCACAGCTGGGAAGGGTGAAGAAGCGATAGATTATGCCTTCTTGGTAAGATTAGAACCGACAGTCTGAAAGTGTTTTTCATACCATAAGCACATCCAATACATCCCAGAAATCTGTAAACTGATGTGGGGAAATTATGAATACTGTGCTAGCAACAGTAAAGGAAGAAAGAGTTGCCTTAGAGAATGTGCCCTGTTGCACCAGAACACCAGCCAATTAACTGATGTATTAAAACCACAGGGGCAGGGGGTTGAGATAACTTAGACTTCACAATGAGTTATTTCCATCCCTTCTTCCATTTTCTGCTTAAATGAGGCTAGCTTCCCATGATTTTGAAAAGTAAGCATGCAATGTTATCTGCCCTGCC
This sequence comes from Podarcis erhardii, assembly GCF_964252035.2. Taxonomy (NCBI): domain Eukaryota; kingdom Metazoa; phylum Chordata; class Lepidosauria; order Squamata; family Lacertidae; genus Podarcis; species Podarcis erhardii. The sequence goes on along the minus strand of NC_138515.1, from coordinate 23,677,206 downwards.
CATCACTGCAAATGTGTACAAAATAGATGACTAACATTCATGTATGTACTATCTCATCTAGGGATGTTGAAAAATTCTGATGGAAATGGGGGTGCTAGCTTACTCATCCCTTGTTCAGAATGGAAATGGATGCAGTAAATATGTTCAGTATTTGCTGTGGTTCTTTTCGGTCTGCAAGCAATATGTAATTGATTACGTTTCCCCATTTGCATTATGCTTCATTCCCGTTGAAATGAATGGTGTGGAATAATGTAATGGTAACATGATTAATTACATAAATTTTCACCATAGCCAATGGTGTCATAATATAAAGATGAAATATAAATAAAGAGAAATAATATGGTTTTCATCAAAATTGCAGTACAGTGGTACCTTGGTTTTAGAACAGCTTAGTTTACGAGCAACTTGGAAATAGAATGCTGTAAACCTGGAAGTAGGTGTTGTGGTTTGTGAACTTTACCTTGGAAGCTGAACATGTTCTGCTTCCTGTTGAGTGTGTTCTGTTTGTAAATTGAGTCCCCCCACTGCTAATCAGAGGCTTCATGTTGAGTCTGTCAGCTATTTAGGACCAAGCACCCATGCAACACAGAGGTGATATTTGGAGCTTTTGTTTTTTGCTATTTTTTGTGGTTTTGTTTGCGTAGCTTTTTCGGGTTGTTTTTTTTTTTACTGTGACTTGTTCTTCGTTTTATGGGACTGACTTGTGACTGTGGTGTGTGACTCCGTTTTTGTGACTTGTTTTTGTGACTGCATGGAACCCAATTCAGCTACTGATTAATTGATTGTGTGGCTGCAGAAATGGATAAAAGCCCTCCATCCAAACAATGACTATTATCAGTGCACGTAAGGGGAAAAATTAATTTTAATTTTTATCATCTACAATACTGTCTTTTTATTTTATAGTACAGTACAATGATTATTGCTTTCATTTTATTAATCAATGGTCTTGTTAAATAGTAAAAATCATGTTAAATTGCTGTTTTAGGGGTTGTTTTTAAAAATCTGGAATGGATTAATCCATTTTGCATTACTTTCTATGGGAAAGTATGCCTTGGTTTTAGAATGATTTGGTTTTGAAACAGACTTCCGGATGTCAAGAATTGATCAGGTATGGATCTCCAATGAATTAACGTCAAGAATTTTAGAGATTGAAATTCAACCAAAGGTACTTTCGGATCACAATTCAATAAAGTTTGTAATGAAAGGATTTGAGGAGAAATCTTTTAGGTGGAGATTAAATGAATACCTTCTCGATGACCAAAGGATTGTGGAGAAAGCTCAAAAAAAATTAACAGATTATTTTGTGAACAATTGTAACAGAGATACGAAAATGAGTATTGTATGGGATGCCAGCAAAGCTGTGATGAGGGGCTTTTTTATCCAGCAGAATTCGATTAAGAATAAGTTTAGAGAGAAAGGAAAGAAAGAGATTCTAAAACAGATAATGGGAAACGAGAAAAAAATTAATTAAAAGGCCAAATAATTTGAAAATAAAACAAAATATAAAGATTTTACAATCACAATTTGCAATGATAATTAACAAAGAAGTGGAATGGAATATAGAATGAAACAGAAAAATTTTGAATTCGCAAATAAATCAGGGAAATGGCTGGCTTGGCCGATTAAGAAAAGGAACGAACAGAACACAATTAACAGGATCGTAGAGGGAAAGGAAGTAGTTAATCCGAAAGATATCAGAAGAGGATTTGTGGACTTTTATAGAAAACTATATTAAAAAAGGAGAACTCATCCAAAGATCTAGTTGTGACTGCTGAGTTTTCCTTGGGCTCTGAATGTACTACCATAAATGCTGGGATCCTCTAAGTCTGCTAATAGGGTTAGGTCTCCTAAAACCATTAGAGAAGGAACAAAAATCTGGCACTTGCAGAAAAGTCCTTAAAAGGGGTGTCAGATCATCGCTAAGGCTCATTTTCTTGGCTGTTATTTATATTAGTGTTTTCAGGAAAGGAAAGCTGATTTTTTCTTCTTCAGAGAACAGATTAAATGGGGGGAGAGGGGTCACATTCAGCTGAATATTCAGACTTTCTCTGACAACCAAAAACAGGAGTATAAGATCTAATCATTTCCTGATCACAAATCAGTTTTAAAAGGAGGAGACTGCCATCTTCTGCATGTTTCTAGCCCAATGGTTTATTTCTGTCCTTTCTATCACTTTCATTATAGCCACTCCTCACTCTTGTCATGCTGTTTCCCTTATGTCACAGAAAGATAGTTAATCCATCTTTCATGGGAGAAGATTTGTCCTCCTCTTGACTAATCCATGGCATTAAAATCTAATTTGTTAGCTGCTCAGTATTCCTGCCTTTCTGGTTTACAATGAGGATATGATGATGCCTCATTTTCTTTCTTTATTCTGTACTTATGCAAACAATCCATGTGTCAAAGCTCTCCATGTAATTGCATAATAACTAATGTTAAAAGCGAAGGGCAGCTCTGTGGAATGACATGGGTCAATATATTATTTAAACTTATCTATTGATAAAACACAGACTGATATCAAACTTTACCAAAATGAGAGAGTGCAAACCTTGTTTGTTAGCAACATTTTTAAAAGTCCCTACTTCGTTTCGTCCACAGAGGATCTCCAATATCCCCTGCAGAAGATAACCTTGTTTTTGCTAAGCCTGGAGTTTATCTAACATGCATTTCTGATATGACTTGATCCCTTCTGCTTTCTGCTGAAGATGCACATATTTGTAGCACTGGCGGAGGAAGAGGAGTGCGGGGGGAGCGCACCGCCCCTGGCAGTGCGATCCCCAGGGTGCCATCACAGCTGCCCCCCACCCGTGCTGGGAGCCCTGCCCCCACAGGTGGCCCACCCCACCCCCAGGATGCGCACCAGGCCCTCACCCGCCTGCTCTCTGCCCCCAGTGCCGGAGCATGAAGCTCCGCCACTGATTTGTAGCTGTAGTGTACCAGTATACATATACAGGGTCGGATTTAGGTTTGATGAGGCCCTAAGCTACTGAATGTCATGGGGCCCTTTATATGTCCAGTTGTCCTTTGTCAACAACAAATTGTCACTGTTTTTTGTGTTGAATATATGCTATATGGTAATTTATGGACCTAATAGGTATCTAAAGCCATATGCAGAAGTTGCCATGTAACCAGTCCATGCAGAACGTAGGCACTCTATATATAGAAATGAGCAAACCAGTGATATTTTAGGGAGCAGGCTAGCGGTGGCAGAAGTGTGGGGGTGTCCCATTACTTACATCATAGGAGCCTACACAGCACAAAACATTGTTGCTGTGTATGGGTTTTACTTTATTTGTTTTTTATCTTATATTTTGGAAATGTACATCTGGTTGTTTTTTCCTTTAATTTCTTTTGGGCCCCCAAGAGAGTGGGGCCCTTAGCTATAGCTTGTTTAGCTTATACGTAAATCTGTCAGTGTACATATGGGCCAAGCTATTAAGATCACTTAAATATTCAGCATAAGGGACGAGGGAGAAAGAAAGAAGAGCACCAACACTGATAACTCTGGGTGTTGTCTTGAAGGAGCAGAACTGTAGAGGAAACTTTAGTTGATAATGATGGAGTTTATGGAGCTGGCTGATCTCACCGGGAGAATCCACGACCAGAAAGAAGAGGAACACCAAGAAGAAATTCAAAGACTATTTGAATAAATATTGTAATATTAAAAATATGTAACCACTTGAAAGAATTAATCAGGCCTAGGACTAAATTAGGATTAAGTAAATAAATAAGAAAAAAGTATGATAAGAAAAGTTAGGAAATATGATTATGACTGTGATATGGTTTTATGAAATAATGATATTGGAAACTGCTATATATAGTTACTAAGAAATTCAGATGGAAGAGATTAGAGGAAGTCAAGTAATATGTTTATGAAGATGGATTGTAATTAATTAATTAAGTTTTAGTTTATGTGGTGATTAGATGTATTTTATATTTCATATTCTTTCTTCTTTTTTTCTTTTCATTTTTTCTTTTTCTTTTATTATTGTTTATTCTTTCTTTTGTTATGTTTTTGTATGAAAAATAATAAATATTATTGTGAAGAAAAGAAAGAAACTGTAGTTGATAATTGCCTTCCAACCAGAGAACTACAGAAACAGCAGTGCTGAAAGGTAACTGTAAATGGGTATTGGTGTTGTGATAAGGGTGCTTGACTGCAAGCTGGTTATGTATGGAATGCCTCTTATGTGACTTGAAATGTCTGAGGACACTCCTTTGTTTTTGTCTCCACCCCGCTTGCTCTAGCATCTTCACCCAAACAAGGAATGACTTTACCTGGGTTCTGCTTTTACTTCCAATCACAGTGCTTCAGGGAGCGATGGAGAAGGAAGCAATCAGAAGTTGGCTTGGTGTTTTCAATGTTCCTTTGTACTTGATTGACTGTTGAAAGCAGCAGCAATAGGGTCCAAAATTTTTGCTCTATCTCTCTTTCAAATCAGAACCAGTGAAGGAGGTGAAGGTCCTGTGTGAGTGTCTGGAGACGGTTGGAGGATGGATGGTGGCTAATGGATTGAGGTTGAATCCTGACAAGACAGAAGTACTGTTCTTGGGGGGCAGGGGGCGGGCTGGTGTGGAGGACTCCCTGATCCTGAATGGGGTAACTGTGCCCCTGAAGGACCAGGTGCGCAGCCTGGGAGTCATTTTGGACTCACAGCTGTCCATGAAGGCACAGGTCAATTCTGTATCCAGGGCAGCTGTCTACCAGCTCCATCTGGTATGCAGGCTGACACCCTACCTGCCCACAGACTGTCTCGCCAGAGTGGTGCATGCTCTAGTTATCTCCCTCTTCGAGTACTGCAATGTGCTCTACGTGGGGCTACCTTTGAAAGTGACCCAGAAACTACAACTAATCCAGAATACAGCAGCTGACTGGTGACTGGGGGCGGCCGCCGAGACCACATAACACCAGTCTTGAAAGACCTACATTAGCTCCCAGTATGTTTCCAAACACAATTCAGAGTGTTGGTGCTGACCTTTAAAGCCCTAAACAGCCTCAGCCCAGTATACCTGAAGGAGCGTCTCCACCCCCATCGTTCTGCCCGGAAGCTGAGGTCCAGCGCTGAGGACCTTCTGGCGGTTCCCTCATTGCGAGAAGCAAAGCTACAGGGAACCAGGCAGAGGGCCTTCTTGGTAGTGGCGCCCGCCCTGTGGAACGCCCTCCCATCAGATGTCAATAAGATAAACAACTGCCTGACATTCAGAAGACATCTGAAGGCAGCCCTGTTCAGGGAAGTTTTTAATGTGTGAAATTTTAATGTATTTTTAATCTTTGTTGGAAGCCACCCAGAGTGGCTGGGGAAATCCAGTCAGATGGGCAGGGCACAAATAGTATATTATTATTATTATTATTATTATTATTATTATTATTATTATTGCTTGAAATGACTTTTCTTCCTTTTCTTCCTTTTTTTTTAAAAAAAAATGGGTTTCATAAACAAGAATAATGTTACACAAATAAGTATACCAAGTTTTCTCATATCATTTGTATATCACAAAAATAGCATAACAAATGTGGGAAAATATCTACAACGTATGTTTCATTATGTGGTCAATGAGTAAGTTCATAGAATCATAGAATCATAGAATCATAGAGTTGGAAGAGACCACAAGGGCCATCGAGTCCAACCCCCTGCCAAGCAGGAAACGCCATCAGAGCACTCCTGACATATGGTCGTCAAGCCTCTGCTTAAAGACCTCCAAAGAAGGAGACTCCACCACACTCCTTGGCAGCAAATTCCACTGTCGAACAGCTCTCACTGTCAGGAAGTTCCTCCTAATGTTTAGGTGGAATCTTTTTTTCTTGTAGTTTGGAACCATTGCTCTTGGTTTATGAATTGGTTTAAACAATGAGGAAGAAGAAGAAGGAAAGAAAGGGGAAAGAGGGGGAGGGGGAGTGGCAAGGGGGTTATGCTTCTATTATTCTACTTGGTGGGGGGGTGTTGTGTCAGCATTACTTGTATGGGTTCTCTTCCTTCCTTTTAAACTTTCCTTCCTTACCCAAGCCCAATCATCTCGTAAAACCCCTTTCTGTCTGAATCAATCCCTCTGCCAGCTTTTATTATTATAGAATCAAAGCATCAATGAATGTTAGAGTTGGACAAGTCCCTGAAATTCACCTGGTCCAATGCGCCGTTATGCAAGAATCTCAAGCTTGTAGCAGTTCAAAATTGAGAGGAAGTGTAGGATATAAGATTAATTAAGAGGAATAAATAAACAAAACCATGAAAAACAAAATATCTATCAAACTAATGCCACAATAAAATTATGTCACATATAAATGTGGTGTCTATACAAGAATTTGCAAGTTATAGAAAAAAAAGGAGTGTGTTGTTTATACAGTCTTATTTCTTTGGATCCTAACCAGTAATGTTCTCGTTTGTGGACTGCCTATGCTTTTATCTTTCCTACCAATGTTTCCTTTACTGAGGGTTTATGACTAGTCAATTTCATCTGTCACCTGGACTCACCCCCCTTGTGACTGGTAGCTCGGCTTGGCAGATTGCGCTGAACACTGATACAGTCTGTTCTGATGCAGGGGTCTTGCCCAGAGCAAAACGACTTTGTGCATTCATGTGTACCAATGGTGCTCTGAAATGTATTCCTGCTGACATTAAATTTCTCTCTGATTTGGAGAGTTGTGCTTGGAAGCCTGCAGCATACTGCGAAAAGCTCTTCTCTTGAGCTGCGAACAATCTGGAAAGGATAATTTTAGAAGAGCTACACAATTAGCAAGAAGTAATCGTTAGCGCAGAGTTTCCTCGGGGGCAATTCCTCACCTCCCCAAACCAAAAGTAGAAATCTATGTACACTGATACATAAATCTATGTACACTGATGGATAGACATCCAGAGTACACCCCCAGAGGGACGATGGGGGAAGGCCATAATCACATTCCCGCTATCACAACACATGTAGCTTAGACAACTGAACGGGGCTAATATCTGTGCTTAAAACTTTGAGTCTGCTTATATATAAAAAATGCCATATGTTTTTCTACTCAGAAAATTGCCTTTTGCAAATCCAGCATCATAATATTTTTTCCCATTTGCACCTAGCTATGAGTTATGAGATCTCAGCATGATAGCTATGTGTATGTCAAACAAGAGCTCAAATTACATCAGAAAGTTTCTTTGGAGGCCTAAATTGGTGGTTATCTCCTGAAAACACATGAAATTGCTTTTGAGTGGCCAAATTTACTACTCTTTTAGTTATACACACACCTCTAGCAGGATACGACTAAGGTAGAAGCTGCTCTCGTCTCTTTTTATGACTCCATTTCCTAAGGAAGTCATCTTCCATAATTGTTTATTGAATGACCCCAGAATATTTTGTGCACTGATGAGCTGCTCCACACATTCATTATTGGCTTCCAAAAAACCCCACTTTCATGTGCCTAGTCCTGATTTATTTCTCTAGGTGCCATCTATTTTATTCTCTCCCTGTGTCATCAAAGCCACACAGGAAATAGCTCTTCAAAAATGACATTTTCTATTCCAGAAGAAATTGCATAATTCCTCCTCCTCCTCCTCCTCCTCTTCTTCTTCTTCTTCTTCTTCTTCATTTTAAATACCATCTCAGGAATTCTTCAGTCAGGTAAAGATATACTGTAAGGGCCTTGGACTGCGATACAAAAACAAAATGAGCAATAGGAAACATATCACTAGTACTTTAGGAGGAAATTGTATGCTAAGAGGATTGGTCTGGAGCAGAGGCCAAGAAGGTACTCTCCTTCTACATGCACAGGAGCTGGCTAGGCTGAGGATTGGAACACTGGTAACCGAATAGCATCCTTCACCACACCTGAGGGCAGCTAGCTAGCTTAAAGAGTACATGAAGGCTGTGTAGCACACACATACAACTTCGCTCCATCCATCACCTCACCACCATTGCCTCATTCTATCTAATGGTAAGGCAGGCCCTGTATACTAAAGAACACAAGTCTACATAAACATCATAATAGTTAGGCACAGTGACCCACACGCTGAAGACTTTGCAGTGGTGGTGGGAGGGGTGGAGACCAACAAGATCTTATTTGGAGCCCCCCCCCAGTCAGAGTCCCCCCCCCCCGCCAAAAAATCCCAACCCTTTATTTCACTGCAGGAAGGGAGCTTTGGGAAGTCCAGGACTCCTCTCCTAACTGGCTCTCCTATTTTCCCATAAGCACAGGAACATAGGCGGATGCCTGAGTCACATCACTGGTCCATTTAGCTAAGGACTGTTTACACCAACTGGAAACAGCTTTCCAGGGATTCAGAAGAGGATAATTTCTCAGCCTTACCTGGAGGTGCTGGGGATTGAACCAAGGACTCTTGCATTGCAAAGCTGATGTTCTCCTGCTGAGCTATGGCCCCATCCCCTATGGATGTCCTCCTGCCCCACTTTAACCTGGTCCCTCTTCCCTATATTATTAGCAGACCATCCTGTATCTCCTTGATCCCAAGCCTTGTTACATCACTGTTTCCTGAAACTTCAAATGCTGTTTAGAAATCTGTCTCTGCTATGGTAATGATGAGTAATAGCTTGTCTTGGCTGAGGAGCTGGTCTCTCCCCCTCCCAGCTGCTGAATAGCCATGAATCCTGGTCATGGCTAGTTTGGCTAGACTTGGTGAGATGTGGAGACTTACATCAAGTGCCACCAACCCCTCATTGGGTAGAGAAACTGGGGATATATTTCACCAGAATGTCTCTTAAGGAAATCTCACTATTAGCAGTGGCATTGCTTCTTTATTTTTTTTTATTCCCCCCCCCCCTAACATTGCCTGGTGACAATTTTGCATTCATAGCAGTATCCTGAACCTAGCATCATTCCTGGACATTGTGCAGGAAATAGCAGCTGCCAGTAAAAAAAATATAGTGGTTTAGAATATTAGGATAAAATTCTGCAAAATAGATTTCTTCTTTTTAGGGGGTTGATAAACAAGAAAAACTTTGGGGAAATGTCTTCAGAGATATTTTATCTCAATACTAGATTGTAGACTGTGGATTTTTTTAAAGGCAATCCAAGTACTGCATTTAGGCTCGCTAGTTTGTATTAGATATAGGCTTAGAGTATCAGAAAATGTCCAAGAAAAAGCCAGTTTGTAAAGCTAAATGTATCTGAAATTTGCTAACATTTTGTTCAATTTAGAATGTGAAACTCTGAGTGCAAAATTCAAAACTACATTTTGAATGAGAACTTTTACTTTGGACTTGCCTGGGAGGCACCAGAGATGGCTTCTTCTAGCTGTTGATGGAAAAGATTATCAGATATTAAGTGTCATTGCATGCCATCCATCAAAAGCTGTCAGTTATGAAATGCCATTAAAGTCAATTAACAAGTACAATCAAATACCAAATACAATTGCATGTTAACTATCAAATAAGGTCAAGTTCTAAATGTCATTTAATACCAGCCATCAAATATTGTCAAGTGTGAAATATCATTGTGCGTCATTTGCGGGGCAAGGCTAAATGGAAGACAAAAGCACATGTTGTTAAGTAGGCCATAGCTTGAGTCTGGGCTTTTGCATTAAGATAAAAGTAGGTAAAGATGGATTAGCAAGTCAAATAGCCGTAACAGGTACCCAACAAACAAATTCTGCTCTGGTTCTTAGGACAGCATCATCTGCAACTTAGAACTTCCTGCTCCCCAGTTCCACCTCAACACATTAATGTATTTTCATTGGCCTAAGGTAGGGGTCAGCAAACTCTTTCAGCAGGGGGCCAGTCCACTGTCCCTCAGACCTTGTGAGGGGCTGGACTATTTTTTTGGGGGGGGGGAATGAATGAATTCATATGTGTCAGAGTCACCCGTGGTCCCAGCTCACAAGAGACCAAAGTCCACTCCAGCTTATGTACAAAAGCTTTTATTGAAGAACATTAGTAGCTTTACATCCGAGGTCCGTGACCCTACGTCTGTTACGCTTAGACCGCTGAAGTCCCCTCTGAGTCAGTACCGCCTCTACACCAGTTTAAGAGGCTTGTACTGGTCCACCTCTTTCTCTCTTTCCTTTTCCGCAGGGTCTTTCTGCCCCCCTGTGTTCTCTCCCTTCGGGACTCTCCAGAGGCTGAATCCTCTGCCGCCTCCTCCCCCCTCCTTCGGGCTTTGGGACCAGGCTCCTCCCCAGGACTCTCTTCATTTCCGCGCGCCTCCCATTTTGAACTTGGCGCGCGTACGTTGCTCCTGACCTTCCCTTCGACAGTTACACTGCCCTCGATACTACTTTCCTCCCCTTCCGGCAGGACGTTTTGCCCTGATCTCCTTCCCCTCTCTGCTTCCTGTTCTGCTCCTTCTGACACACTGGTCACTCCTCCCCCCTCACTCCGTTCCAGCGGAGCAGCCGGTCTCGCTCTCCAACTCCCACTGGGGGTTCCCCCTTCGTTTCCCTGCTCCTGACTGCTTCCCCCTCTAGCTCCCCTTGGCTTGACCAGAGGGGCTCCCTTTTGGGAGTCCTCCGATTCACTGGACGGACTCATGGACAATCTTGGGTCATTGTCATCCTCTTCCTCGTCAGTCTGGAATCCTTCCCCCTCACTTTCTGTCTCCTCCCTCATCTGCGTCTCTCTCCCTGAACCCCTGACATCCATCCCCCCCTCGAAGCCCCCCTTCCCCCCTCCCGGCCCTCGGAGGCAGGTCGTGGGAGCCGCAGCTCTTCGGAGGTAGATGCAGGATCCAGTTCGTTTGCTTCAATGTCCTCTGCTAGCAGCTCGGTGTATGTGTGTTCGAATGCGGGTTCTTCACCCAAGATGTTCTCGGCTCCCTCTTCCATTGCTACGTCGTCTGGAGCTGCCTGCCAAGGCCCCGTCAGCCATTTCTTGCGCCAGTCGTCCTCTGGTTGCTCGTCCCACCGGTAAGAGGGTTCTGTGTCTACCCCCGAACACGATCCCCTGGGCGGGCTTGATTCTGGCGTTCTCTCCTCGGCGGAAGAAAAGCCCCTGAAAGTACTGTCTGAAAGTGTGGGCGTAAAGAGCCAGTCATCAAAATACTCGGCTGGCATGGGTCTATGCGGGAAAAGTGCATGGAACTCGTCTTTCAGAAGAGGTTCGTCTAAAGCGTAGTCCGGCACCCAAATATTGGCACTGGCCGGGGTACCCTCTCTGGCTAGAAGGTATTCTACTCCCTCTACCCCCCATCTCGAGTCCAGGATCTCAGTGACCTCGTTGAGTGGTTCGGCCCTGGGCACCCCCTCCCTCTCGGGTGACTGAGTGCGTGCGTGCAGTACTGTTTCAGACTCCTGAAACCTGTGCGGGGTCTTGTAGGGAGTGAGCACCGACCTATGAAAGACCGGGTGCACTCTGGAACCTTCGGGGAGGGCCAGTCGAAAAGCTACAGGGTTAATCCTAGCCTCCACCTGGTATGGCCCTAGCTGCCTGTGTCCCAGCTTCTTCTTAGCCAACGACCTGGCTGGCATCGCTTGGGCCGCTAACCATACCCAGTCCCCCACCTGGATGTCCTCTCCCACTCTCCTGTTTTTGTCTGCCTGCACCTTATATGCTTGTTTGGCTAGCTCCAAATGTCTCCGCAGCTCCTCGTGCACCTCTTGCAGTTCTGCTGCGAACTGGTCGGCTTCTTGCGTCACCCCCTCTCCCGGTGTTACGAACCCCGGGAAGGTTCTGGGATGACGACCATTGTTCGCGAAGAACGGCGTCACCCCCGTCGACGCGTGCTTCGTGTTGTTGTAGGCAAACTCCGCCATCGGCAGGTAGTCCACCCACGCCGCCGGGCGCTGATTGGCGTAACATCTCAGGTACTGCTGCATGATCGCGTTGACTCTCTCTGCTTGGCCGTTGGTCTGCGGATGCCTTGCCGACGTTAGGTTGATCTTGACATGCAGGATACCTAGAAGCTTCCGCCAAAAAGTAGAAACAAATTGGCGCCCCCTATCGGACAGGATGGATTGTGGCAGCCCATGCACCTTGAACACGTGATCGATGAAGAGTTTGGCGGTCTGTTCCGCCGTCGCCACCTTCGTGCAAGGAATGAAGTGCGCCATCTTGGTGAACAGGTCCACCACCACCAGCACCGCCGTCTTGCCTCTGGAGCTGGGCAGGTCAGTGACGAAGTCCAGCGCCACCCTCTCCCACGGTTGCTGTGGCGTCTCCAGCGGTTCCAGTAACCCCGCTGGCTTCTGGTGCACTGGCTTGGACCTCTGACAAGTGTCACACCTGGCGACGTAATCCGCTATCTCTCCCCGCATCTGGGGCCACCAAAAGTCCCTGGCCACCAGTTCTATTGTCTTCTCCTTGCCGAAGTGTCCCGCACTGGGGGCGTCGTGCAACTGCTGCAGAACCCTCGCGCGGAGCTCTTCGCCCGGTACGTAGAGGGCACCTTTGTGAGTTAACAGCCCGTCGCGTAATTGGAACTCATCTTCTCTCTGCGAACCCCTGCGCAGCGCCTCCATCTTGGATTGTGCAAATCGATCTACTTTCAACGCACGTCGCACCGCGTCCAGGTCGACTGCGATGGTAGCGCACGTCCATGCCTGCGGTGCGAAAATGTGCTTGGCTGCCACTGGCGCTGCTTCCTCGAGATATTGCGGTTTCCTGGAGAGCGCGTCGGCTATAACGTTGGATTCTCCCGGGATGTATTCTATCCTGAAGTCGAAATCCGCGAAGAATTCAGCCCAGCGCATGTGTCTTTGGCTCTGGAGCTTCGCCGTGCGCCAATACTCTAAGTTCTTGTGATCTGTGCGGACCTGCACTGTGTGCTTGGCACCTATGAGGAAGTGTCGCCACGCTTTGAAGGCAGCGTGGATGGCCAACAGCTCCCTGTCCCATATGGTGTAGTTTTGCTCCGCCTTGCTGAGCTTTCGGGAGTAAAAGGCACAGGGTCTCCAATTTCCTTGGGAATCTTCTTGCAGGAGCACGGCTCCCACCACTCTGTCTGAGGCGTCGGTCTCTACTCGCATGGGTCTGCCCGGATTCACGTGCATCAGCTGCTCCTCGGAAGCGAAGAGGCTTTTAAGCTTCCTAAAAGAGCGCTCCGCCTGTTCCGTCCAAGCGAACTTCTTCTTCTTGGAACTGAGGGTGTCCGTGATTGCTGCCGTCTCCTTTGCAAAACCCCTGATGAATTTGCGGTAGAAATTGGCAAACCCGACAAATCTCTGGACCTCCTTCCGATTGCGTGGGCTCTTCCAGTCTAACACGGCGCGGACCTTGACGCTGTCCATGGCCAGCCCCTTGTCAGACAGCTTGTAGCCGAGGAAATCCACCTCCGTCACATCAAATTGGCATTTCTCCAACTTGGCGTAGAGCCTGTGTTCTCGCAGTCTCTGCAGGACCTCCTTCACGTCTCTTTCATGAGCCTCCTGCGATTCCGAAAAGATCAGGATGTCGTCGAGGAAACACACACACTTCTTGTAGAGGAGCCCCGCCCGCACGTGATGCATAAAGGCTTGGAAGACGTGAGATCCATTTTGGAGACCAAACGGCATAACTCTGTATTCATACGTGCCCAGAGGCGTGAACATGGCCGTCTTCCACTCATCGCCCTCCCGGATACGGATGAGATTATACGCTCCACGCAGATCCAACTTGGTGAAGATCTTCCCCTTCCGCACGGTCGCTAGGAGGTCATCAATCTTGGGCATGGGGAAGGCCTTGGGCTTGGTCATGGAATTTATGGCCCTGAAATCCACAATGAGTCTTTTCTGGGGCGTGTCTTTCTTCTTTACAAAAAACACAGGACTGCCCCCCACTGCTTTGGACTCCCGGATGAATCCACGCTTCAAATTATGCTCCATGAACTCCCTGAGTTCTTGCATCTCGTCCTCAGACATGGAATACAGCTTCGCAGTCGGCAGCTGCGCCCCCGGCAACAGGTCGATCGCGCAATCGTAAGGTCTGTGGGGCGGCAGCCGGTCAGCTTCCTTCTCGCAGAAAACCTCCAGGAAACTCTCGTACTTGCGAGGAACTGCCTGCGCCATGCCAAGTTGCAGCTGCTGCTCCGCCCCTTCCTCCTGGCTGGACTGGATACAATGTTGAGCACAGTACGATGAGCAAAAGGTGATCTGCCATTGGTACCACGCTATCGCAGGACTGTGTCTCTCCAGCCAACTCATGCCTAGTACTATAGGCGTGTCCGACAGGCGGGTGACATTGAAGCTGATGACTTCTCTATGATGTCCAATCCGCATCTCCATGGGGGGCGTCTGTTGCACAACTTGTCCTCCCAGCAATTTCCTGCCATCAACCGTGACTACGTTTAGAGGCGTTGTCGCGGGCAGAAGCGCTATGCGATGCTGCTTGACGAAATGCACCCCCACAAAGTCCGCGTTGCTCCCAGAATCGATCGTGATGGGGACTTCCAGGGTGGTTCCGTTCGGCAACTGGAGTGTTGCAGTGAGCTGCACCGTTGGCTTGGGTGGTAAAGGGTCTGTACGTTGCAAAGGCACTGGGGACTGCTCTACAGATTCGCCTGGCTGAGCCCCAGCAGCTCTGCTTCCAGCCAGGCACTGTCGTTTCCCTGAGGCTGCTCCTCTTGCATCACTTCTGCTGCCACTGTTGCTAAGGCTGCAGTGTGCTTCTGGGGCCTCTGGGGGCACTCTTTCGCCATGTGTTGTGCACTGTCACAGATGTAACATTTCCTGTTCCCTCTAGGAGGCTTCGCCTTTACTGCACCGGATGCGGGGACTCTGGCTGTTGCTTGAGCCTTAGCACCACCAATTTCCATCGGTTCCTCCCCCTGCCGCGCCAGAGGCGAGGGATGTGCCTGACTGAAATCTCTGGGGAGAAAAGGAGGCGTCCTTGCCGGTGCACGCGCCTGGCGTCCCTCCTCATTGTGCCAAGGACGTTCTTCGTGCCGTACCCCTATTGCGAGAGCCCTCTGCACGACGTCCTCCAGGGTCTGAGGTCTGTCTCCCCTGGCAAGTTCATCTTTTATGGGGCCGCTGAGACCCTCCCAGAACAAATCTCTCACTGGTTTGCAGTCCTTCTCCCAGCCTAATACAGTCAGTAAGGCGAAAAATCGCGAATGATACTGACGCACAGTGGCTCTCCCTTGCCGCAACCCGTGCATTTCCCTGCGTGCAAGATCAAGATCCACGGTTGACTGGAAACAAGCATCCATCGCTTTAATAAATTCATCAGAATCGCGGCGGGCAGGGCCGTCTTCGCGCCACAAATTGCGCAACCAAGCTCTTGCCTCCCCATGCAAATGAGACACAATAAACCCCACTTTCTCCTCTTCATCTTTAAAGTCATTACGAAGCAAATGCAGTGCATACAAGACGTCTGCTCTGAAACTTGGGTAGTGCTTTAGGTTCCCATCGAAGTGGGTGACTAGACTGCCCCCCCGCCTTCCAAGTCCAATTCCCTCCGATCTGGACGCTGGGAACCCTTCCCTGCTTGCACGCTCCCACCTTGTTTGCAGGTCCTGGCAGCGCTTCTCCGCTTCATCACTCTTCTTCTGAGATGCAATGACTGCAGCGGTGAGTTCTGTAACTGCGTTTCGCAGTGTTGTCAGCTGCTCCTCCGCACTCATGGCTGCTACCGTTCGTGAGCTTTGCAAAAAAAAATTTTGCGTTCTAGGAGAGGGGACTTGCTGTCTGAGTCACCCGTGGTCCCAGCTCACAAGAGACCAAAGTCCACTCCAGCTTATGTACAAAAGCTTTTATTGAAGAACATTAGTAGCTTTACATCCGAGGTCCGTGACCCTACGTCTGTTACGCTTAGACCGCTGAAGTCCCCTCTGAGTCAGTACCGCCTCTACACCAGTTTAAGAGGCTTGTACTGGTCCACCTCTTTCTCTCTTTCCTTTTCCGCAGGGTCTTTCTGCCCCCCTGTGTTCTCTCCCTTCGGGACTCTCCAGAGGCTGAATCCTCTGCCGCCTCCTCCCCCCTCCTTCGGGCTTTGGGACCAGGCTCCTCCCCAGGACTCTCTTCATTTCCGCGCGCCTCCCATTTTGAACTTGGCGCACGTACGTTGCTCCTGACCTTCCCTTCGACAGTTACACTGCCCTCGATACTACTTTCCTCCCCTTCCGGCAGGACGTTTTGCCCTGATCTCCTTCCCCTCTCTGCTTCCTGTTCTGCTCCTTCTGACACACTGGTCACTCCTCCCCCCTCACTCCGTTCCAGCGGAGCAGCCGGTCTCGCTCTCCAACTCCCACTGGGGGTTCCCCCTTCGTTTCCCTGCTCCTGACTGCTTCCCCCTCTAGCTCCCCTTGGCTTGACCAGAGGGGCTCCCTTTTGGGAGTCCTCCGATTCACTGGACGGACTCATGGACAATCTTGGGTCATTGTCATCCTCTTCCTCGTCAGTCTGGAATCCTTCCCCCTCACTTTCTGTCTCCTCCCTCATCTGCGTCTCTCTCCCTGAACCCCTGACAATATGCCCCACAAATAATCCAGAGATGCATTTTAGATAAAAGCATACATTCTAGTTATGTAGAAACACGCTGATTACCGGACCATCCACGGGCCAGATTGAGAAGGCGATTGGGCCAGATCTGGCCCCCAGGCCTTAGATTGCCTACTCCTGGCCTAAGGGGATAGCTGTAAATAATTCTGGAGCATAGCATGGGGGTTGGGTTGCTGGGGTGATTGCTCCAGGCACATTTTTTTTTTGGGGGGGGACGCTGCTCACACTGACCTCCCTGAGCCAGCCCTGTACTGCTTTGTGAGGGCGGCATAAGAATAATGCCATGCAACCTTCAAACACAACCCCTCAAGGGTGAGGCTGGGATTATTCCAGCCTCACAAAACAGCTCGGGGCTGGTGTTGCTTTGGCGGCGAGGCCTGGGTTGGTGTGTGGCGGGTTTTGTTTGCCCTCTGTGCTCCCTCCTGCAAGTACGCCTGAGGAACCAGGACAGCACACTCCGCCACTAAGAGAATTATAAACTTGTGAATATAGGAGGCTGCTTAATTTCAGTAAGGCCATTGATCCACCTGGCTCAGCAATCTTAATCATAATTATTTATACCCCGCCCATCTGACTAGGTTTCCCAAGCCACTCTGGGCAGCTCCCAACAGAATATTAGAAATGTGATGAAGCATCAAACATGAAAAGGTTCCCTAAAAATGCTTCCCTGATCATTAACCCTGCTGGCTGGGGCTGATGGAAGCTGAACCCAGGAAATATCTGAACAGTCACAGATTCCCCATGCAGAATAGTTTGTTTGTCTGTTTATACCCCCCCCCCAATCCGCCTGGGTCTCCCCAGCCACTCTGGGTGGCTCTCAACAGATTAAAAACAGAATAAAACATCAAACATTAGAAACTTCCCTAAATAGGGCTGCTTTCAGATGTCTCCTAAAAGTCAGATAATTGTTTATTTCCTTGACATCTGATGGGAGGGCATTCCATAGGTGGGCTCCACTACCAAGAAGGCCCTCTGTCTGGTTTCCTGTAACCTCACTTCTTGCAGTGATGGAACTGCTAGAAGGCCCTCAGAGCTGGACCTCAGTGTCCGGGCTGAACAATGGGGGTGGAGATGCTCCTTCAGGTATATTGAGCCGAGGCCGTTTAGGGCTTTAAAGGTCAGCTCCAACATTTTGAATTGTACTCGGAAATGTACTGAGAGCCAATGTAGGTATTTCAGGATCGATGTTATATGGTCTCAGTGGCCACTCCCAGTCACCAGTCTAGCTGCCGCATTCTGGACCAGTTGTAGTTTCTGGGTCAGTATTGTCAACACTGCCAGGAAGTGACTCTCTGGGGTTTCATACATGCCCAAATCTACCTGGAGATGTTGGGGATTGAACCTGGAGCCTTCCACATTCAAAGCAGATGCACTACCGCTGAGCTACAGCCCCCCCCCCGCCCCAAGGATCAATCCCCATCATTGAAGTCATTCAGGAGCTTCATCCCACCTGTTTTGGTTCTGCATTCTGACTTAGCTGCTTTCGTATCTAAATCTAAATCTATTTAATTCACACACACACACTTCTTTTCCTAACCTAAACTGTATCCATGTCCAGGCTGTGACTGAACACATAACAGTATAGCCAGCAGCCAAACATTAACAGCAGAATCAGTGAGAATTTGATCCCTTCCCCCATAGTGCATTTGGCAAGCTCAAAGTGGCGAGAGAAGCAACCTGTCACCACATCAATGAGCCCATTGTGGCTTGCCTGTAAAGAATCCTACTGAGTTCTGACAGTCGGCAGTGACTGCCAAGGTCTGCCAGGCCATGTTTCAGAGTAGGAGTGAGGGGAAGAGCCAAGGACCCAACTTGATCAGGGGCAAAGAAGGAAGTAAGGCAGATTATAGAAGGAAAGCTGTGGCAGGGGTACTGCTAGGTTTCAAGGCACCTGGGAAAGATGCCCACTGAGGGAGCTACTACCACCACTATTCCATTTTCTCCTCCTTCCATTTATCATCTGGGGAAATGAATGAGTTCCTTTTCTTTTTGATAAGTGAAAAGGAGAGAGGATCGGGGTGTTTGTCCCCACCCCTCACCTGCTGCACAAACAGCTATAGATCCCAGTCTGCTATAACAAATAATCTTCCCCAGGTCGCTCTCTTGCTCTCTCTCCTGGTTTTGTTCCAAGTATTATAGCTGAATTTTTGATTATTTGCTTACACATGCAGTCAGTTAATTAGGGAGGGCATAGCAAATAGCCAGTTGTAATTGGCTTACTTCTTGGGTTTTAAATTTAGCCACCCAAAGACGTGACAATTCAGTGACAACAGAGCCAAGGAAAGCCAAATTAATCGTATTTATTACCATGAAACAAAACGATTCGAGACCCAAGTGGTCCATTAGGACATTAACAGCATGCTCCCCATTGTCATTTAGTACGTCACCTTGTTAACAGTAATCATCCGTATGAAAAATATGTTATAAATAATTCTCATCTTTATCCTGGAACCACAGAGGAATTAGCATATGCTATCAGACCAATGGCTCAATATTTCACTGTGCGTTTTTCTTAATGCTTCTCAAAGTACATTGAGGGTCTCCATGAAAGATAAAGAAAGTACTTTGGGATAAGTTGGGAGGAAATAATTAAAACCTTGGGGACAATTTACACATTCTACACAAATGCAAGCTGTTAAAAAGAAAAATAGTTATGAAAGACAGGGCTGTGGGAGCAGGGAGATTTCCCAATTCATTGGTTTTCTGAGTCAAAGTGTAGCTCCCACTATCTTTAGCCCCATCCTGAGGGATTCAGAATTACGGATATTGGATAATTTTGATTGATATATGGACAGAAATTTCCATATTTCTTCCATGTATGGAATGGAAATCAATCAAGCCAATACAGTTGGTATTCATTGTTGCTTTCAATCTGCAAATAATAATAAATTGATTACTGCCCCCCTCCCCCTCCCCACATTTGCAGTGTGCTTCCTTTGCTTTGAAATGAATTTACAATATTTGGTTCTTGTCACAATCAGGTTTCTTAAGCTGGCAATCTACATCACTTCGCTTATGCCCAGGGCCGGATTTAGGTTTGATGAGGCCCTAAGCTACTGAAGGTCATGGGGCCCTTTATATGTCCAGCTGTCCTTTGTCAACAACAAATTGTTTTTGTTTTTTGTGTTGAATATATGCTATATTGTACCCTATATATAGAAATGAGCAAACCAGTGATATTTTAGGGAGCAGGCTAGCAGGCAGGGCCATTACTTACATCATCGGAGCCCACACAACACAAAACACTGTTGCTGTATGTAGGTTTTATTTTATTTGTTTTTTATCTTATATTTTGGAAATGTACATCCAGTTTTTTCCCCTTTAATTTTTTTTGGGGGCCCCAAGAGAGTGGGGCCCTAAGCTATAGCTTGTTTAGCTTATACATAAATCCAGCACTGCTTATGCCAAGATTTGGTCAGCCAGCCCTGCAGTGTCTGGGTGTGTGCGCTCCTGCTAAATTCGCTATGTGGGTCCCTGATGGCATGGCACCATTGATTTGAATGAGGAAAATGGCCTTTTCCCTTGACAGGCTTGCAGGGAATCTCATTAATATATTAATATGCAGGTACATTCTAGCATACAGCAGTGGTATAGAATGGGTTGCCAGTGGCCGGGGCAAGGCAAGTATTGTGTCCCCCTAACCCATGGTTCCTGTCAGGGCAGGGTGGTGGCCTCTCAGTAAAATATTAAAAACACATTTTTTTTTTTTAAAAAAAAGACATCTTATGCACAGTTACCTAGAAGTAAGCTTCTCTGAACGTTGTGGGGGCAGACTTTTGTTTGTTGTTTCATTCCACTGGTGTCATTGGGGTGAGTTTGTCATGTGTCACTCCCTTGCTTTTGCCAAGCTTAATGCCCCATAGCTGGATACTTACTCTTGCTCTCTAATGGAACATGATCTCAGGACTTGAATAAAACATGGACTTCTTGGTTGAGATGCTTTTTAGTTGAAGTTAGCAGAGCCAGTGTCAACGCCATTGCCCCTCCCAATGATGAAAACCTTCCCCTACATTTGTTACAATTCATAACTCAGGAGGGAAATCTGTCATAGATTTATTGGCCGGTGTTATCTGTTCCTTGTAAACCTGATGGCGTGGAAGCACATAGCCGATGCCAAAGAATATTCTTTCTGAGCTCTCGTTTTGCATGCACTGGCTAAATCCAGATAAATCCTAATTAGCCAAAATTAGAAAACATTTCTACTGTGCAGCAAGAAGTGGAACAAATTTGAACAGAAGTATTAAAAACATAAGCTGCTTATGGCCACAGGATCCCACAGTCTTAAGGTAGAGAAAGAGAGAGATGTCTGAAAGTTTGAGGATTGCTTTTTCTTAAAGCAGAAACTGTAATCAAAGATGTTGGCCTTCACTGAGGGTTCTGATGAGTTCCTGGGAACTTTATAAATCAGGCATGTAGACTTATCTTGTATTAACTGTAGAGTCCCAGTGCCAGGATACATTAATGTCATCCTATGTCTGGAATTGGTTCTGCTGATCCAAACCAGGTAGAAGTTAGGGTTTTGTTTTGTTTTGTTTTGTTTTCCCCATTTCCCCTCCACCTTTTTCACCACTAGGTTTCATTTAGAATGGATGCACATTACTTACAGTATTTTTCACTCTATAAGATGCACCAGACCATAAGACGCACCTAGTTTTTGGAGAAGGAAAACAAGAAGAAAAAATTCTGAATCCCAGAAGCCAGAACAGCAAGAGGGATCGCTGCGCAGCGAAAGCAGTGATCCCTCTTGCTGTTTTGGCTTCTGGGATAGCTGCGCATCCTGCATTCGCTCCATAAGACGCACACACATTTCCCCTTACTTTTTAGGAGGGGAAAAGTGAGTCTTATAGAGCAAAAAATACGGTAATTAATACATGCCTCATTCATGCCTTTAGATATACCTGAAAATCATGACGTGCTGGTACATCCTAGCACAGTGCTCATTGATGATCAGATGTGTTGTGTCTTTGATTTATGAACATTAGAAATGTTATCATTGAATAGCACAAAACTACTTAATCAGCAGCTTACCAGTTTTCTCTTTGTCTTGTGATTGCAGGTATCAGCAGAATTGGTATGTAATCCTGATATGCATCATCCAACAATTATTGAGCATTTGCTAAGCAAGTTTAGTGGAATACAAGTGGGGCTGTGGTCTCAACCACTGAGCCTCTTGGAGCTCACCCCGTCACAGGGATTCGAACCACCGACCTTCTGATCGGCAAACCCAAGAGGCTCAGTATAGCTATCATCCACCTAGTAACAGTGACTAGGCTGGACTTGGCCCAGCATTGGAAATATCATTGCCATTGTACTCCAAAGTGATGGTGGAAGAAGATATGACAGTTAGCAGCTGCAGAAAAAGTTACAACATGTAACAGGCAACATAGAAGGGTTGAAGTCTAAAACATCATTCTCCGTTATTTGGTTTCCATTTGCAGACCTTCCAAGTGTCCCTATTTTCCAGGGACAGTCTTGGATTTACAGAAGCTGTTCTGGTTTCTGATTTGATCCTGGAATCTCCTGCTTTTCCTTAGGACGTCCCTATTTTCATCGGAGGAATGTTGGAGGGTATGGGATTATCCGTCCCCCAAGCCAAGGAAATAAGGATCTATACAACCTTTAGAAGACATCTGAAGACAGCACTGTATAGGGACATTTTTAAATGTTTCATTGTGTTTTTTAATATGTTGGAAGCTGCCCAGAGTGGCTGGGACAACCCAGTCAGATGGGCAAGGTATAAATAAAAACATTGTTGTTGAATATGATGCCCCTGTTTATCAGAGGAATGTTGGAGGGTATGCATTTGTCAAATTTCTTTTGTGACTGCAGGGAGCAGTCCTTCCACTAGATCTTCATTGTCAATTACCGTTTGCTATTATACCTAAACGTGTTTTTTTTATTACTTTAAATGATCTTTTTCAGCCTTCCATATTGCTATTTCTACATCTTCTCTGTGATTGTTTGGATTTTTCTTGCTTTCTGTGCATTTACAGTCTCATCGCTCCAAGGAGGGTTTGTAGAATCATATTGTATTTGACGTGTGTAGTGGCAAGGAGCTACCTGATATCCACTTTGGGTGACTGGAAGACCTGTTTCTGAAGGCAATTAAAAAAAAAAAAAACTCTTGCAAGATGAGAGGCAGATTTTATGACTCAGAAATAAGTCTCATTGATTTAAATTAAGTTTACTCCCAGTTAAGCAAATGTGTATAGATTTAGAACACTGATGTATACATTCAATTAGCATAATTTTATGCACTGGTGGATATAGGGTGATATATAATATCAGTGATGCTCAAAGCAGAACCATTGAAATCCTAGTGCAACTACTCTGGGTACTTCTTCGATGGATATCTAGTAGGTTCTTAGCAGACCTTGGGCTCTCATTAGAACGCCATAAGATGGTAAGCCTTGTTGGCTTCTTATGTGCTCATAGCATAAGCAACGCTCCTTGAACTTCCAATGCTTATTCTTCTGCTGCTGAAATATATTATTCACATCTGCTTTGTTTAAGAATCAATTGTCCTTTACAAACCATTCCCATTCATCATAATGTTATCTCCTCTAGCATCTGATTCCATCAACATTCAGCCAATGTAGAAAATAACTGTTGTTTATTTTTCAGATATCTCTGGGACGTGCACCGTTTCTTTGAGAGCATCCACTACATGACTAAGCTGCACATCTGTTTTTAACAGATTAAGGGAGGGACGGGACCAAAGTGTTGCTGCTAACGACGCCACATTTGAATTTTAAAATGAAATTGGTTGCAAACTGATTAGCCTGGCTTTCTTTTCCTCTGATGGCTATTGTCTGATTTCTACTTAAGGTCCCCAGGATCCTCTGAGCCTCAGGTTGTGTTTTAGTTTCAGAGACCACCAGGCGGGACTCTTACCACTAGGGCATGGGTAGCCTTTTTCCAGTTCATTCCCAGCATACTACTAATAAGGTCCACCCCCCAGTCTGCTGTTCTCCTGCTCTCTTTCATGGTTTGCCACAGGGCTGACCAATCCAAACCTGGTGTGGAAATGTGGCAGTCTCCCATACTGTTAATGTTTAGACTTCAGTTGAAGACATATTTGTTCACCTGAGCTTCCCTAGTATGAGAGGCTGCTGGTCAAGAAATGTTTGAGTTGATCACTCAGAAGTAGTCATTGTGAAGTTGTCTGCCACCTGGCCCTTTATTTCACCAATATGTGTTCATGTCACTCAGTCCTCGCCTGGTGCCTGACTGGCTTGTAAGCCCCTCCTTTCCATTCTCAACAAAGATCAAATGTCCATAGCCATTCCTACATCAATTAGCCCCATTGACCTGGATAAGACTGCTCTATGGTAAATGATTGAAGATCAAGGCCACAAGCATCTGATGAATGAAATAGAGGGCTGACATTTCAGGTTAATAATATTGTGCTGAGTGAACACCTGTGAGGGAGACCCATTACATTCATTTTGATGGGTCGCAGAAAACGCCTTCCCGTGTTTTATTGTAGCTGCACTGAAGCGAAGTATAGAGCAAAAGTGACACAGCTAAATCTCTTGGACAGTAAACAAGCAAAGGCTATCGGTTACCCTCCAGCAGTCATCAAACTGCACTGAAACTAGCAGAAGTTTTGCAACTGACTAAAGCAAGGGTGGGAAACCCAACTGGGCCTCACCAAGATTCTCTATCTGGCCCCCATGCCACACCCCTCTCTAGCTCTTCTTTACACCCTCCTTGAGTGTTTTTTGTTTGGCTGAAATGTGTCCTTCAACTCTGGTTCCTAACTGACATCTACATATTTTCCTGCAGTTCAAATGGGGACAGTCCCTGATGAATGTGACTGGGTTAGAATTAGCATTGTATTATGGGCTGCCTTGGGGAAAATCTTTGCTAGTTTGCATTTCTTAGTGCAGAAAGTATTGCTCCAATGTGTAGATATCTTTCCTATTCTAATTCATTCAAGAGGTTTCTGGAAGTTTCTGGAGGCTTCTCTGTATGAAAGAAGCTTCATGATTGTTTGGGTTATTCCTTCAGAGAAGCTGAGTGCAGCTGGCTTAAACTGGTTTTCTTATCTCTTCCAATTAAGGTCATTCTATCTCTCTTTCTTCTGGTGTGGTGCTCTGTAGATGGTATGCTTAGTCACACGTTAATGAAGCTGTCTCCACAACAGATAATGTACATCCTCATGAACAGATAATGAACACTATTCATTGCTTTCACCATCACATTATCTGCGTCATCAGGTGAAAGTGACTGAAATCAGCACAGAACGCCAGATGCCTAAAGCCTTGTGACTTGAATAGCAACCCTCCTGTCAAGGGAAGACTGGACTGACTTCATCCATCAAGTGGGAGACAAATCCTTACCAGCGGACAAATGATGTTCCCATTTCTCCAGGCAGAAAAGACTTGGCTCTGGCATCAGAAAACAATTCACTACCTGGAAAATAAAATGTATCCTCAACTTAGGAAGAAGAAATAGTATGGCACTTCAATGTGTTTTGTTAAACCCAGCTGCAGTTTATCGAGATGTACTCCGACCCACATGACAGTTAGGCTAATGAGATCTTGCATCTGAGTGAACATTTGCTGTTAAGCTGTTTTGAAATTTAAATTAAGTACCAAATTCAATCTCTCTGCCTCCTCCTGTCTTCCGTTGTTTATGAGCTCATGGCAATTTCCTGAAAACGGCTCTGCTATGTCTGGGCGTTAGCTCCCATAATGATGATATTCTTTTATCATCAACAGGGCTATGGGAATGGAACAGAGAAGGAGAGAATGAATCCTCATTCATGTGGTAACAGGTGAAAGAAATAGATTAAAAATAAATAAATGGCAGAAGGGATTTCTGAGTCAACAGATTCAGAACCCAATTTGTGGGGAATTTGTGATCCTTGTGCAGTTGGGAGCTTAGCAGATAACTGGGACACCCTGCAGAGATTTAGCTTTTGATGACTCCTTGAACACTAGAAGAGGAGGCGGGAGCATGCTGCTAAACTCCTTGTGGTTGCCTTCCCTCAATCAGATGTTAATTAGGTAAAGCTCTCCAGGAAAAAAACCAAGCTTCTGTGTATTGGGACTTAGCACTTCATAGGCTTGTGGCTTACTGTGTTTTTAAAGAAGATAAATCCATTTTCTAAAACAGAAAAGAAGCATTGAAGAAGAACTCACATATGCCTCATCTTTCTTATTAGATCTACAGCAGGGGTAGCTAACACAGTGCCCTCCAGTGGTGCCCAGTGGTGCCCCAGAGATTTGAGGTTACAAGGAACCAAGCTGAGGGCCGTCTTGGTAGCCACATCTGTCCTGTGAAACACCCTCCCATTAGAGATCAAGGAAATAAACAACTATCTAACTTTTAGAAGACACCTGAAGGCAGCCCTGTATAAGGAAGCTATAAATGTGTGATGTTTTATTGTGGTTTTATAATTTGTTGGAAGAGTGACTGGGGCAACCTAGTCATATGGGCAACATATAAATCATCATCATCATCGTCGTCGTCATCATAAATTTTGGGCTGTACAAGTTCCATCAATTCAAGCCAGCAGGGCTAATGGTCTGGAATGATGGGAGTTGCAGTCTAAAACATCTGATGGGCACAACGTTGGCTACCCCTGATCTACAGTGATGAAGATGCTAGCAAGTTATAACAGAAGCATTGTGTTGGCCACATTGGCAGAGATTGTCTTATTGTGTCCCATAAAAAATAGGAGGGTTCTGATGAACACCATTACAGATTAACACCATGCCCAAAGGACTGCAGAGCTGCTGGGACTAGCTCCTGGCCCTGCTACATCCACCAACTACACATTTAACAAGTGTGAGAAAAGGCTCTGCTCATGTTCTGACATTCAGATGTTGAGTTCCTCCATTGTGAAGGTATAGCCTGGGCCAAGAACAATGCCCCCATGCATGGAGGATCTCCCCATTGATACATTCTCGTCTCAAAGCTGTCAAAAGCCACATCTGTGGCAAGGCTAGCCTCCACAGCCCCTTCATGCATGCTTTTTAATGCCTTAAGGTGCTCGTCACAGGTTCAACCACCAAAATCTCCTGGCAGGGCCAGAAGAAGCCCCTACCAGAAATCTTGGAGATCAACTGCCAGTCATTGGAGACAAGTGGTGCAGAGACCGGAGGTCTGGGGTTGAATGCAGCTCTCCAAATTTCTCTATACAGTGCTACCTTGGGTTAAGTACTTAATTCAGTCCAGAGGTCTGTTCTTAACCTGAAACTGTTCTTAACCTGAAGCACCACTTTAGCTAATGGGGGCTCCTGCTGCTGCCGCACCGCTGGAGCATGATTTCTGTTCTCATCCTGAAGCAAAGTTCTTAACCCGAGGTAATATTTCTGGGTTAGCGGAGTCTGTAACCTGAAGCGTATGTAACCCAAGGTACCACTGTATGGTCCTTGGGAGCTCTCTTCTGATCATGCCTCTCTCCCCCTTTGTAAGTTGACCTTGAACATTTTCCTGGAACTTTCTCTGTGACTATAAGAGAACCTACTGACTTTAATAAAAGAAAAGTAAACAAAAGCATAGCTTGTCAAATTCTGCATCAGTTTGCCAACTCACATCTTTTTGTGTCTTGAAGCTGTGGATGCACACAGACAACCTTTGCAAGTGTGCACCTGGTTTTCCTACTTTTGCTCTGGGGATTTTGCTTTCTCACTGATACTGCTAAGAAGGGGTTGGTCCTTTGATGCTCTCCATCTATTCCTTGCAGTGGGACAAATGTTAATGGGGTCTTCGAAATGCAAACACTTTTATCACCATGCCAAGGTAAGAGACTACTGCTTTATGTGACAATGTTGGATGGCTTTGGTGATGTTTTATGTTCTCATCACACAAACTGCTTCTCTCTCTCTCTCTCTCTCTCTCTCTCTCTCTCTTTTTTTTTTTTGGTCAGGCTTTGAGGATCAAGTCATTTCATTGAGCTCCAGCTATCTATTTACTTATATAGTGAAAACACACACAGCATTTCCTAAATCCTTTCAGAGAGTGCAGACTTTTTACGGGATAACTATAAATCATTCCAAGTGAGAAGGAAGCACATCAGAGGGGCATCTTATTCAACAGGAACAGAGTGCTCCATCTAAGTACCTTGTAGGTAATTTTGGAATTGAATGTAAAGATTGATTTCTAAACTAGCTTCAGGAAAAGGCAAATTGATTACAGTGGCACACACTGCAGCAAATTGGCATAATATATATGGGAAGAAAAGGGAAGGCTAAAACATCCTTTTGTGGAAGCATCCATGGAAATTACTAGGAGGGAGAAAGAGACCATTCAGAAATGCCTCCCCATCTATCAATACAAATCACCCACTTAATGTGAACCAGGCCTCCTTCGCACCTCCTACAGCAGTGCAATCCCACGTGGTTGCTATTTTCTTGCTAATACAGAGTGAATCATATGGGTCTTTCCTACCTGAACTTCCCTTCCACTTCGCAACTATCAGGTATGAAAGAGTTGCCACATTCAGATTACTCTGGCCTTCGTACACAATTCTCAGCCACATCAGACAAGAATGGCTGCTACTACAGCAGGTATTGAGACAATGTGACCCTCTGCATTTTGTTGGACTCCCATCACCTCCATCACCCAATGGCCAATGGAAGTTGGAGTCCAGAAACATCTGGAGGACCACAGGTTCCCTGCCCTGTCCAACATATCACTGTCAGTGGATGTTAAGGGAGTCTAGTTCATATCAAATGAAAACTACTGATACACACAACAGAATATTTTACAGCAAGAAGGGGGAATATGCAGCCCTTGAGAAATTGCTGGACTATAAGCCTCCACCAGCAGGGATGATGGGGGTTGCAATTCAATGTCTGTAGGACTACAGGATCATAGCATGGACCTCCTAGATTCCATTGTGCTGAATTGGGGATTATGAGGCTCCAGCACAAGGATCCCATTGCAAGAAGATAATTTGGCTGCTTTCCTACCAGAGCAAAATCGCAACTACACAGGTATGTGGGAAGTTTCTTCACTAGATCCATACCTTTGGGGGAAATCTGGGTTCTGTTGAGAGAGCCTGATGATACTCAGAACACCACCTGATTATGCAGCTGTGGCAATAGTCTTTGTAAGTCCCAGTAATGCATGTATAGAACCCTCCTAATAAATTTTGTTGGTCTGGTTACATTTGTTGTTGTTGTATGGCTTCATTTGAAATTCCCGAATGCTTCTCCTGAGCTGGAACCTTTGGGCAGATACCAGCTAGCATGACCAAGAAATTGGGGGATGGGGAAAATTATTGGTATTCTGCCGCACAAATGGGAAAAGAATTTGCAAAATGGTATAAATCTCCACCTGACTTCTTTTTATTTAATAAAATGTAATATTTTATGTAGCATAAGCACTTACCTTTAGTGACCCCTCCCCCAGCTCATTTGCATTAGGAATAAAAGTATCCAAACATTAACAGATTCTGAATTTCCATGGATGCTTCTTAATGGCAAGGGGATCCTCCTTATAAGACTCCTGATTAAAATCTTCTCTGTTTGCATTGCAATTTTAAGTGTGTAATAATGTACATAACAAAAGTTATGCCTAGTGACCAGTTACATGAATCCTTAGGCTACCTTTTTCTTTTGATACACACATAATTCATATTAATATAGATGTATCTCAAAGCTAGAATTGTATTTTGCCTCATGGGCTGCAACTGGCTCTAAACGTGCTGTTCCACTTCAAAACTGGCAGCCAGAATTAATTTGGGCATCAAGCACTTGCTGATTTCAGCATTTGCAGTATATATTTCTACTGCAAGAATATATTTTAATTATTAACTCTGTTTCAGCACTGGAACATGCTCTGTTCTACTTGAATCTTGCTTTTATGATGCTCACCTATTCTGCTTTCCATAGTATTTTTTTCTTCTTCAGATAAAATTTGCCATGTTGGATTTGACCAGTCTTTAATTTGAATAATATTTATTAAAGTTTTAAATGTTACAAAAGGAGAAAGAGATAATTCCAAGTTAAACAAAAACTTAACAACACATCACAATAAAGAAAGAAGAGAATAGAATTTTTTTAAATAAAAAACAGAAAAACAGAAAAATAGAAACAATTAAAAAACACAACGAACCTTCCCATAACTTATCTTTCATTTACTTGTTTCCTTGACCTCCTCGCACCTCCCTTTTTTTGTATTCTAGTTCGGTTAGCTATTTCAGCAAATCCTTTCCATCTTTCCCAATTTTTATCCTATAATTTATCTTAATATAATGTAACTTTACCTTTCCTCCTTTCATCTATTAACAATCTATTTTTTACTTAATCCTTTATAATATTTCCGCTAAAGCCACATAACTGGATTTGACCAGTCTTCACCATCCTGGAGTCCCCATATGTTTTGGAGTACAGCTGTTGGCTGGGACTGATGGAAGTTGTAGTCCAAACTATCTGAAAGGGACCAGATTGAGGAAGGCTGGGCTATACTTTCTTCATGTCCTCCCATTCTTCCCCTGAAATGCTCCCTATCCCAAGGCTGCTCACCTGCTACATTCCATGAGAGTACATTCTTTGTACCTCTGTACACAAAGAGTTGTCTTTGTCCATGGAGTTTTCTTGGCAAGGATACTGGAGTGGCTTGCCGGTTCCTGCTCCAGGTGGATCACGTTTGGTAAAAACTCTCCACTATGACCTGTCATAGTGGAGCTATGCACGGCATAGCTCACAGCTTCTCTGAGTTATTCAAGCCCCTTCACCATGGCAAGGCAGTGATCCATAAAGGGATGTGAAGGTAGTGATGTATGGAAGTGAGAGCTGGGCCATAAAGAAGGCTGATCGCTGAAGAATTGATGCTTTTGAATTATGGTGCTGGAGGAGACTCTTGAGAGTCCCATGGACTGCAAGAAGATCAAACCTATCCATTCTGAAGGAAATCAGCCCTGAGTGCTCACTGGAAGGACAGATCCTGAAGCTGAGGCTCCAATACTTTGGCCACCTCATGAGAAGAGAAGACTCCTTGGAAAAGACCCTGATGTTGGGAAAGATGGAGGGCACAAGGAGAAGGGGATGACAGAGGACGAGATAGTTGGACAGTGTTCTTGAAGCTACCAGCATGAGTTTGACCAAACTGTGGGAGGCAGTGGAAGACAGGAGTGCCTGGTGTGCTCTGGTCCATGGGGTCACAAAGAGTTGGACACGACTAAACAACTAAACAACACCACCACAAAGAGTTGAACTATACACTTGTACAGTTATTTGTGTGTAACGTTCAATAAACATAGTTTCTGTACCTATGCTCACAATAATTTAGCTGTAGAAATCTGCAAATGGACACTCATGCAACCACTTCTCGGTATGTAGAGATAGCTTGTGTATGCATTCACTGTTGTGTGTGAACAAGCCTATTGTCTCAGCATACCCATCTGGAAACACACATTTGCTAAGATAATGGTGACTTCAGACTAGTATATTAAGATGCTAGACTTATAGACCACACCAGTTCAGACTATAGTTGGGGGTTAGAGAGTATTTCACCTTTTTTAATCCCCCCCCCCCAAAAAAACAACCTCCCCAACCTGGAACATCAAGAGGAAATATTTAAGGTAGTCCTCCCTTAAATGTGATAGTTGCTACAGAGCATTAGATTTTTATTTTTAGATTTTGAGCATTCAAAAATGCCTTCCATTTCATGTCTGAAGTGGTTCAGTCCAAAATTCTACCACTACACCCTGCCTGTTAGGTAGAATGGCTCTGATACCAAGACAGAAGCAATGGTCCCCTCTGTCCTGTAAATTTCAAGAGCAAAATTAACGTGGCACGTGCATGTTTTATGCTCAGGCTGTGAATCCCTAAATTTAATTTTTCCCTTTAGATAATTCTTTCATCTACTCTGGAGAACTTCCTCTGCTACTGAAAAATGCCCAAAGAATATACTTCATTTCTCTCTTTTATTATCTCGTTCCTTGATCCTGTAGTCACCCTTGAGGGTTGTTTTATTAATGCAATGCTCTGTAAAGGAGGAAGCACTCTTGTATATAATTTTCTGCTCATTATATCATTCAGTGGCCTATGTGGAAAGTAAGGGCTGAGATTGATAATCGACTCTTTAATGACGAGAAGTCAGCAGAGAATGCAACCTGGAGGAAGTATGAAATAATAGACTTTCCTCCTACCTTGAATTAATTGTTAGAGAATGAAAGGAGCAGTTTGATGTGACTTTCACTGGGAGAATATTGTTCTGTCCATCACGTTTAGGAGTGCTGCAATTACAGGCACCCTCCAAGTACATGCGCTGATGGTCTGTTAAGTTTTCAGATTAGCAAATGATTTTTTCGTAGCTGCATAATAAGGGTGTGAAACACACAAGAAAAGCTCAGTTAACAAAATCAACTTCATAGGTGAGGAACCTGACTCCAGACTTCGTGGGACAACTGCTCCCACCATCTTTGAATATTGGAAATGCTGGCTGAGGATGTAGTAGTACTAATAATACTTTAGTACAGGTGCATTTTTGTAATAGTATTCACTGGGACAAAGTACTGCCACTTCTTGTTTTGCTGCCACTTTGTGCTGGCATCCATGACAATTTTATCCCAAAGCCACTCCTCTTCCAGGAGGGGAGGGGTTGTGCATGGGGCCTCTCACTTCCCGCCTTCAGTGGGAGGCGTGTCTAGGCCCCCGCATCACTGGGGAGTCCTGGTGCGTGTCATGACCGCAGCCAGCCTATCCAGCTGGCTGGGGGGCATGGCTTGCCGCATTTAAGCGTCCGGAAGTTCTCCCTTCTGCTCCCAGCTTCCATGGATCTCCTGCCCTCCCGCCCTTGCTTCTTGCATTTGTCACCTGACCTTACTATGGACTTCAGTTGGTCACCTGCTGAAGTGGCCTGGTAGGAATTTTCCCACTTGGCAAATTGGTACCAGCCATTTGGTTTTTCACCTACCTCTTAGCAAATCGTCACAACTTTGTAAGGTTTGGCGGTTAGACATTGGAAAAGCTTGGTTTATGGGAGGGGAGGTTGTGGCCATCACCTACCCCTCCACTTGAAAGGTATTCAGTTAAAGGAATCTGGGGGTTGTGGTTCCTGTCCTAAGCCCAGGTGGTGGCTAGGGCCATGGCATGACCTTTCTGGTGACCCTGGGGGAGCTCCGGGTTGATGTACATCAACAGGGCTCCCCCTACAGGTGGTTAACCCTTGTGGGACTTCCTGTATGGCGGGCAGGAGTCAGATATAGTCGGTTTGGGTCCAATGCCTAAAGCCAATACCACTCACATTCTGTAACCAATAAAAGTTGTGGCTTCCTTTTTCGCCCATTAACCTAAAATACTGGTGTCCACATGTTTTATTCACCAAAGGAGGGGGTGTGGGGCCTTAATGTACAATCTCTCTCTCTCTCTCTCTCTCTGAAAATAAAGTAAGAAAGCAGTGATTAGTATCAAGTGCCTCCCACCCCCAAATATCCAGATCTTGGCAGTGCAAAATACTGAGATACCAGTAGAAAAGAAAAGAAGAACAAGTCATGCCATATGTTTCTGCAAAAACATTTAAGTAATTATTTCCCTGCCATTATTATGCAACTAAAGTCCACTGTGAACATTTTAACAATCTGCTATAGGGATGCCCACCACAAAAAAGTCATAGAGGTATTTCATTGTCCAGCTACCATGATTCAAGTACTGCGTCCTGTGTACCTCTATGGAGAAAAGACTATAGACTGCATATGCATCAACTCAGGAACAACTTTTTCCAGGCCGTTTCTCAGCATACTTGTTGTTCCCCTCTGCAGAGACTGCTCCGTTTTTGTGTGCCTTAAATAATTCTCATGAGACCTAAAACCTTTATAAATGAGCAAATAGCATTTTATTTTTATTTTTCTAGCTCTCCCCCCTGCTTCCCTGTCCCGGCAACAGTAACCCTATCTATAAATACACCAGACTGTCAGCCCACTCAATTTTCAAGTATATGGCAGATATATAAACAAGAGGCCTGAACTTTTTGTTGAGCTTCTGATTAACTGAGTGCTTGTTATCACACACCCCACATCCCATTTCTTAAATACCTTCCTTGCTATATTGATATTTGTAACAGTTTGCCATCAGCAATTGCAATCTGAGTGCCTACTGGTCTCTGGCTCCAACTTTTGGATCACATACATATTATGCATTTGAAGCAGACATTTTGCCTATAGAGATGGGGGATAAATTCAGATCATTTCATTGTGAACTGACCTAATTCACATTTCCAAAATAATATATGAACTGAAATGTATTTTGCAATGGAATACTCCAACCTACTTATATGTACACAAATGCATCTATGAGTAGGGAGTGTGCATAAAATGCGCATATTCATGAAAAAGATATGCAAACATGGATCATAATTGGGGAAACTGCTTGCAAAAATGTATATATTAGGCAGAATTGCATTTTAAAATGTGGCTATTGAGAGAAATGCATGCTAATATGCTGGTTATTTTTCATGCACTTAAAAAAAAATCACAAACTGATGGGGAAATCGGGAGACCTTAATTTAAGAGAGAAACTGATTTTAACGAAGTCATCCATCCCTACATTTTGAGGGTTCTCTGTTCTGATCTTTTTATCTATCTACAGTATCCTTCCTTCCTTCCTTCCTTCCTTCCTTCCTTCCTTCCTTCCTTCCTTCCTTCCTTCCTCACACACACACATGTGACTGGTGGCTCCTGGACCCAGTGTGGCAGCCTGTGGCAAAGCAGATCACACAACCAAGTTTTTCTGGCTTTCTTCCCATCCTCCTCCCTCGCAATGATGTGGACACAAAAGCATTGCAGTTGTGTAAATCCTTAGCAACTCACTAAACTGAAGTGTCTACCCTTGGCTTAGGAGGGGTCCATGCACTCACAATTTCTAGTGTGAGTTAATGTCACAATAACCATACATTACTTAGAAGTAAGGCCCACTAAAATTCAGGGGATGGCACCCAGTTAGGTCTGGAGGCTGAATCGGCTAGTCTTAAAGGTGCCACACAGAGCTGTTAACAAGTTCTTCCTAAACTTTCAGCCCCTTGGAAAAAGATTACTCCCTCAACCCAACTTATTTAGTATTATGCCTTCTTTCCAAAATGTGGAGGGATATTAAATGGACTAGGGTATAGACAACTTGGGTGACCTTGAGCTATTCACTGTCACCCTATGTTTTCTCATGGTTGTGAGGATAAAGAGTGTAAGAGGAGAATCATGAATGACATGAAAGGAAACCAGTCTCTGCTTGGGAAAACTGTGATATCTCATGTGGGAATTCCCTATGGGTATTCCAAATACCCCTTGTTTGTGTTACAATACAGTATATGAGAGGAACTCCCTGACTCACACAACTGTATGGTTAACACAGCCCCAACAATGAGTGGCTTGTGGCCTGTTCTCTCTTCTCCCTCTCCCTGTCCCATTTTCCATACCTTTCCTGGGTTAAAAACTGTTATAAAGAAAGATGTAACCATATTTGACTGTTGAGTGAAGTCTGGAAGAATTGCTTGTTGACATTTAAGGAAATAAGCAATTCCCTTGGTGGCCTGTGGTTTAAGTATGTGTCTTGCAGATTTAAGAACAGGCTTAGCTGCATCTTTGGAGCCATGGGACATCTGAAGTGTGCTTACTGTGGATAAGGAGGTTTTACTTACCAGTGTTACTCCTTCTGCTTCACTCAATCTCTCAGCCATTTCCTGGAATCTGGAACACCCCTCCCCGCAAATCTGCAATTTATGTGCCTGATCGCCTCTTCAGGACAGGAAATGGCTCTAAAATGTTTCAGCAATGGTCACATCAAAGGTTGCAGAAAGTTGGTGCCTATCAAGTTTTAAATACAAGATAGAAAATGGTCTATAAATTGTTTACCTTAAGCTATATTTTATTTTATTTTTGCAGTAAAATGTGCAAGCTCAGTGAGAAAAGACCCAAGTTCGAAAATGTCTTTCTTTTCATCCAAGTTCTGAACTCTAATTGAAGCTTAGACAGAGCTCTGCAAAACCCCCATTATACACACAATTTCTAGTTTTTAATGGTTCTGGAAGCTTTGTTCTATGCCTTTCAGGCTCTCAAGCTGAATCATCATAGATCATGCTGGTATTCCCAAACAACTAGGCCACCCCAGTCCAACCACAGAGGCTGCTAACACCCAAATGGTAGTGTTCTCCATAATCTCAAAGCATAATTTCAAGCAGGAGTTATCACAGATGTTGTTTATCACTGTCTCGCCTTTTGTAGTTTGTTTTATGAGTTTGTTTTTAATCTGTATTTTTATTACTACTTATCATGTTGCATAAGCTGCCCCAGGGAAGCTATTCATATATTTATTTTAAAACCATTTGTGTACTACCATTTATCAAAATAGATTCCAGCACCCCAAATTTGGGACATCATTTCTGAGAAAGCCCTCTCCTTTGTGGCTGCATAACACATTCCATTAATGAAGGCTCTTGGAGTAGGGCCTCAATAGAAGACGTTCAGATACTGGTGGGTTTGTATAGGTATTTGCTTCCCAATTTTTTAGGGATTTAAAGGTAAGTTGGATCTGGAAACAAATAAACATCCAGTGCAATTATTTCAAGATTGATATAATGTGATCTGATCTAGCTGTTCCAGTTAAAGTTCTGGCAGGCAAATCTTTCACTACTTGAAACTTCCAAGTCACCTTTACCCTTTCTTTCTTTTTTTTAATGGCAGGATATATATTCCTAAATTGAATGAATAAATAACAAGACAAGGTAGAGCAGGCCTGCTATTCACTGCTGGGAATTCAAGGTCATTTCTTAAGTAAGGATGCAGGAGAAATTCAATTCAGTATGCATTTAAAGCCAATTCTATCAAATTCAAATTTTCCAAAATAATATGTGAACCGGAAAATGGCTATCCTGTGAAATTTTGCATTTTTCTGAATTTTGCAATGCAATTCTCCAACCAAGCAACATTTACAAAACTGCATATGTTTGGGGAGAGCGTACATAAAAATGAGGGCTTTGATGAAAATAACATGCAGAAATGCATTGTGTTAGGGGAAATTGCCTGCAGAAAATGTGTACCTTAGTCAAAACTGCAAATTAAAGTGTCTTTATTAGAAGAAATTCACACTATGTCAAGGACCGTGCTGAGGAGGGCTGCACTGAGGAATAATAGTGGGAGCCTCCTGATCCTCCTGATCCCGAATCTTCCTAGGAGCAGAAGGACAGTATAGATTTGTAACAGTGGTTTGCAAAGGGGTATAGTTCAGAAGGCAGAAGCTGGGAAATACAGGATGGGGAACAGCTAGCAGAAGAAACACTAGAAGAGAGAGTTAACAGATTCACAGCTTCTGGACAGCATTCACCCCCTTTCTCCAAAGAACAGAGAGTTCAGAAAGTGTCAGAACAGAAAGTGCAGAAGGTACAAACTCAGATTACAAAACATAGGAATGACATAGATTAATAGGGATGAAGAGGGGAGTGACTCTTAACTGGGAGCACCGCCATTTCTAGGTAGATGTGTTCTTTATCTCTCACTGTGATTATTAAAGACGTCTTACTGGTAAGACGTTTCTTTTGTTTGATTTTCTTATCTACTGCCATGGGGGAGGGGAGGAAGCTGATTCTCTGAAGCCTGACACACTAAAACATTGGTAAATTTTCATGTCGTATATATGTGTGTGTGTGTGTGTGTGTGTGTGTGTGTGTGTGTGTGTATTGCAGACTGCCGCAAAATGTAAGGAAATAAATCTAAGATTGGAAAAATGAGATAATCGATATTGACCAATACTTTCATCCCTATCCATAACCAACACCAGTGTAAACATGTAAAGTTATTTTAGCTCAGGGATGGAGAACCTCAGACCCAGATACCAAATTTAATTTCTGCCCTGGTCTCTTAGCCTGGCCTTTGGGGCTCTCCCATACTGTGCCTACTCCCCAGGCCATGCTGTTCACCAGCCTTGCTCTGCATCCTGTTCAAGAGCATTTGCTTGGCTGGAACGTATCCTTGAATTGTGTTCCTACCTCCTGCTTTGTGTGTGTTCGTGTGTAGAAATTTATTAAGTGTGATTGGAACGTAGCCTATTGTATGGCTATTGTATCTTTTGCTTTGCTGACTTAAATTTCAGTCACTGTTTAGAAAAACTGAACAACTTTTAAAGACGGAATTCAGTGGATCTGTTTTCAGCTGTCTGAGACCACATTTTCTAAGGTTAGTGCAAAACTCCAGGAAACAAGGAAGGAAAACAAAACAAAGCACCTTTTTGTCATTCTGCACTCAGCAATGGACATTTTGCCAAATATTCCAGTATCTTACCCCGTGGCTAAGCAGAAAATAGCTCTGGCTACCCAGTGTATATTGCTGCACCATTAACTTTTGTGACTTACTGAATGAACACCATCCTGAGGCAGTAGCATAATGTTTGCTAGGGCTGCTTTCTCGCTCCCGCTTTGATTATCTACACTAGTTCAAGTAGCAAGTAATGTCGCCTCTGTTAGATTTCATTAATGACACCAGTTCAAACGACACTTAATGGCAAGCTTTTATTTCGCTGGGCAAAATGCTCCAGCTGAAGCCTTGTTAAAAACAACAACAGACTGCTGTCGTTCTTGAGAGCAAAATATTTGCCTGTGCTGTTTGCCGCCAACTAATTAACAACCGACTTGAAATTCTCAGCCTTGGAAATGTTCATGTTTACCATTCAGACTCTAAAGTGCTGGCTCTCTTCATTTATTGTAGTAGCAGTGCTGACATGACTCTCCAACCCCTCCTCCCAAGCCACAAAACAATTTCAAGCAAAAGGCTTAATTGGGAAGAACACAAAGACACGCTCTTTACCATCAGGGCTACTCCAGTCAAATCAAGCTCCAGAGCAGCAGTCACAAACAAAAATAATTAGACTTAGAAGTTCCCAAAACAGTAATTGAAAATTGTCAAGAGCAGGGATGGGAAAATCTGTCAAATTTGGTCTCACTTAGTTT
The DNA here is from genome assembly GCF_964252035.2 of Podarcis erhardii. Classification (NCBI taxonomy): domain Eukaryota; kingdom Metazoa; phylum Chordata; class Lepidosauria; order Squamata; family Lacertidae; genus Podarcis; species Podarcis erhardii. The sequence goes on along the minus strand of NC_138515.1, from coordinate 23,638,975 downwards.
CCCACGCGTAATTTTGTATGTTATATTCACCATTATACACCTTTTAAGGCTTACTTTACCCTTCTGTATAAATGTTTGAACATATTACTTGGCTGTAAAACTGCATTGCAAGATTCAGAGAATGTGTTTGAGGGTGCACATTGTTTTACAGAATGAAAATTAAAGAGATTTGTCTTTAGATGTGAACCGAATCAATTCCCACCCCCATCCCTACTCAAGAGTGGATCCCCGCCCCCATAGAGGAACTGTGTTGATGTACAAGAGGATTTTTTAAAAAAACAAGGTGTAGGTTATTTTTCTGTACCTATTTATTGAATTACCAAGCCTTTTGTATAAAAGCAGTAGCATTTTATGCTATTGAGAAGGAACTTGTTGGAGCATTAATTACCCAGCAGGGCTTTAAACATTTCCCTACATTGGAAAGGAGTGAAAAAAAATAGCATACTGGTATAAAAACAGAGAGACTTGTGGAACCTTACAGACTTCCTTTGTATGATTTATCAAGGCATAAGCTTTAGCGGCTAGACCCCACCTTCAATGCATGAAGTGTTATTCTCAGCAGGTATACACAAAGAGGGGTGGGAATCATAAATGGGATAGACAGGTAGGTAGGTAGGTAGGTAGGTAGATACCTGTCTTTCTATCTATTATATATGCCAACTGCAGATAACACTTCATGCATTTGACAAAGTAGATCCTAGCTCCATTAAAGTTTATGCCATAATCAATCAATCAATCAATCAATCAATCAATCAATCAATCAAAGGTGGCACTAGACTCTGTTCTTTTTCTTGCAACAGATTCACATTGCTGCTATGGAATTTGCTTCTGGTAAGAATTGCTCAGGGATGGAACACCTGTTAAAGCTGTCATACAGGTGTTGTTGTTCTCAAGATAACCAATTCCTCTCCTGCCCAGTTCTGGAAGCACTTAACATGCAGAACTGTGCCATGATGCAGTGGGTCTCCACACCCCCTCCAGTGACCACTGGAAAAATGGGTGTGGAACAGTGCTATTTTTCTAGAAAAAGAGGTGCCGGAACTCACCACGAATGCCCCCCTTGTTCTCTTATAATGACAATGGAACCCACCTGAGTGGTGCTGGGACTGAGATACGGATGACAAAAAGCCCTGGTGTCACATTTACAATTATGATATGATGGTAGAGCACAATATGTGGTTTTGACATGACCAGAATGAGGGTCAGAAGGCTCAGCATTCCTGTGGAAAGTATATAATGTGTTTTGGCCCTGAGCGATTCAGATGCGTAATTGGTTTAGAAATACTATGTGTAGTGGCTATTCTACATTGCAAAATAGCTATGGAAACTGGATCTCTGAACCATGCCGACAGTTTTCAACACCCCATAGCTATTCCCCTTCCTGAAAATAATCAGGACCACTCACATGAATAGCTTATTGCTCAGTTAGCCAGCATGGTATTCTCCATATGCTGTAAGTTCCCATTGTTCAGCCCAAACACTGAGGTCCAGCTCCAAGGGCCTTCTGGTGGTTCCCTCACTGTGAGAAGCAAAGTTACAGGGAATCACACAGAGGGCCTTCTCGGTAGTGATGCCCTCCCTGTGGAACACCCTCTTATCAGATGTCAGGGAGATAAAGAACTACATAACTTTTAGAAGGCATCTGAAGGCAGCTTCATTGTATCAGGAAGTTTTAAATGTTTGATGTTTTACTATGTTTTATATATGATGTAAACTGCCCAGGGAGGCTGGGAAAACCCATCCAGATGGGTGGGGTATAGATAATAAAATTGTTGTTGTTGTTGTTGTTGTTAATTGGTGATGCTGGTTGCGGCTGATGGGAGCTGGAGTTCAAAAACATCCGGATGGCACCATGTTGGCTGCCCTCACTTATCTTATTTATTTTATTTAATAAAATTTATATACCACTTTGTTTTAAAAGAAACCTCAACATACTACATAACTTCTATGTAGTGCCATATTCAAGCAACCACTGGTCCACTGTTAGAATGTGGAGTTGGGCCTCAGGACTGATTCAGTTGTGCCTGAGATGGTATACCGTACTTGTGTCCACCAATGCTGTCATTGATAGACATATTTCAAGATTGCTGGAATACTGTGTAATAACTTGCAATCTTTCCCAAACAGCTTCTCATCTTCCAAACTTGGAGTTTGGCTGAAATACAATGCTCTCTCATATAAAATAAAATTCCATCAAACTAATTGGGGCTTATTTCCAGACAAGCAAGCATAGGATTTCCCTGTCTGTCTTCAAACTTGAAATGTTCCTGTTCTGTTTGAACAAATGAAAGAAAATATGCAATTTACCAAGCCGTGGGTTAAACCACAGAGCCTAGGACTTGCCGATCAGAAGGTCAGTGGTTCGAATCCCCGCAACAGGATGAGCTCCCATTGCTCGGTCCCTGCTCCTGCCAACCTAGCAGTTTGAAAGCACGTCAAAGTGAAAGTAGATAAATAGGTACCGCTCCGGTGGGAAGGTAAATGGCATTTCTGTGCGCTGCTCTGGTTTGCCACAAGTGGCCTAGTCATGCTGGCCACATGACCCGGAAGCTGTACGCCAGCTCCCTCGGCCAATAAAGCGTGATGAGCTCTGCAACCCCAGAGTCGGCCACAACTGGACCTAATGGTCAGGGGTACCTTTACCTTTACCTTATTTCAGGTCAGCCATCTTTATTTCCACTGCACATCTACTGTCTTGTAAAGGCATCTGTTGACTGCCGCATGTCTGCTACAGTGGTGCCTCGCAAGACGAAATTAATCCGTTCAGCGAGTCTCTTTGTCTTGCGTTTTTTTCATCTTGCGAAGCACCCCTATTAGCGGCTTAGCGGATTAGCGCTATTAGCGGCTTAGCGGCTTAGCGGCTATTAGCGGCTTAGCGGCTAAGCGGCTATTAGCGGCTTAGCGGCTTAGAAAAAGGGGGGAAAGCGAAAAAAACTCGCAAAACTCGCAAGACTCGCAAGACGTTTTCATCTTGCGAAGCAAGCCCATAGGAAAATTCATCTTGCAAAGCGCCTCGAAAAACGGAAAACCCTTTCATCTAGTGGGTTTTTCATCTTGTGAGGCATTCGTCTTGAGGGGCACCACTGTACTTCCAAGTGTTATTTGCCACACGGCGGGTATCATATTGCTAACCATGTTGCTATCAAGAGCTGCTCATTATTTGCTATATGACTCGCTATTTTGCTATTTGCTATATGAGTACATCTTTCTTTGGACTCTGTCCTGTCATGTGATGCCCAGAAATCTTTCTGACATGACACATGTGGAACACACTGAGGCTTCTGTCTGAGCAATGTCTATGCTGGCTTGGCCATGTACACAGAAGAGAAGATGGCAGGATCTCCAAGGATATGCTCTACAGGAAGCTGGCTTCAGGCACTAGGCCTGTTGGCAGACCAACTCTGTCTACAAACATGGCATGAAGGCTGACAACATTAACCTTGCTGTATGGAATCCCTTGCCAGATGATCACAGTGCTTTCAGACAGACAGGTTGTGTATCCACAGCAGTGACCAGAGGAGGAAGGACTGCTAGGAGAACCTGTAGCAGCAAAATCAGAAATCTTCATCTACCCCATGTGCAATACAACATGCCTTCCATTGTCTCCCAACAACAGCAGCACTATGTCAAGTGCTACCGTATTTTTCGCTCTATAGGACACACTTTTCCCCCTCCAAAAATTAACGGGGAATGTGTGTGTGTCCTATGGAGCGAATGCAGGCTCCTTGGCTTCAGCGATAGCAACGCGAACTCCGAAGGTTTTGGGTTCCTTTTGCTAAAGCCAGGAGAGCAAGACTCTCCTGGCTTCAGCAGAGCTGCACAGTGCCCCTTCAGCCAAGCGGGAGGAGAAATGGGAAGGGCTCCATTTCTCCTGCCGCTTCGCTGAAGGGGCACTGAGCAGAGAGGGGGAGATTTTTTTTTCTCGTTCCTCCCCTCTGAAACAATGTGCGTCCTATGGTCGGGTGCGTCCTATAGAGCGAAAAATATGGTATATATTCTACATAAGATAGTTTCAAATAATGCATCTTTATTATCAAATACCATCAAGTATTGACTGGTCGCCTTTCGATCATCTTGGGGGGAAGTAGGGCAGCTGAGATTACTCCTTCACTTGCCATGTACTTTGATGGTTCCTCCATCAATGGCAGCTTATGAACCTTTAATGGTTTCAAATGTTCACGCTGCATGCAGCAGGAAATAGCCTTCGCTCAAATTCCCATGATTTGTTTCACCTCAGAGTCTGAATATAACCTATTCCAAAGTTTGCTTTGAATTGTCATTTCATCATGTAGGCAAAACTCTCTACCAGTTTGAAAGTCAGCAATAATAGAAACTGCCAGGCTCCACTGGCGCCAGCATATTGCTTTTCATTTCAGTGCTTCTGCTCACATCCCATGTTGTGAAAGTCAACTTCAGGTTTCTGTGTCAGGTTTTTGCATGATGTGAGGTGCCAAATCATTTATTGCTAAGCTTTTAAATTGAGATTCTTGTGGGTTTCCCCTCCCCCACCTCAGCCTATGCTGACAAGTAGAGATGGACAAAATATTTCCATGCTGCATGTGTTGGCTGGTTTCATCCCAGTTTCTAGGAGGGCTCACATGTTACCTTTAACAAGTGTGCAATCTCTGTACCTGTGTACACAAATAGTTGAGCTATACACCAATGCAGTTCATCACACGTAATGTGCTTAATATAATGTTTGAATCCAGATGTTCTTCTTCTATGTTGACTGTTCCAACAGACAGGTGTCTAGGGAGCTCTCTTCCAGATCCCTTCTCTGCTGTTACAGTACATATAGTATGTTCTCCCTGGCTTCAAAAATGGCTTTGGGGTTATGAAACTCGTCTGAGAGCTACAGGCTCGGGAATCCCATTCAGGAATCAATATTTTTTCTTTAGAAGTTGGGAAAACCTAAAGTGGGTGGAACAATGAAGACAAGCTTGGCTTTGTATGTTTCTTTGTATGAATTCTGCCAGCTGAATTTTCCTTAAGACATGTGGAACTTCACAGCTTCTTAAAATTGAGTGTTGGTCTTTCCTCCATTAATAAAACAAGTAAATAAACTTTGGTTTCCTGGTGTCCTGTATGGAGTCATTGCTGAAAGAATTCTTTTTTTAAAAAAATAATATTTATTAAAAGTTTCCAATTATAACAATATAAAAAAAACAAAACATCCAAATTTAAGATCTTATTTTCCATAACATCTTTCCAGGACTTCCCCTCCCCTCCCCCTCTTATATTCCAAATCTTACAAATAAATTCAGCAATTTATTATCCCAAATTTTAACCTTATTATCATTAGCCCAGTTTAAAAATATTTTCCCATCTCCTAAGATCGACCTATTCCCTTCCACGCGTTCCCCCCTTTAATATACATAATAGATTAAAATATAATAAAATAAAATATGATTTTACACCCTTTGGATTCCAAATTTCCCTCCCCCTTTTCCTGGTTGCGTTCCCCATATTTATCAACATCTGATGTCTTCCTGGAGCTCCCACATTTGTTTAAACCATAGTCCTTTACCAGTGTTCTTTAATTTTAAATGCCCAATCTTGGAAGGAGTCTATCTCAAAAAGGCCCATTTTTTCCATCCAGATTTTTATATACTTGGGAGTAAAAACTCCAATTTTATTTCTTAAACCTTTCAAATCTGGATGTCCCAAATGTTCCCACTTCCAACTTTGTCCCATTCTTATTATTCTTGTTGTTCTTGTTAATCTCTCTCCTCTTTCTTTTGCTGAAAGAATTCTTTAATCTGAATGACTAAAGTTATCAAATACTAACTCTTTTGGTATTATAAACATAATTGATTGAACTAAGGAAGAAATTAAGCTCTGGCTTTGGAATCTTATTCTTTTAATAATGAAATGGCATAAAAATGTCTAAATTTAAGCAACCAGGCAGATATGAGTTTCATTAGGACTGTGGCAGGTACATTGCCTCTCAAATGCCTCTCTTGTGATTCCATTATTAATTTGATCAAGTAGAAATAAATTTTTCTAACAAGGTTCAGAGGTTAGAAATATCAAGTCTACACAGAGGAAAGGCATATTAGGCTGTTCCATGGAATGACTGCCTGAAAAAAAGGTGTCCTATTTTCATCTACCAGTTTTCTTTGAAAGCATAAAGATTTCAAGGTGATTTATGACACCAAAGATACCATTTAAACCACAATTACCACCAACCATTTCTTAGATAGTACTTGTATATTCTTTGTACACACCAGTAACGTTGCTAGATCCAGTTCTGGAGCAAGCTATTTGATACACTATTGACACACCTGAAGGATATGTTCTGAGTACGGACACTAATTAGGTCTGCACCCCCAACAAGTTACACTTTCTGTGAAAAGAAAACACTGTATCTAGTATATGGGTTGTTGAGATACATACTACAGTGGTAACTCGGGTTAAGAACTTAATTCATTTTGGAGGTTCGTTCTTAACCTGAAACCGTTCTTAACCTGAGGTACCACTTTAGTTAATGGGGCCTCCCGCTGCCATTGCACCGCTGCTGTGAGATTTCTGTTCTCATCCTGAAGCAAAGTTCTTAATCCGAGGTACTATTTCTGGGTTAGTGGAGTCTATAACCTGAAGTGTGTGTAACCTGAAGCGTCCGTAACCCAAGGTACCACGGTATCTGAAGATATGCATCTCATCCCATGAAGCATATTTCCTCCAATTCATCTTTAAGCTCTTTGTTGTTATAACTAGAATAGCCGCTTGATGTCATCTTTTCATAGGTAAGGCCCAACAGCAGAGGCAGCATTATGAGCTGGGCCTTTTTGAGTCTATGATTATGACATCATTAAAATTCCCTGCCAGAATGTTGCTTATCCCAAGCTGTTCAAGAGACATGGCTCCTTAAGGGAAAGGCAGAGACATGAGGAGAAAAGGAGCCTGGAGACGACCTCAGAGTGGAGTGAAAAAGAGATACTAGGCAAGAAGGAAACAAAAATTTAGCACATATCTCTAGGTAAGACTTTTGCAGACTCGTTGGTTGGGCTTAGCTCTGTCTTTCTTTGTGAATCTGGTGATCCTAAGAACTGGTATACTAAAGTGGTTAAAGAGGTGAAATTGGAAGAAAGGTCTTGTATGAGTGTTGCCCCAGCCCTGAATATCTGAAGTGGCCTTGGCCAAGTCTTTGTCTTTCAGTTCATTCCCACATTTGCAGCACATCCAAGCATAGTCTCGCTTAAACAGGAATGCCGTCATTCAAAGGAGATGTTCTTAGACACCAGGCCATGCTCATTGAGCAATGGTCATATCTGGTGAGCCAGCCCTAACTGGGCATAAGCCCTCCTCATCACCAAGACTTCCTGGACCCAGAGGCATATGGAGGGTGTGTGTGGAGAGGGCAGGCCACCCCGGGTACCACTATGGGCGGGTGGCAAGATGGCCCACTATCTCCCCACAGCTGTAGAGCAGCCAAGGATGCACACACAGTCAGCATGGGCGCCGCTCACGTGGCATCTGTATGGGCTGCCACTCATGCACACCATCCATATGGGCATCCGTATGGCCTCTTCACAGCTGCCTCTTGCACAGTGACCGTACAGGCTGCCACGAGTATGCAGTCCGTATGAGCTGCCACTCGTGCGCTGTCCGTACGGGCTGCTGCTTGCACGTGCCATCCAGCCATACAGGCTGCCTCTCACATGGTGACTGTACAGGCTGCCATGTATGCACAGTCCATACGGGATGCTGCACCTGTGCAGTCCATACAGGATGCCATGCGTGTGCAGTCTGTACAGACGTCGTGCATGCGCTGCCGGGTGGTTCGTTCCGCCCCTTGGCATCCCGCCCTGGGTGCCAGAGAGGGTTCCTCCGCCACTGCCTGGACCTCCAGCAGCAGCTTTGAATCAAGGAGTATTCCTAAGCTACAGATCTGTTCCTTTTAACAAGACATAGCCCTAGTTCTCAAGCATGACAACTGCCTATTCACATCACCTCCTTTTGGTTGACAGAGCATATTGGATACCCCCTTGAAAGTTCAGGTCTGTGAATGTAAAGAAAGTGAAATTGAAATCTATTGGTTCCAGTAATATCATTGCAACTGGTGCATGGTGAGCTTTTTGTGAATTGGCTGGTGGAATAAGACCACTGCAAATGGCCAATTATATTCAGTTTCAGTGGCATGATAAAAACTGTACTGCACAGCTGGTAATTGTTACCTGTCTCCATTTTGAGTACTTTCCAGTGGCAGCCATTCTCTCGTATGGATCATATGATTGGGGGTCTTATGTTACGCTTTGAGAAGAGAGGCAAAGGTTCTATGAGTCAATTAAATAAATAACAAATAATTGTTTTTTTTATAGCAAGTTTAACAAGAAGGAAGGGGGGAATGAGCTCACATCAGCTCACATTAATAAGACAATGGCCACCAATGCATCCATCTCAGTTTAAACCTATGTCAATATATGCCATCCAAATGTTCTGATAGATATCCAGATGAAATCGATAATTTTTAAGAAATATGTTAAAATGTAGTGATAGTAGGATAGAAGAGTTGGAAATAATGCCAATATATTTCGCATCTGGCAACCAATGCGCCATATTCAAATCATACATGGATAAACAAGTCTAAAAAGCCCTGGACACAAATTTTCACAGCCCTATAGCAACTAGGAGGCTTAGTTTGGTCAATATTGAGTATAAATGCCCAGAGTTAACACTAAATACATTACTTCTAGTAAATGAGCCACCATATCTGCTAGAGGGCAGTGAAAATTTGTGTTCTGGACTTTTTAGAATCATCTACTCATGTACTATATGAAACCAAAGGGTCTCCTTTCAGCTCTCCTATCCCACTGTAAAGATGAGTGGTAAGACCAGGGGTCAGCAACCTTTTCCAGCTATGGGCAAGTCCACCGTCCCTCAGACCATGTGGTGGGCTGGACTATATTTTTTTTTGGGGGGGGGGAGGAAATGAAAGGATTCCTATGCCCCACAAATAACCCAGAGATGCATTTTAAATAAAAGGACACATTCTACCCATGTAAAAACACTCTGATTCCTGGACTGTCCACAGGCCAGATTAAGAAGGTGATTGGGCCACATCCAGCCCCTGGGCCTTAGGTTGCCTACCCCTGGGTAAGACGCTCAGACTGTTGCATAATAAATGGTGCATGTTTGTCTTCCCATGCTTGAAGCATAAATTTCTTGGCAGCTATAAGGACTTGCAAAATCCAGTTTTGTTGCCCTGCCACTAGTCCCCATACCATGTAGGTATAATTTTAAAGTAAACAAATATAAAGGATTTTTACACTTCTAAATTAATGCGGATAATAACTGAGTCATTCCTTATGGTGGGCGAGGTAGAGTGGCCTTCTAAATGTTGCTAGACTCCAATTCCCAACTCAACCCCAACCAGCATAGCCAATGCTCAGGGATGATGGGAGTTGTAGGCCAATATCACATGAAGGTCTTCCCCCATCCCTACCTTAAGATATACCTTTAGCAGAGCAAATAGCTACTTGTGCTATGACATCAGAAGTCAATATATGAGACTAAATTGCCCAACAGAGTTGCATTTTATTTTAGTTTGAAGAAGCATCATAAATGTGCAAGAGATAACACCCTTGCAATTCAGATCAGTTTTATTGTTGAATCCATCAAGGTTATCACAAAAAAACCAAACCAAAATAGCACATTTCTTCATAATTAGGTCCTGTGTCAATTTTTGATTAAGGGACAGTTTTCTCAATGACTTTCTCTTTTTTTGATTGCCTGAGCTCATCTTTTTCTCCTTATTTATTAGATTATGGCATCATCCAGTGAAGAGCCTACTTCTGACAACAGCTTTTCATCTGTGAATGGCTCAGGGAATGAGAACAGTGCCCAAGGAACAGATGGACCTTCTGACTCAAGGTGTCCTATCTGCCTGGAAAGAATAAGGAACGTGGCCTTCTTAAATCCCTGCTTCCATAGATTCTGTTTTGTTTGCATCCTGGAGTGGTCAGAAAGGAAAGCAGAATGCCCACTCTGTAAACAACATTTCCACTCTTTCTTTCACACCATAAATTCCGACACTGATTTTGAAGAGTACATTATCCCCTTTGAAAATGCATCCTATGGCCTGTGTGGGGAGAGGTCAGCAATTGATCACCGACCTGAGTCGCTGCCAGACAATGGGATCTTGTATGAAGGATACTCCGAAGGTAGGATGAGAACACTTGATGAGCTGATGAGACAGCTTGGAATAAGGAGGTCATCCCATCCAGGAGGCATCTCCCTTGGGCAAATCCGAGAGCAGGTTACAATTAAGTTCAGGAGGGGCCTTTATCGGTCTGGAGCACGTGTCAGGAACGTCCAGAGTGGAGGTTTTTACAGGGATATATCAGCTGATTTTTTCCACAGGAACCCTGTCCGTCTTAACAGGTTGGTTCCCTGGTTGAAGCGTGAACTGAGAGTCCTCTGTGGTACACATGCATCCTTGATCAACAACATACAACATATCATATTGAACAACATAACTATCTTTGATCTGGACAGCCAAGCTTTTGCTGACATTGTGCAGCCTCATTTACTCCACTACACCAATCATTTCTTGCATGAATTCATCAATTTTGCTCGCTCCCCTTTCAACATTAAGGCCTATGACTGGAGAGCCACTTATGACATTCCCTTTCCTATCCATGATGATGGGTTCCAGTCCAATTCATCATTTACTACATCATCATCTTCAGAAGAGGAGGAGGAGGAGGAGGAGGAGGAAACTGAAGACTCTGATGAGAATGAGGGGGAAGATAGAGAATCAGTGACAAGTAATGAGGAAGGAACTTGGGATGACGAAATACGAGGAGCAACAAGTTCCAGTTCCAGCCAGACTCTGGATGAGTTTTTCCTTCCTTTTGGGTCCTCAGATGGAGCACTTGTAAGAAGTCAGGACAACATGCACGTATTTTTCCAAGCTGATGCACATTTAGGGTCACACAATAGGCACTGCCCATTACATGAACGTGTCCTCAACGAGATAGAAGAGAGTATGCCATTGCTATGCAAAGCCATCCCCAATTGTATGGAGAGTGCACATCAAACTATAGATGATATTGATGAAGAAGAAGAGCCAGTAAACAAGCAGAATGCCTTAAACAGTCATAGCTTTGGTGGCAGCACTCATAGTGCAAATACAGCTATCTCTAATGTTGGCCAGACTGCTAGCAGTAATCGAGTGTTTGATGCTTTGCAGGTTCCATCTCAAGAGCAAGAGGCAGATGGCATGGATCAGACACCATCGCAACAAAAGGACATGGTAAGCACCAAACTGATCCATCACAAAGGAGAAGAGATCATTGTTATTGAGGTGCTTCAACCCAAAGCAGAAGACATTTTGGTTATTGAGCACATAGAGTTGAAAACAAGAGAAACTAATGACACTGGTCAGATGGCATGGCAAGATGAAGAAAAGGGTAGCTCTACAGAACTGCACTCCTCTGCAGAAGACACACCAAGTGGTTCTGATACCAAGAGGAAGGGTGGATTTTTTTCATTTATCAGAAGACCTTGATTTACACACCAGGAAAATCAGTCCAATGACCCACAAGGGAACTTATTATGCTGTTCTCTTAATGGGGTTATACATGTTATGCTCAAACCAATAAATTCGTATATATGAAAAAAAATATGTGCTGAATGAATGATAAAAGAAATCTGGTGTTGAGTCTGAAGCAAAACACTGATAACCAAAATTCTTACCGGTACCTAAACAATTACAGGAGACAATGTATAGGGAGCAAAAAAGTATGATGAATAGAAATTTGACAGGATCTTCATTAATTAGTTATTTATTAGAGAGTGGAGCTACTATCATGTTTAAACCACACAAGTAAATTATTTTGAGGGACAGCAGAGGACAGCTATTTTGGGGTGAATTATGAACCCCACATAAACAGTTTGTATTAAATTACTGTATAAATGTTTAATAATAATAATAATAATAATAATAATAATAATTTATTTCTACCCCTCCCACTCTGGGCAGCTTCCAACAGAAGGTTAAAAATACATTAAAACACCAGTCATTAAAAACTTCCCTAAACAGAGCTGCTTTCAGATGTCTTCTAAATGTCATATAGTTGTTTATTTCTTTGACATCTGATGGGAGGGCGTTCCACAGGACACCATTACTGAGAAGGCCCTCTGCCTGGTTCCCTCTAACTTCGCTTCTTGTAGTGAGGGAATCAAGACTATTACTCTCACTCTGTTTTATGTGGGTTCATCAGAAACTACACCGAACAGGAACAATCTACCCTGCACAACCTCGTAGGGTGTAGCCAACATGATGTCCTTCAAATGCTGTTCCCATCAGCCCCAGCCAGCATGGCCAATGGTCAAGAATGATGGGAGTTATAGTTTAGCACCTTAATTTAGTAAAACCTGGCATGGACCAGTGTTTTAATGCTGGCTTAGGCTCCTTTTGCATTTGTGGCTCTTTTAAAGGTTGGCCTAAATGTTCCCCAAACAGGGTTGTGTTATTGCTCCAACTCTATTCATTATTTTCATTGCCATGATCCTACACTTTGTCGAAGGGAAACTCCCCACTGGGGTAGAAATCATATATTGAACAGATGGAAAACTCTTCAATCTGAGCAGGCTGAAAGCAAAGAGTAAGGTTACCGTAACTTCCATCATAAAGCTTCAGTATGCTGATGGCAACGTCGTGTGTGCACGCTCAGAGGATGACCTCCAAACCATCCTAAATATCTTTGCAGAAGCTTATGAAAAAAATTGGCCTGTCGCTCAACATCCCAAAAACCAACATCCAAAGTGCTGCACTAACAAGTGCAAAATAACCCCTCTACGGCGCCACAAATCCAACTCAATGGTGTAACGATGGAAAATGTTGATCACTTCTCCTACCTAGGCAGTTATCTTTCCACAAGGGTCAACACTGATGCCGAAATCCAGCATCGCCTGAGCTCTGCAAGTGTGGCTTTCTCCTGATTGAAGTGCAGAGTGTTTGAGGACCAGGAAATTCGCAGGGAAACCAAAATGCTTGTTTACAAAGCTATTGTACTACTAACCTTAATGTATGCTTGTGAAACATGGACCACTTACAAATGCCATCTCCAACTTCTCAAAAGATTGCATCAACAGTGTCTCTGAAAAATCTTACACATCACTTGGGAAGACAGGTGAACTGATATCAGTGTACTGGAAGAAGCAAAGTGTTGAAGCAATGATCCTTCCACATCCACTTTGATGGACTGGTCATGTTGTGTGGATGCCTGATTATCGTCTTCCAAAGCAACTACTCTATTCCGAACTTAAAAATGGAAAGCTTAATGCTGGTGGTCAACAAAAGAGGTTTAAAGACTGTCTCAAGGCATATCTAAAAAAATGTAGTATAAACACCGACAACTGGGAAACACTGGCCTGTGAGCTCTCCAGTTTGAGAACAGCCTTTACCAAAGGTGTCATGGACTTTGAAGACACTTGAACTCAGAACGCAAGGGGAAGAGGAAGGCATGCTTGGCAAATCCACACCATGATCAACTCCCACCTGGGAACAAATGTCCCCACTGTGGAAGGACATGTGGGTCCAGAATTGGCCTCCACAGTCACTTACGGACTCATTGTTAAAACCGTGTTTATGGAAGACAATCTTACTTGGCTATGAGTGTTGTCCGAAGAAGAAGAAGAAGAAGAAGAAGAAGAAGAAGAAGAAGACTGTATGCAGTTGTTTCTAGGAATAAAATAAGAGTTCTGGTGGGTCAGACCCTCAATCTGTATACTCCAGCATCCTATACATCTCACAGCAGTCAGCCAGATTCTCAAAGGAAGCCCAAAAGCAGAAGAAGGCAATGAACCTATTATGTTGCTGCTCTTACCAGCTGATAGTCCATAGCGTAGCATGCTGCTTCTAGACCTAGAGGTTACATGCAACCATGGCTAGATATAGTCATTGCAGATATATTTTCTTTGGTTAGGAAGGAAATATGAAACTGGTTTTATGCCATGTTTTCTCAGCTGACCTGGAGATGCTGGAAATTGAACCTGGAACCTTCTGCATGCAACACAGAGTATATAAAAGGCAACTGAACGTGTTGGCTCTCCAGCACTGTTCTATACATATACAAATGTACACATATATATGCATAATACAATTGGTATGCTGCACAATATTTTGCAGAAGTAAAATAAAAACAGGGTCCAGCCCTAAAGAGCTTTTCATCAAAATAGATCTGTTAATGGATGAAACCTGAGAAATTATAAGGATTATAAAGCCTTAAATTGCTTGAGACCAGATTACCTGGAAGATTGCCTTATTCTTCCTACTGTTTGCCTGCTGAATCTTAAGGTCACCTTCAGAGGCCTTTCATCTCCCTGAAAATGCTTCCCTGACCATTGACCCTGCTGGCTGGGGCTGATGGAAGCTGAACCCAGGCAACATCTGAACAGTCGCAGATTCCCCATGCGGAATTGTTTGTTTATTTGTGTGTTTGTTTGTTTATACCCCGCCCATCCGCCTGGGTCTCCCCAGCTACTCTGGGAGGCTCCCAACAGATTAAAAACAGAATAAAACATCAAAAATTAGAAACTTCCCTAAACAGGGCTGCCTTCAGGTGGCTTCTAAAAGTCAGATAGTTGTTTATTTCCTTGACATCTGATGGGAGGGCATTCCACAGGGTGGGCGCCACCAGCAAAAAGGCCCTCTGCCTGGTTCCCTGTAACCTCACATCTCGCAGCGAGGGAACTGCCAGAAGGCCCTCGGAGCTGGACCTCAGTGTTCAGGCTGAATGGTGGGGGTGAAGATGCTCCTTCAGGTATACTCGGCCAAGGCTGCTTAGGGCTTTAAACGTCAGCACCAACATTTTGAATAGTGCGTGGAAATGTACTGAGAGCCATACTCCCTGCTGCAAGGAAGGGGCTTCCAAAGCAGCACCCAAAAGTTTGAATTATCCACTTACCAGTTGGTGAGCATAGGATTTAATTCAGTGGGGTGCTGCTATCTCATAAGATTTAGTAAGGTAAGCCGCAACCCATATTCAAAAATATCAGGTGAATGTCTTTCTCCCTTCCCTTAGCTTCCCCCTTGAAAAGTTTCATTTACCCCACCCCCAGATGGTCCAAAAGGAGGACTTATGCTTAACTTTAGAGTGCTGAGAGAGGCCAATGACTTTTTAAATTATTCCTGAAATCTGTGCTTTAAGCAATTTTTTTGCAGCCGAGACACTTGGACCTATACTGTAACCCAAATCTAGAAGTATCATTTTAGGGTGACATAAGATCTGCATGCCACAAGCATCATTGTTAGTTTAAGTTACAAGGTCTGTCCCCAAATAACCATGGCAGCTTTGAAATTTAGTCAGATGATTGTATTTCTTAAACCTACTTATTATGAGGGAAATCAGGTCGATCACGAATATCCATCATAGCTGAAGCAGGAACACTCTGTTGAAGGCACATTTGGGGGGGGGGGGATGATATTTTCTCTGAGAGCCAGTATGCTAAGTAGTAACCACTTTCACCAAATGCAAACAGGGTGTTGTGTTAAATTAAACCAACTGACAAGCTTTGGAGTTTTCAGCCCTAGGAGTAACAGATTGGCACCTTCTTCCAAGACAACCTTCTAAAACAAGCCCGATGAGAGTTGCTGAAGAATGGCTCCTTTCCCAAGTTATTTGATAGCGCTGGAAGGCCAAGATCAGATGGAAGGAGCCCACAATTGTCATGACCTTTTCCTGCACCAGTATCACCTCTCCTGGGGTCTGAAGCAACATAGCACAGGCAAGAACTGAAATAAAAAACAGGCACTTCAAGCATGAAGACTTCCAGTAGTGGATGGCATGGTGGAGTGGCTGCGTTCACTTGACCTCCTGAGTTACCGGTGCTTACTGGCAAGCTGCAAATGCAATGGCAGGAGTGTCAGGTTGACTGTGGCCCAAACATGCTAGCAATAAGTTAAACAGGGGTCCTAATAGGTACGGCTGCAATTCTGTTCATAGTTCAGATGTTTAAAGCCCACCGCCTTCAATGGGTTCATAAGCACCATCTTATGCAAGGATTGAAAAAAAGGATCCTTTGTCCGCCTGCATAGTGAGCTCACAGCTAGAACGTTCAGTTTGTTCTGTTTACTCAAATTGAACGTTGTCTCCATGGGAAAGAGAACAATCAGCTGAAACCAAGTACCTTCTTAGAAATAATAACTTGGAAGAGGTGAGCAGAAGTGAATTGGGGGCAACTGAAGGTGGCGGATATAGGGAAGAAGTGCATTTTTTGACTTGCTTAGTGCAAAGCAGCATTCTCCAACCCGATGCCCTCCATTTCCCCCCTCATTTATGTTTGAACCAGCCCAATTTATTCTTTAGTCTAGGTTCCAATAGCATTGGGGAACGATCAGATTTCTATGGTAGGGGGGTATGTGTTCTGCTGCCTATGTTAAGCCTTCTGTGTGCTTTCTTTCAGATCATGAGACCCCCGAATAAGGAATGTAAGCCAAGAACTGGCCTTAGACCCTCAAGTGGGGGTTCTTTAGGTAGGAGAATGCCAACAGATACAGCTAAAAACTCAAAATGTGCCATGTGCTTGGAAAGAATCCGAGACCCAACTTACTTGAACCCTTGCAATCACAGGTTCTGCTTTGACTGTATCCAGAAGTGGTCAAGGAAGAAAGTGATATGCCCACTGTGCAAGGAGCATTTCTATTCTTTTTTCCACACTGTAAACACCAGAGGTGCATTGTGTGAATATGTTCTGCCTTTGAAGGGTGCCTCCCTTTCTGGTTGTGGGGAAGGTCACACATCAGCTTCCACCCAAAGACCTGCATCGCCCCCTGACAATGGCATATTGGATGAGGAAGTTAAAGGAACACAGTCTCAGAGAGAGAAGGATCTTTACCAGCTCATGAAACAGTTCACAGTCACAAAGAAACACGCTAATATAGAAGTCATCAGCCTTGGGAAATTTAAAACCCAGGCTGTAATTCATTTCAGGAAAGCTCTATACCGTGCTGGCATCCAGGTCCAAACCACTAAAAATCCAGAGTTCAACCGAACTCCTTCAGCAGAATTATTCAGAAGAAACCCAAGATGCTTTGACAGATTGATTCCATGGCTGAAACGAGAATTAAAAGTATTGTGTGGCAATCAGAGGCCACTGATTCATACCTTACTGAACTTTATCCTCAACAACATGACTCAGCATGATCTGCAGACCAAGGACTTTGAGGACCTGCTACGGCCTCACTTGCATCAATTCACAGCCCACTTCCTTCATGAGTTCATCAGTTTTGTGCAGTCCCCCTTCAACCTGAAGAAGTACGACTGGAATGCCTCATATGCCTGTCCTGCTTTCGCGCAGGAAGATTCTAACTCTTCTGTCTCTTCCGCATCTTCAGATGTTGAGCATGATAATGAAGAGGCACCCAAAACTGATGGTGAAGTAGAGGACAGGAACATGGGATGCTTACATTCTACTTCACAGAAAGATCTAACTGATGCGTTTGCTGGAACAGATGGAATATCCCATGCGAATGATGAAGGAAACGATTTGGAGGACTTGTCCAACAGTGATACTGAAAAAGGGAGACAGACACCAGACAGTTTTATGAAGATCAAGATCGGTAAAAAAACACAACCAGTTGGATCATTATCTCACCCCCAGTCTCATCAATGCAGAGAGGAAGATGAGGGTATGGGGGAACTGCGTCCTGTCCACACCCAAAGCTCAAAGCACACCGAAGTCTCTAAGAATTCTCCAAATGTCTTAGGATCTGGAGATTACAATGCATTTAGCTTTAATGACGATGATGTTGTTAGCCTGGTGGCTGTGCACAACTCTGCAAAGGAAGAAGCAACCAAATGGAAAGATCTGGATTTCCCCATAGGTCACTCGAAAAGCTCATCTTCAGAGAGGCACGCAACATTGTCTCCAGGCCGAAAGGGTATCTTTAAAAAGTGCACTTTGAGGGATATGGAATACAATTTTGAAGAAGGCTATTCTTCCCCCAAGGAAAAACATGGAGGAAGGGGAAGAGCAAGGCATCCACATGAAGGAAAGCACCATTCAAACTATTCCAGGGACAAGAGACTTAGAAGAGAGCCAAGAAAGTCCAAATCAAGAGATATGAGCTTACTATTAAGGAGCAGCCTGCCATTAAGAAGCGAGGGCTTTGTGGCTAGAGACATAAGCAAGTCCAAGTCTCAGAGTTCAACTCACTTTAGAAAACAAAGGAGCAAAGACTATGATTATTTGAGAAACAGGGTCCCCAGTGAGCCA
Organism: Podarcis erhardii; assembly: GCF_964252035.2. NCBI lineage: Eukaryota > Metazoa > Chordata > Lepidosauria > Squamata > Lacertidae > Podarcis > Podarcis erhardii. The sequence continues at coordinate 23,620,750 of NC_138515.1, read as the reverse complement.
GGCTGGAGATACCTTTATTATAGACAAGACTGCGAGAGATACAGGTACGATGACCCCTTGTATTGCAAGGGTGTGCCAGCCAGAGTATACAGTCAAACCTTCCTGCCTAGCTCCAGAGAGAGATCATATTTTCCTCCAGAACGCAGAGTCTCTCAAGAAAGTTTCACTAAAGGCTGGTATGATTGTTCAGAGAGATGCAGAAGCGCAGGAAGACCCAGAGGCAGGTTTGCTGTAGTAGGGCAGGAGAGAGGGCCCTACGATAAACTTGGCGGGAAAAGGAGGCACAAATTGCATCACGTGGAGTCTTCCCATTCAAGGGGAGGGCCAAAGTATTTCCCGAAGGATCTGAATAGCTAAAGGCATCTTTGCAGATCTCAGGGCAACACCAATAGCCCAAAAGAAAGCTATGAAGGGAAGGCTGCAGAAGTAACAGCTGAACATTAACAAGGACAAATACATAAAATAGTGGGAGGCAACAGCCTCATAAAAAGAGAGGCAGAAAAGAGAAGCCTAAATGGAAAACAATGTGTTGTTATTCTCCAAGTGTGAATCTTGCCTTATTGGAACAAAATAAATATCTCATATATATGTACTCATGTGTGCATGTAGCTCAATGTCCATCACAAACCTTCTCAGGGTTTGGGGGCAGATAATTTAAATAAACCACACATAAAACAAAAATATCAAATTAAATTGCAATGAATATATGCTTGCTTAAAACTGTCAATTGTACTCCATTTGGAAAGTGTTAGGCTCAAGTTTTAATTGACCTCTTGGAAAAGGGTCTTGTAGTGGAGCAGTCTCTAGCCCTCTAATCATGTGTGACTTGGAATCACAGGAGGGGAACATGGGGTCATCCACCTTTCCATCCCTTCTACGTTCCACACTTTGGGCTGAGTGGTCTTCTGAGGGTCACATGTCACTGGTGGGTGGAACCAGAGGAAAAGTGGGTGGAGCAATGAATTCAGAATTTTGCTTGTGTACAGTAGGCTGTATTGGACACCCCTCTCTATCTTCCAGGCTTCCAGGCAAGCAAGAGGCATTATCAAAGTTCAAGGAAACATTCCATCCGGACAAAAGCATTTGTGTGGCAAAGCAGGGTCAGTGAGAGGCGTGGCCTGGGGTGAATTCTGAGGGCCTGACTGAGAGGTGTGGAGGGCCATATTTGGCTCTTGGACCTGTTGTTCCTATCTTTAGGCATTCTGTTTCCAAGAGCAGCCAACCAGATCACTGGGGAAGCTTGCAAAGCATGGATGGTTTTTGTCCCCCCAACCTGATAGTCACAAGTGTGTTTACTCCTGTAGATATAAAAGTTCCACTTTGCTACCATGTTTCACATCCACTAAAGCTAAGTGGAACTTCCTTATGCAGAGAACAAATAACTCTGAATACAGAGGCACACACTGGGTGTAAGGAGTCAGAGAAGCAGCTGTGTTACTACTTATCACTCAGCAAGGTTATTCCATTTTCCCATTCAGCAAAAGTGGCATGGGTTGTATTGCTGGGGTGAGTTTATCATGTGGCTGAAAGCCAAAGATACTCATATCTTCATGTTGTGATTAAAGTTGTATTTTGGGGAAACTGCCAAAGGTCCCACTTTCAATTTCTAGCATTTGTAGGTAGAGATGGGGGTGGGGAGATTCAGTCTAAAATCCTGGAGAGACCCTGTCAATCAATGTGGACAAGACTGCACCAGATTGATCAAGCACAAGGCAGCTTCCTATGTTCCTTTGTAATGCAGGTACCATGATGTTTCCTGGTCAACTGTTTCCACCCTAAAGTGGAGTTTGTTCCATTCGCCTGAGTTAGGCTGATTTCAAGCAGAATGTTTATGAGAACAGAAATTTGTGGATTTTGATAACTAGTTCTCATGATGCATATAATTCGAATTAGCGATTGGCGGTTTCTTTTCGAGCATTATCATTAAACCCATCAATTTTTAATCAAGAAATGTTCACTTTATTCCCTGTGTAATTCTGAGATAACAGTAAGGAGAGCAGGATTCAGCATAGTTCCTCTGCTAACTAATGTGCTTTTCTTAATCATCTGTAATTAACTTTTAACAGCTACTACTTTAATTTTAAATTAAAGGCTTATTTGTAGCAGTCCATTTGACATGTAAACATTTTCTCACTTCAATAGCCCTCCATCTCAATGAGCTTTACATTAAACTCTCTGTTGCTAAAGTATTCAAACCTAGGTGACAAAGCTAGAAACTCCTCCTTCTGGAGTTCTCTTCAGACGTTCAAGGCTCAAGAGATGAAAGGGAGAGTAGAGGTGAGTCTACTTCCACCACCAGTTTCATCACCTTTTGTTTGGAACCCTGGGAAGATCAAGGTTCTACATTGTGCTGAGAACATCCAGGAGAAGAGATGCCCCCTTGCTACAGGTCAAGAACACTATCTCCTAGAGCAGTGTTTCTCAACCTGTGGGTCCCCAGATGTTGTTGAACTACAACTCCCATCATTCCTAGCCAGCATGACCAGTGGTCAGGGATGATGGGAGTTGTAGTCCAACAACATCTGGGGACCCACAGGTTGAGAACTGCTGTCCTAGAGGCTGAGTCCTTTTTGGGGGGGCCCAATATTTTTGGAAGGGAGCCAGTCCCCCCAATGTTCAAAGGGGGCAGAGGAGGTAAAGAATGGAGCTGGGACCAGTGCGGCTTCAGTGGCCAGCTCCTTCTCCTCCTCCTCCTGCCACAGAGAGGAAGGAGTGGGGAAGCAGTTCCTCGCTGGTGGTGGCAGCAGCAGGAGGAGCTGACGGCCACCGAAACCATGCTGTTGATGTGTTTGGCTCCTCCCCCTGGCTCTCCAATGTCCTGACATCATGTGCACAATGTCAGGATGCCATGCACACGATGTCATGCATGTGATGTCAGTCCCCCCATTCTTCCTCAGAAGTTGGTGCCTCTGCTGCAGATGTTTAGTCCTCTATCTCAAGGGTGATGGCAGGGACAAGGACTGAGGGAATGGAACCAATGTGCTCATCTCCCTTATGCATTTCTAATAACTTGAAGATTGAATGCCCAGACTGGACTTCATTGATTCTCCCACGCACCGGGGGGGGGGGGGAGATACCTCACCATGTGATACCTACAACTTTCCTGCCAATGTGTCATATAAATTAACTACCACACTTGTAGTAAATGGTCCCATTTGTCCTCAGTGACTAGATTCTGATTTTCAGGGGTGTCCTACGTGATTTTGTTGATGGGTATCATTTCAGTATAGGGATGCAGATGGCGCTGTGGGTTAAACCACAGAGCCTAGGACTCAGAAGGTCCTCAGAAGGTCAGCGGTTTGAAGGTCCTCAGAAGGTCCTCAGAAGGTCAGCGGTTTGAATCCCCGCTACGGGGTGATCTCCCATTGTTCGGTCCCTGCTCCTGCCAACATAGCAGTTAGAAAGCACGTAGAAAGTGCAAGTAGATAAATAGGTAAACTCTGGGGGAAGGTAAATGGTGTTTCCCAGTGCTGCTCTGGTTCACCAGAAGCGGCTTAGTCATGCTGGCCACATGACCTGGAAGCTGTCTGCAGACAAACGCCGGCTCCCTCGGCCTATAGAGCGAGATAAGCGCGCAACCCCAGAGTCGGTCATGACTGGGCCTAATCGTCAGGGGTCCCTTTACCTTTTATCATTTCAATAGAAGTGGTTATCCAGTTGTTGTGGAGGCACAACGGAGGTGGACCACTGTTGCTTTGGGGCAAGGTAGTGAGGAGGTAGTTGCAGTGCAAACACGTGGGCAGGAGCATTGGAATGGCTCTACTAGTTTGCTTGCATTGCACTGACCTCCCTGCCCCACTCCATATCCAAAGCAGCATACTATTTGTTTTAATAAAAAAAATTAAGCATTAATATAGTACATAAAAAATCAAAATTAAGTAAAATGTAATGGGATCGAAAAACACCAATCTAAGACCCCAGCTAAGAATCTTATTCATTTATTAATGGATTTGCTAGCTTGCATGCAATCAACAAAAATAAAAATATTTCAGCAAAATGAACATGTATTATTTTAATGAATAATTAGCCTCAAATAAAACCTTCACCATCTGTTCCACTTGCGGATTAGGACAGCTAAGAGAAATATATTTCAGAAGTAGATTGGCTAATTAGTTAAAGTGACTGGGAAACAGGGGGTTTACTTGCTATTTTCAGAGGTGCCAAAGGATTAACAGTCGGTTTAGAGGGAGGATTGGCTTCCCGTAAATGAATTTGATGCTACTTTTGCATTATTTATGGAAAATAAATACAAACTTGGCTCTCTTTCTTGAAAAAGAAAGGTCTTAACATGATTCCTCCCATCCCATAAATAAACAAACAAACAAATAAACAACCCTCTTTGAGATATAACAGTTCCGTGGCTGGCAGCATGTCTGTTTTCAGTGCCAGGCTCAATACTTTGCAACCAATGCTGTTTTTTTCTGGGGAAAGAGGTGCCAGAACTCCCTTGTTCTCTTATAATGGCAATGGTGCCCACCTGAGAGCTGCTGTACCTGAGTTCCAGTGAGTTCCTGCTGAAATAAAGCCCTGATAGCTAATAACATGAAGCTAATAACATGTTGTCTTGGAATGCTGGGATGGGATTTCTACTGATTGCAGGAAGGTCTGTGGTGGAGCTGGTGTATAAGAGGACATTGTTAGCAGGGTATGCACACATACTCATGTCTCTCCACTTTACACACTTTTACACCCATTGCCTCTGAACACAAGAACAGAGCTTATCTTGTTGCGGTAAATTAATTGCAAAATGCAACTTTGCTGGGTGCGAGGCTGAGTGGTTTTCTCTCTTCTACTAATGCCGCTAACAAAAACATAAAATAAAGCTGTCTGATTTCAGCTCAGCTCTGCAGCTTCTTTTTTCTTTTGAAGGAAAAAAAAAAAGATTTAATTGAAATGTTCTTCTTAAGTGTACAACTGTTTCACCTCAAAACTTAAATACCTTTCAGAGCTTCCCAGAGCACTGAATACACCAACGGGCACACAAACACAGAACTCATTTGTACGACCATTCACATCAACATCTGAATGATAATAGAGGTTGATGAAAACATTTTGATGTAGAAAAGTAAAGCAAATGGAGTGATAAAGAGAATTAAATGCAGCCAAATTAAGCGGCATCAAATCCATGCCATTAAAACTGAATAGAGGCTGGCTAAATTGTAGTGAATGGTACATATCAAAGGAGAGGAGTATGAGTCCCCCACACTTTAATTAAAAATAAAAGAGTTCCAGAGTTAAACTGAATTTTAATTCTGTTCATTAGTATTGGCTGCCTAGTGACTCACTTTCAAGTATTCCAGGAAACCTTGGAGGAATCCCTCTGGCTAAGCTTAAGGAGGAGCTTGACACAAACTAGGCACCTTATTGAGTCATAGGAATGGATGGATCCATCAGTTTTGATTTCTTTCAGTCATGAAGGAACACATCCCACACCCAGAGGGTACTACACCCAGTTCCTCATAGCATAATATATGTTGATAAGGCGTATGGTCCACTAGACTTCATCAGTGCCACCAAAATGTGATTGTTCAATGGCTCTTTAAAGTCCAGGTTTCACAAGGAGGTTGTTGGGTGTGTTCTTTATATATACACCATGGAAGCTTCAGTCAAGTGGTTAAGCTCACCATGTGAAACAGTTGCTCAGCAGACTTCACTTTTACTTGGCACACACAAACATACACTCTATATACAGTTATAAGTTGGCAGCCCTCTCTGATCCCAGAGAGGGTTCTCTGCTTTCAGGTTCTTGCTCTTTCAAAGTCGACAGTAAGTCCTGAGTTCAGCTGCTTTCAAAGTCTTTGCAGTTCCTTGCAAAGTGCTCCATTTTCTTCCAATCAGTCCTCTCTGCTCAGATCTCCCACATTTTATCAGCACTGAATGCTGTAATTTTAAGCTCCTTATCTACAAAGGGGCTGCATGTGAATTCTGCCCAGCCACAGAGATAAGATAGTTACCAGATTCAGACAGTTGCATTGTGGGGAATGAGTCAGCACTACCCACTCATGTGAAATCAACCCATTAAACACTTTCCTTAACAGAGGTAAGGTCTCTCTTTGACATTCTTTGGAGAGACCTACTGGTGACCCATTTGAAGCTGAAATTATCTACTTGCAAAAAAATTGTAATCCAGTATCTGTTAAGGGATGACATACCCAAAACTACTGAGATTGTTTCAGGATATTTAGCCAAGATTTTTTAAGTCAAATTTAAAACTACTTAATTTTACTTAATGGTGGATACTGAGTCTTTTATAAGTTTTATGTGTTTAATATGTCTGAATTACCAAAGTTTTATGGATGTCTCTCTCTCTCTCTCTCTCTCTCTCTCTCTCTCTCTCTCATTATTATTATTTTATTGTCTGAATTATGCCAGTAAAGGCTGAATGAATGAACAGAAGCAAAATGAGGATATAAACCTGTGTTTGGATTGTATCATTTCTAATCAGAAAACTAGCATGTGAGGGAGAAGGCTAGAATAGAAGTGTTTTTCATCCTTTGCTCCCCAGATGTTGTTGGACTACAACCTTCATCATCCATAGCCAGCATGGCCAATGGTCAAGGATGATGGGAGCTGAGGCCCAACAATGCTTGGGGACTTGAGACTGAAGAACACTGGAAAGAAACCTTTCCCCCCTGAAATCTAGTTTTATACTAGTGAGACTTTTCTTTATGGAGGAGCAGCAATTCATGAGAGATCAAGAACTCCCTTCTTTTCCCCTGTGACTACAGCCTTCCACAGGAAGGTAAGGCATCAAACCTCTTCACTGTGTAATATAGCAGGTTGATAGGAGTGTCTTGCAGCAAGGGGCTGGGCAAAGTGGTTGTTGTGTTGTTGCTTTTTTAGTTCTATATTTAACAATGAATTTAATTAATTAATTAATTGATTGATTGATTGATGCATTGAAAGATGTTCCAATTTACCATGAAAATAACTTTTGCTTGCAGCTAACTCATAGGTAGCACTGGATGGGACTGAGGAAAGAGGCAACTCTCGACAGTGAGTGGATGCATGGAGAGGAGATCAAGCCTTCAAAGATTATTCGGCAGGGAAGGCTTTCCAAAGCCTTCAGTTTACCTGCAAGCAATTTCTGTACATATAATTTGTGTCTGTTTTTTTTCTCCAAACTGAAGGTGCCAGTTTATCTCTATAAGACAGCTGTGTGGGAAATAAAGCAGCAACAACCGTTCCACCAAAATAAATTTCCCCACATTGCATCATGGGAGGACCTAAGCCTGGCTGGAACAACTTGTGACCTACCGAGATGGATCCAGACCATCAGCCATCTCCCATAGACTGCCAGATGCCTGACAGCCATTTGTTTCCAGGCGCCAACAACAGTGAGGTGTTTATTGGGCTACTTGTGGATCACCATACATTAGGGTTGCCACACAAGCAGTGTACAGGAGGAAATGACCAGGAAAATCTGGATGTACGGCAACCCATGTCAGAATGCGAATTTCCTAAAAAATATGGGCCATAGATTATTTAATAGCTCATGGCTATTTAATAGGCCTGGGAAAAGTGGAATGTTTTTGTCTGGTGTCTAAAGACGTAATGAAGATTTCTGGGGAGAACGTTGCACAATGGGGAGCTACCACAGAAAAGGTCTCTTGTTGCCACCCTCTGAACCTTTCTGGGAGTGGAGAGATAGAGAAGGGTCTCAGATGACAAGTGCAAGGTCTCCCTCTCAGGAACTGGTAGTGATCCTGGTAATATGAAACCAGTGAAGCAGGCCTGCCCAACCAACAGCTACTGTCTTAAGCACAAATATTGTACAGTATAGAAATAAACCAATTTGATTATGGCTATCCTAGACTGTTTTTCGTCTTCTTCCTTCTGGGGGAAATGTCTTTCTTAGATTAAAAATTATTAATATTACCCTAAATCATAATTTTCTTTCTCTAGGCAAATCCTTCTGGATTTTTCTTCTGTGTTTCACTGTGTTATGTTTTCTCTTTGCTCTTTTCTTGGTTTTTGATCTAATCTCATTAACCACTCATTTGGTTTCTTTTAATGGTTTGCTTTCCCGAGCCCCATTCTGCTATCGGTGTCTCTCAACGTTCTGCTTTCAAATATATTTTCTTCCCTTCAGTTTCATTATTTCTTCATTTGTATCGATTTTAGGCGAGGTATATTGAGTTGCATTGTCATATCTTTAAATTTCACCTCTTTCTTCTTCTGTCCTTCAAAATGTGTAAGTACTACCTGATGGCTATTTCATCATGGTTGTCTCACCATAAACCAAAGATCAATATGCAGAAAACTGAACAGATTCATTTTTCTTCCTAAACCTTCTCTGTCTTCTTCTGTCTGACTATAGTGCTTCTCTCTGCCATATTCTCTGCAGCAAGTCTGCAGTCCTGCAATTATTTTTGATAACACTTTCTTTTGCTCCTCATTTCTGCTCTTCTTAAAAACGTATCAACTTTTCCTTCCTCATAATTCCAATAGCCATTCCTTTTGAAGCATTGATTCTGCTAAGGCTGCAAACATAATGTGTGTGCATGGGGAGCAGAAAAGTATGATTCAACCAAAATATTAAATGCCCTTGGCTAGGCTTGAGCTGGCAAAGGAGGAACATGGGAAAATGCAGTTCATTCTTCTATTTGTTTCCTGCATTTATTTATTTTTTTAAAAAAGGTTCCACTCCTATTAGAAATATTTGAATTTCTGGGCATGCTGGTAGACGGGGGGGGGGGGGGTGGCTTTGGAGCTTTCAGGGTTATAACCAATGAAGTTGTCTCATTAGTGCAAGGACTTTCACCTTTGCAATGGGACTTGCTTCCCATCTCTTCTTCCCCTGAGTCACCCCTCACCCTCCCAAACCTGTTTTGGGATTTCCTCCATACCTACGGAACAGATTTGTAGAGGTAAGGGGGAAGGGAGAGGAAGCATTGTTCTGCAGGGAGAAGTCCTTTTGCTAGCAGAATTTCATTGGCTACAACTCTCAGTTCCAAGCCACTTTCCAGAACACCCCCCAGAATATCCCCTTTGTGGCCTACAAATGTTGGAGCTTGGATGTTGGTTGGGTCAGAACTTCAGAGAAACTAATGGCAGAGTGGGATGGTCCAATATTGGATCGCTATGTTTGACGCTGGAGTTCTCTCTCCTAAATTGGAGACTGAGATCTGATCTGAATTGTTAATCAACCAACCAACCAATCAATCAAATTTGCATACCACCCTTTATTCATAGATCTCAGGGCGGTTTGCAACAATTGAATGTTGGCGAGACCAAGAAAAAGCTGTTATTTAAGATTCTCCTTGTTGGCAAATACTACACAGGTAGCGTAGAAGGAACGATCAGGCTTAACTAGAATGATCTAAAATCAGACATTTGCCTGGACATTTAGATTTCATAAATACACACATGCCATTCAGTTTAACCTAGTGCTCGAATTACAGGTGGGGACAGAAAGTGTCTGGCCCCAGCCCCCTATCTTTCATGATGCCCCTCAGCTACTGATGATGGGCTTGATTTGGCTAAAATGCAGGATGGGGAAGTATGGCAGATGGGGGTGGCAGCAGCCTCCTGTTAAAACACATCTCCTTCGGCAGATGTCCTCTGGCATATAGCTCCCAGGATGACTTCCTGGGGAATCTAAGTCTGTATTCAGGGTAGGGTTTGGACACAAGCAGCCATCTCCAAATGCCACCTCATTTGCTGGTAGAGAACTGGGTCTGGCTGCTTTGGTTCCATTTTGGGGGCCAAGAGATGATCCTTAAAATGGTTTGCGGGCAGACAAGGGAGTTTATGCTAAGTTTCTTCTCAGACATACTCTGGGAAGGAAGATAGTAGCAGTCTGAGCTCTGCTGTTGCTGTTGTGTTACCAGAAAGCCAGAGTAAGGAATCTCTTTGCCACCATATAAGCTCTTCCTTCCCCACCCCTCCAAATTTTGTGCCATCCTTTTCCCTCCCACTTCAGGATTCAGCCAAGCTGCCCCCACCCAAATCAGGAGACTATCAAAAGAAAAATGGGGGAGACCCAGTCCTAATTCAGTCTCTTATTATCTGTAGAACTGATTGTTTGAGTATTCTTTCATTTAGTGTTCTCCTTTATTCTCTTAAGCCTTTAATATCTGTCTCAATGGGATTCTCCTGTTCACTTCATTTTCTTTTCCTTATGGGTTGATTGTCTTTCCCCTTTATATATTGATTTGTATCGATTCTCTTCCTTATCAAATTCCATCTAGCTTTTCCTTTTCTTTTTGCAAAGGGCCCAAGCCTGCAATCCCAACCCCACTTATCTGGGAGGAAGCCCTATTGAATTCAGTATGGCTTACTTCTGAACAGACACAATTAGGGTTGTGTTGTTCATTCTTATTACTTTGTATCTCTGTTTTCTTCTCTGTATCTCTACTCTTGAAATCTGAAGGTTCTTTTTCATCCTCACCTCTCACATGCTGCTATTTGGATCACTTCTTTTTATCTCTGTTCTGTATGCCCAGAACATCTTTTCAGCATTGATCCATCTGGTCTCTTCCTTTATTTAAGAAGTTACTGGGGAAACTCATATTTTAACCCTTGCTTTTCTTTCATGATTATCATGATTAATGTTTGACAGCTACAATCTCTCTTCCCTCTAAATTCCCTTTCCTTGTATGTTGTGTTTTATTAGATTGTATGTCTGTTGCCAGAGCCATGTCTCTTTAATTTTTGTATGGTGCTGTCAGAGTCACCCATGGTCCCAGCTCACAAGAGACCAAAGTCCAGTCCGGCTTATGTACAAAAGCTTTTATTGAAGAACATTCTTAGCTTCGCATCCGAGCTCCGTGACTCTATGTCTGTTACGCTTAGACCGCTGAAGTCCCCTCTGAGTCAGTCCCGCCTCTACACCAGTTTAAGAGGCTTGTACTGGTCCACCTCTTCCTCTCTTTCCTTTTCCGCAGGGTCTTTCTGCCCCCCTGTGTTCTCTCCCTTCGGGACTCCCCAGAGGCTGAATCCTCTGGCGCCTCCTCCCCCCTCCTTCGGGCTTTGGGACCAGGCTCCTCCCCAGGACTCTCTTCACTTCCGCGCGCCTCCCATTTTGAACTTGGCGCACGTACGTTGCTCCTGACCTTCCCTTCGACAGTTACACTGCTCTCGATACTACTTTCCTCCCCTTCCGGCAGGACGTCTTGCCCTGATCTCCTTCCCCTCTCTGCTTCCTGTTCTGCTCCTTCTGACACACTGGTCACTCCACCCCCTTCACTCCGTTCCGGCGGAGCAGCCGGTCCCGATCTCCAACTCCCACTGGGGGTTCCCCCTTCGTTTCCCTGCTCCTGACTGCTTCCCCCTCTAGCTCCCCTTGGCTTGACCAGAGGGGCTCCCTTTTGGGAGTCCTCCGATTCACTGGACGGACTCATGGACAATCTTGGGTCATTGTCGTCCTCTTCCTCGTCACCCTGGAATCCTTCCCCCTCGCTCTCTGTCTCCTCCCTCATCTGCGCCTCTCTCCCTGAACCCCTGACATCCATCCCCCCTCGAAGCCCCCCCTTCCCCCCTCCCGGCCATCGGAGGCAGGTCGTGGGAGCCGCAGCTCCTCGGAGGTAGATGCAGGATACAGTTCGTTTGCTTCAATGTCCTCTGCTAGCAGCTCGGTGTATGTGTGTTCGAACTCGGGTTCTTCACCCAAGGTGTTCTCGGCTCCCTCTTCCATTGCTACTTCGTCTGGTGCTGCCTGCCAAGGCCCTGTCAGCCATTTCTTGCGCCAGTCTTCCTCTGGTTGCTCGTCCCACCAATAAGAGGGTTCTGTGTCTACCCCCGAACACGATCCCCTGGGCGGACTAGAGTCTGGCGTTCTCTCCTCGGCGGAAGAAAAGCCCCTGAAAGTACTGTCTGAAAGTGTGGGCGTAAAGAGCCAGTCATCAAAGTACTCGGCTGGCATGGGTCTATGCGGGAAAAGTGCATGGAACTCGTCTTTCAGAAGAGGTTCGTCTAAAGCGTAGTCCGGCACCCAAATATTGGCACTGGCCGGGGTACCCTCTCTGGCTAGAAAGTATTCTACTCCCTCTTCCCCCCATCTCGAGTCCAGGATCTCAGTGACCTCGTTGAGTGGTTCGGGCCTGGGCGCCCCCTCCCTCTCGGGTGACTTTGTGCGTGGGTGCGGTACTGTTTCAGACTCCTGAAACCTGTGCGGGGTCTTGTAGGGAGTGAGCACCGACCTATGAAAGACCGGGTGCACTCTGGAACCTTCGGGGAGGGCCAGTCGAAAAGCTACAGGGTTGATCCTAGCCTCCACCTGGTATGGCCCTAGCTGCCTGTGTCCCAGCTTCTTCTTAGCCAACGACCTGGCTGGCATCGCTTGGGCCGCTAACCATACCCAGTCCCCCACCTGGATGTCCTCTCCCACTCTCCTGTTTTTGTCTGCCTGCACCTTATATGCTTGTTTGGCTAGCTCCAAATGTCTCCGCAGCTCCTCGTGCACCTCTTGCAGTTCTGCTGCGAACTGGTCAGCCTCTTGCGTCACCCCCTCTCCCGGTGTTACGAACCCCGGGAAGGTTCTGGGATGACGACCATTGTTCGTGAAGAACGGCGTCACCCCCGTCGACGCGTGCTTCGTGTTGTTGTAGGCAAACTCCGCCATCGGCAGGTAGTCCACCCACGCCGCCGGGCGCTGATTGGCGTAACACCTCAGGTACTGCTGCATGATCGCGTTGACTCTCTCTGCTTGGCCGTTGGTCTGCGGATGCCTTGCCGACGTTAGGTTGATCTTGACGTGCAGGATACCTAGAAGCTTCCGCCAAAAAGTAGAAACAAATTGGCGCCCCCTGTCGGAGAGAATGGATTGTGGCAGCCCATGCACCTTGAACACGTGATCGACGAAGAGTTTGGCGGTCTGTTCCGCCGTCGCCACCTTCGCGCAAGGAATGAAGTGCGCCATCTTGGTGAACAGGTCCACCACCACCAGCACCGCCGTCTTGCCTCTGGAGCTGGGCAGGTCAGTGACGAAGTCCAGCGCCACCCTCTCCCACGGTTGCTGTGGCGTCTCCAGCGGTTCCAGTAACCCCGCTGGCTTCTGGTGCACTGGCTTCGACCTCTGACAAGTGTCACACCTGGCGACGTAATCCGCTATCTCTCCCCGCATCTGGGGCCACCAAAAGTCCCTGGCCACCAGGTCTATTGTCTTCTCCTTGCCGAAGTGGCCCGCACTGGGGGCGTCGTGCAACTGCTGCAGAACCCTCGCGCGGAGCTCTTCGCCCGGTACGTAGAGGGCACCTTTGTGAGTTAACAGCCCGTCGCGTAATTGGAACTCATCATCCCTCTGCGAACCCCTGCGCAGCGCCTCCATCTTGGATTGTGCAAATCGATCCACTTGCAACGCACGTCGCACCGCGTCCAGGTCGACTGCGATGGTAGCGCACGTCCACGCCTGCGGTGCGAAAATGTGCTTGGCTGCCACTGGCACTGCTTCCTCGTGATATTGCGGTTTCCTGGAGAGCGCGTCGGCTATAACGTTGGAATCTCCCGGGATGTATTCTATCCTGAAGTCGAAATCCGCGAAGAATTCAGTCCAGCGCATGTGTCTTTGGCTCTGGAGCTTCGCCGTGCGCCAATACTCTAAGTTCTTGTGATCCGTACGGACCTGCACCGTGTGCTTGGCTCCTATGAGGAAGTGTCGCCACGCTTTGAAGGCAGCGTGAATGGCCAACAGCTCCCTGTCCCATATGGTGTAGTTTTGCTCCGCCTTGCTGAGCTTTCGGGAGTAAAAGGCACCGGGTCTCCAATTTCCTTGCGAATCTTCTTGCAGGAGCACGGCTCCCACCGCTCTGTCTGAGGCGTCGGTCTCTACTCGCATGGTTCTGCCCGGATTCACGTGCAGCAGCTGCTCCTCGGAAGCGAAGAGGCTTTTAAGCTTCCTAAAAGAGCGCTCCGCCTGTTCCGTCCAAGCGAACTTCTTCTTTTTGGAACTGAGAGTGTCCGTGATTGCTGCCGTCTCCTTTGCAAAACCCCTGATGAATTTGCGGTAGAAATTGGCGAACCCGACAAATCTCTGGACCTCCTTCTGATTGCGTGGGCTCTTCCAGTCCAACACCGCGCGGACCTTGACGCTGTCCATGGCCAGCCCCTTGTCAGACAGCTTGTAGCCGAGGAAATCCACCTCCGTCACATCAAACTGGCATTTCTCTAACTTGGCGTAGAGCCTGTGTTCTCGTAGTCTCTGCAAGACCTCCTTCACGTCTCTTTCATGAGCTTCCTGCGATTCCGAAAAGATCAGGATGTCGTCGAGGAAACACACACACTTCTTGTAGAGGAGCCCCGCCAGCACGTGATGCATAAAGGCTTGGAAGACGTGAGATCCATTTTGGAGACCAAACGGCATAACTCTGTATTCATACGTGCCCAGAGGCGTGAACATGGCCGTCTTCCACTCATCGCCCTCCCGGATACGGATGAGGTTATACGCTCCACGCAGATCCAACTTGGTGAAGATCTTCCCCTTCCGCACGGTCGCTAGGAGGTCATCAATCTTGGGCATGGGGAAGGCCTTGGGCTTGGTCATGGAATTGACGGCCCGGTAATCCACAATGAGTCTCTTCTGGGGCGTGTCCTTCTTCTTTACAAAAAACACAGGACTGCCCCCCACTGCTTTGGACTCCCGGATGAATCCACGCTTCAAATTATGCTCTATGAACTCCCTGAGTTCTTGCATCTCGTCCTCAGACATGGAATACAGCTTCGCAGTCGGCAGCTGCGCCCCCGGCAACAGGTCGATCGCGCAATCGTAAGGTCTGTGGGGCGGCAACTGGTCAGCTTCCTTCTCGCAGAAAACCTCCAGGAAACTCTCGTACTTGCGAGGAACTGCCTGCACCATGCCAAGTTGCAGCTGCTGCTCCGCCCCCTCCTCCTGGCTGGACTGGATGCAATGTTGAGCACAGTACGATGAGCAAAAGGTGATCTGCCGTTGGTACCACGCTATCACAGGACTGTGCCTCTCCAGCCAACTCATGCCTAGTACTATAGGCGTGTCCGACAGGCGGGTGACATTGAAGCTGATGACTTCTCTATGATGTCCAATCCGCATCTCCATGGGAGGCGTCTGTTGCACAACTTGTCCTCCCAGCAATTTCCTGCCATCAACCGTGACTACGTTTAGAGGCGTTGTCGCGGGCAGAAGCGCTATGCGATGCTGCTTGACGAAATGCACCCCCACAAAGTCCGCGTTGCTCCCAGAATCAATCGTGATGGGGACTTCCAGGGTGGTTCCATTCGGCAACTGGAGTGTTGCAGTGAGCTGCACCGTTGGCTTGGGTGGTAAAGGGTCTGTACGTTGCAAAGGCACTGGGGACTGCTCTACAGATTCACCTGGCTGAGCCCCACCAGCTCTGCTTCCAGCCAGGCACTGTCGTTTCCCTGAGGTTGCTCTTCTTGCATCACTTCTGCTGCCACTGTTGCTAAGGCTGCAGTGTGCTTCTGGGGCCTCTGGGGGCACTCTTTCGCCATGTGCTGTGCACTGTCACAGATGTAACATTTCCTGTTCCCTCTAGGAGGCTTCGCCTTTACTGCACCGGATGCTGGGACTCTGGCTGTTGCTTGAGCCTTAGCACCACCAATTTCCATCGGTTCCTCCCCCTGCCGCGCCAGAGGCGAGGGATGTGCCTGGCTGAAGTCTCTGGGGAGAAAAGGAGGCGTCCTTGCCGGTGCACGCGCCTGGCGTCCCTCCTCATTGTGCCAAGGACGTTCTTCGTGCCGTACCCCTATCGCAGGAGCCCTCTGCACGACGTCCTCCAGGGTCTGAGGTCTGTCTCCCCTGGCAAGTTCATCTTTTATGGGGCCGCTGAGACCCTCCCAGAACAAATCTCTCACTGGTTTGCAATCCTTCTCCCAGCCTAATACAGTCAGTAACGCGAAAAATCGTGAATGATACTGACGCACAGTGGCTCTGCCTTGCCGCAGCCCGTGCATTTCCCTGCGCGCAAGATCAAGATCCACGGTTGACTGGAAACAAGCATCCATCGCTTTAATAAATTCATCAGAATCGCGGCGGGCAGGGCCGTCTTCGCGCCACAAATTGCGCAACCAAGCTCTTGCCTCCCCATGCAAATGAGACACAATAAACCCCACTTTCTCCTCTTCATCTTTAAAGTCATTACGAAGCAAATGCAGTGCATACAAGACGTCTGCTCTGAAACTTGGGTAGTGCTTCAGGTTCCCATCGAAGTGGGTGACTAGACTGCCCCCCCGCCTTCCAAGTCCAATTCCCTCCGATCTGGACCCTGGGAACCCTTCCCTGGCTGCACGCTCCCACCTTGTTTGCAGGTCCTGGCAGCGCTTCTCCGCTTCATCACTCTTCTTCTGAGATGCAATGACTGCAGCGGTGAGTTCTGTAACTGCGTTTCGCAGCGTCGTCAGCTGCTCCTCCGCACTCATGGCCGCTACCGTTCGTGAGCTTTGCAAAAAAAAAATTTGCGTTCTTTGAGAGGGGACTTACTGTCAGAGTCACCCGTGGTCCCAGCTCACAAGAGACCAAAGTCCAGTCCGGCTTATGTACAAAAGCTTTTATTGAAGAACATTCTTAGCTTCGCATCCGAGCTCCGTGACTCTACGTCTGTTACGCTTAGACCGCTGAAGTCCCCTCTGAGTCAGTCCCGCCGCTACACCAGTTTAAGAGGCTTGTACTGGTCCACCTCTTCCTCTCTTTCCTTTTCCGCAGGGTCTTTCTGCCCCCCTGTGTTCTCTCCCTTCAGGACTCCCCAGAGGCTGAATCCTCTGGCGCCTCCTCCCCCCTCCTTCGGGCTTTGGGACCAGGCTCCTCCCCAGGACTCTCTTCACTTCCGCGCGCCTCCCATTTTGAACTTGGCGCACGTACGTTGCTCCTGACCTTCCCTTCGACAGTTACACTGCTCTCGATACTACTTTCCTCCCCTTCCGGCAGGACGTCTTGCCCTGATCTCCTTCCCCTCTCTGCTTCCTGTTCTGCTCCTTCTGACACACTGGTCACTCCACCCCCTTCACTCCGTTCCGGCGGAGCAGCCGGTCCCGATCTCCAACTCCCACTGGGGGTTCCCCCTTCGTTTCCCTGCTCCTGACTGCTTCCCCCTTTAGCTCCCCTTGGCTTGACCAGAGGGGCTCCCTTTTGGGAGTCCTCCGATTCACTGGACGGACTCATGGACAATCTTGGGTCATTGTCGTCCTCTTCCTCGTCACCCTGGAATCCTTCCCCCTCGCTCTCTGTCTCCTCCCTCATCTGCGCCTCTCTCCCTGAACCCCTGACAGGTGCTAATACGCATTGCATTGCAGAAGGATTTCAATGATGATGGTTGACAATGCTCCATTTGTCCTACGTGCAAGGGGTGGGAGGGAGATGAGAAATAAGAGAAATGGCTCTGCTGTTTACTGATGCAAAACTCTTTATTGTAGTTCAATGTGTTTCAAGGAAAACACTCATTTTAGAGCAGTGGAATGAGCCATGGTATTTAAACCACAGTAGAATCTAAGTTCTGTGGAATCTAGCAGTTGACAGATACCCTAGGGCCTGCAGTTCTCTAGGGATGCTTAGCAGAGCCAAAGAGTTTCATCCAGGCTTAATTCACTAAGTTGACCAAGGCAGTTTCAGTCCCAAACCCAAACCAAATTGATCAAATGTTATAACTGATTTTAATACTGTATTCTTACTGCTGTATGTAGCTGGCTTTAGGACCTTATTGTTAAGGATGGGTAAAGCATCTAATTAAATAATGATACTAACAAAGTTTTTATTCATTTGTTGCAGTGTTGCATTTCTATCTTAATAGCAGTGCTGAATTTCACAAAAGAGCGGTCTGTTTTTCCTTCTTAAAGTACATTTTAAAGACTGAATTTAGCATGTCACTGTATGTCCAGGAATATGGTCACACCCACACCACAGATTTAAAACACACATAGACCATTTTAAGAGTCATTGTTTCCCCCCAAAGAATCCTGGGAACTGTAGTTTGTTAAAGATGTTAAGAGTTGTTCAAAGGCCCTTAACTAAATTACAGTTCCCAGGATTCTCTGGGTGAAGCCATTGCTCTTTGGGTATTTTAAAAGCATGGTGTGGATGTGACCATATTCTAGTTGTCTTGAGCTAATTGGATAATGGCAGGTTTGCTTGTCTGGATAGCGAGTAGTGTGTGAGAGAATATAAAAGTATCTGGGCACCTACAGTCTAAATTCACTCCAAAATATGGATGTGTAGAATCCTCATAGAAATTTAAACAGGGGAATTGACAAAGGGGATTGTAATTCATTGGGCTTCCTTTGAAATTCCTTTGACATTTTGCCTGCGCAGAAACTTCTGTGCTCCCTTCATATTTAACTTTAGGTGAAATCCAGTGACAACCTAAGGATGCAGAACCCCTCTGAGAAATGTTGCTCATTTTATTGAAACTCGCTGAGCTTTCCCCGAGGGACAACCTCCAAATTTACCTTGAAGTTTGCTTAAGGTAGAAGTTTCCTTAAAGTAGAACAACTTTGTGATGAAGGACATGCTATGCTAAATAAATAAACAGAACAGTGACAACTCTGCTCAGAATCTTCATTACAAGTTTTTCGGCAATTATGAAAGTTAGATCCACAGTCAGCAAATATTCATTTAGTTTATGCATGCCATCCAAGAACATAAAGAACTAATTGTCAGGTCGAATAGAAGCTAGCCTTCTTCCTGGATTTTTCAAAATCTAGTAACCTCTGCATGCATTATTTGCCTACGCCTTTCATGAAGAACTAATTCCTGATGCTATCTTTCAGATGTATATGGAAGACACTTCTGTCTCATTAAGAGTCACTGTAAACTGGATTCTCACTCCTCTTTTTTATATAAAAAAGGCCTAAAATTTCATAAAACGCTGATTCACTTTGAACTACGGATTCACAATGCTATAAAATATTTATACTCTCCCTCTTGTTGGCATTAAATTTTTCAGTAAGGTTAAGGTCATGAATCACGATAGGGCTTTTAATGAAACAAAATTGTTCTGCTGGTTGAACTTTTATAATAATTCGTCTTGTTCCATAGTGCAAAATCTTCTACACCATACTGATATCTCTAACACCCAAATCCCTAGTTTTAGGAATAGGATGCCAAACCTTTTATCTGCTGCTGTGCTAAAATGTGCCCTCCAATTTCTTGGAAGTTTTCTTCTTCCATGAAGAAGAATGTGTGTGCACACATACCTCACTTGAAGTTGCTCTAGAGTTCCTTTAGAATTTTAGTTCTCATTGTGGGGAGGCAAAGGGTGGCATGTGTGTTTTTCCTTCCATTAAACCTTTGGTTCTCCAGAAGTTCCTGAATTACAACCGCCACCATCCCTGGCCATTGGCCACACTTGCTGAGGCTGATAGGAGTTGTAGTTCAGCAACATATAGAAGTCCAGAGCTTTCCCATGCAGGCATTAAACATTTTCCCAATGCTCTGATGCCCATGCTTGCTGATCTCATAAAAGGCCCTTGAGAGGTGTTGCCTCATGAAGTATCCCCTTTAGCTTTAACTGAAGTGTGAGAAGACAGGGACTCTGACATAATAGGAACAGCTTGGTTCTTCTTGTCTAGAGGAAAAAAAGAGCTAACGAGAAAGACATGTATTGTTGGTTTGTCCCTTTCTTATCTGCTAGTAGAAGCAAAATCTATTGTTAAGAAGAGAAGGCAAGAGATGGATGTCTGCCTCTAACCAGCGTATGCCATATATCCATTTTCTAACACTATCCAAGTAAAGAAGAGCAGTTTTATTGGCACATTTTAACATTTTACTCTCCATAATCCTAGACGGCAGATTTGCTGAAGTTCCCTTCAAGTATAGGTGCAATAAATATTTGATCCATTGATACTAGGGGAAATTGTATTGCAAAAATGTGTGTGTGCTTGACAAAATTGCATAATAATGTGTTTGTTAGCAGAGATTCTCACAAAAATGTTGAAGAATTTTCATGGGGTCTTTAAACACACACACACACACACACACACACACACTGATGATGAGAACAACTTCAGAGCAGAAAAATGTGAAGAGGTCAGACACAAACAATGGCAGATTTAGCCATCCTTATTTAATGGACATGAATGTCACTCTGAATATTCAGTTGATATCTGTGCAGAAATAGACAACTTCAACCTGCCACTAGATGCCTCTGTTTTCCACTTGGATAGTTCTACTATCAACAAGACTGGCTTACTAACTGTGACAATGTCCCCATAAATCAAAAGCTTGGCCAGACAAATAGGAATGCACAGTCTGCTGGTTGCTTCTGAGGCGATTGTTAAAAATGTCCCACATTAGAACCCATCTATCAATTTCATTGTAAGGGTATTAATGATCTCCTGGTTTCAGACAAGGAAGTCACCTAGCAAATAATCACATAAACATGTGTAGTGCAGCCAGAGGTCAGAAAGTATATGGGAACATGAACTCACTGGATGCCTGCTTCCAGAGTACATTTTCTTTGTTTTCCATTCCCTTCTTTTTAAGATAAACATGTTAAGGTGGGGGAGGTGTATGTTGAGTGCTTAATGTCGATAGCAGCCAGTCATTGTGCACATTCGCTAGGCCTTGTGGAAAATGTGCACATAATCCTCTCCATTTTTGTACATGCTGTAGGGAATGTGCAGGTGTCATGCATTTATATATATATATATTGCATTCTCTGGGCAATGTGCACACCCTCCAGTCAGCATGCATATTCTCCAGTGGACTCTCTCCATTCCATATTCCCTAGGGCCATAGGACCAGGTGAGATGCTAACCCTCAGAGCCCAGATAAGTTCATGCAGGACAACTCAGGAGGACTGTGCATTGAAGTGCATGAAAGTG
Source organism: Podarcis erhardii (assembly GCF_964252035.2). Classification (NCBI taxonomy): domain Eukaryota; kingdom Metazoa; phylum Chordata; class Lepidosauria; order Squamata; family Lacertidae; genus Podarcis; species Podarcis erhardii. Next base: position 23,600,005 of record NC_138515.1, on the reverse strand, counting down.
CACTGAAGTGCATTGAAGTACCTGAATGAATCAGTGCCTGACTGAGTGTCATGAAGGGGTGGAGTCTCCAACTCCACCACAGTGGTATCTTGGGTTAAGAACTTAATTCGTTCTGGAGGTCCGTTCTTAACCTAAAACTGTTCTTAACCTGAGGTACCACTTTAGCTAATGAGACCTCCTGCTGCCGCTGTGCTGCCTCTGTTCTCATCCTGAAGCAAAGTTCTTAACCCAAGGTACTATTTCTGGGTTAGCAGAGTCTGTAAACTGAAGCATCTGTAACCTGAAGCATCTGTAACCCGAGGTACCACTGTATAAGTTCCCTGCCAGAGTTGTTTCACTGCTGAAGCAACAGCTCCAAAATCCAGCCTTTCTGAATTGGGGAAATGGACATTCTCTCTCACACAACTGGAATCCTGAGCAGGAATAGATAAGGCTTCTTAGGCTCAATTTTTCACCTATGAGCCGTGGTTGGTCTCCCAGCACTGGAAAAGGACTCTGACACCCACTCCATATAAGTAGCATCAGCTTTCTGACTGACACATGGCAGCTGCTGCTGAAAATGTCTCATAAAAAGAAATAGAACTTAGACTGTGTTTGGATGTCAAAACATCATTCTATAGTGATCAATAATGTCTATCCATTTAGTTATTTATTTTATAGATTTATAAATTACTTCATAGCCAAAGTTACCAGAAAGAGAAAAGGGTATAATAAATTGACTGGGCCACGCTTTGGGGAAAGCTTCCTTTAAAAAATGTTTTCAGTAGCTGCCTAAATATCAGAATGCTAAGTGCCTGCCTAATTTCAGCTAGTATCCCATTCCAGAGTGCTGTAGCTACAACTCTAAAAACACAGTTTCTAAGCTCTGCGGCATGTGGTACTCTCAGCAGTGCCCATCTGAGGAGGATAGTTGTGTTGGATAGAGAGGTTTGGAAGAGGAATCTCTTACTCTCTCATAACAGACTTTAAACACAATGCTCCAGGCACATTAAAACTTGGTTAAATTTGCATTGGCCCTCATCCACCTTTAAATAAACATTCCCCACAAAAATACTTAGGATAAATCACAGATACTTAGCTTTGCAAATAAGTGTATGTCTCACCCACAGAGTTTCCTGAAGTCACATCAAACAAGTCTCCATCTGCTAGCAGTAAAACGAAGAAGATGGTTCCAAATGACTTTAAAAGAAAAGCACTTGGTTTCCTTACAAAGAGGTTCATGCAGTCTTTGGGGTGGCAGATGCAAGCTATAAAATCTCATGTTAGATTCAGTCCACTTGCAGGGAGCCATGGCGGCATGACTTCTTGCTTGTTCCAGGAAGCTTGAAAAGCAGCTGAATAGAGGCTGCTGAGAGCCACACCCAGGTGCAACTTGAGCTCTAGGCTCTTTCATGCACACAAGTGTGAGTCAGTAACAGTACATTACGACAAGTGGCTGCACAGGAATATGTGATGCAAGGCACTCCCTAGGCAATCTGCCCCCATATAGTTTAAGGCTTTGTAAATGCTATGATAAGTTTGCCATATTTAAAACAGTGAAAACCAAAGTTGTTGAGCTTTTGAGCCTTCTTTTTTTGTGGCCACATCATAACACTGCTTGAAAATCCCCTTCCCTGGCTGTGCACTGGTGATTGACTTGCTTCCTGCAGCCCCCATCGACTCGACAACTGGAATGAGAGCCTTGGCTACCTCCCCTCACACTATCCCTTTTCTCTCTCCCCCTCAAACCCTCTCCCCACCTCTGGCCTGCTCCCTGCCTTCCTCTGCTCGGTTTGCTCGATGGCATGGCCCAGCACAGAGTGGGCACTGCCTTCCCTGGGTTCTACTTTAGCATCCTGCATGGGAGCCTCCTGCCCCTCGGTTTACCTGCAGCCGCCACCACTGCTACTGTGGGGGAGCATGTACTGCTCCAACCGCTGCCTCTGAGAGGCAAGTGCAAAAGTTGAGCTGAGGCCCCGTGCACCTTCTCTCTACCTCAGCCTGGCGAAGCCTGTTTCTTGCCTCAGTCACCCACTGGCGGAGGAACAGGGGTGCGGGGGGAGTGCCCCACCCCCGGAGGCACGATCCTGGTGGAGTGCCATCGCAGCTGCCCCCCCCGCGCTGGGTGCCAGACCCCCACAGGTGGCGTGCCACACCCCCAGGATATGACCATGTTCCCGGGATGTGTGTCACACCTCCCAGGATGCGCACCATGCCCCCGGGACGCGCACCAGCCACGCCCCCACCTGCTCTCTGCCCCCCTCACCAGAGCTTGAAGCTCCACCACTGCAGCCACCACTACCTGGCATGCGTAATGGCTCCTTTGGGCAAAATCGCCTTCTTGTAGATCTTATTTTTGCCACTTTTGGAGCTTTTTTATATATATAAAAAAGTGGCATTGCCATACGTCCGAGTTTTCCCAGACATTTTGCCACAAACTGGAAAGTTCCCCTGACACAATTTTCAAGGGCAAAATCCCAGATATTTCCAGGAAACCCCAGAAGTATGGCAGCCCCATGTTATGAGGAAAACCTTGAACTGTGCCCAGCTAGTGTAGCTCCCACAGATGCGATGTCATATGGTGTCAACATGATACCCCAAGTCAACAACCTATCTCTTGCATTATGGTAATCTTGGTTTCAAATCCGAGGACCACAGTGGCCAAGCGATGGCTGTAGCTGTCCTACAAACCAAAGCTGATAAAAGGGACTCTTAGGCAGGTAGGACTGGAAGCCCTGCAAAAGCAGTGCCCCTGGCACCCAACCCACAAACTTTCTGTGACATCATAATATATGTAAGGTCTATGAGTGGGCATTTTGGTCATGAATTTACTTACTGACTAGTTTGATCCTAAGCCAACTGCTTAATGGGTCATGAGAAGTGATACTATTTTGGTATCATGGGCTGTTTTGATCATGGGCTGATGATACCATTTTATTGAGTCATTCTAGACATATCCAGGAATGCTGTAAAACAGCAATGTCCAAGCGGTCAATTGCAATTGACAGGTAGATCGCCGGGGTGCTCCAGGTTGATCACGTGAGTTAAAAAAGTGATCACCCGGTTGCTCCTGTGTTCTCTCAATGCACCCTGCCCCCGCCACAATGTCCCATCGCCACCATCTCCACTGCTGTGAAAGCTTTTGTTTAGGGCTGCGAACTGTAGTTGGAGCGAAATTATGCCATCCCTCGCCCAAGAAGCTCATAAACTCCATGAAAGCCTTCACAAAAGTAGCTCATCCACTCTTGGTAATCATTCCAAAAATAAACTCAACAACTCTGATTCCACCCCCACCCCAAAAAAGCTCAACAACTCAGCTCACTCCCCCTCTAAAAAAGCTATGGGCGATGACAATGGGTAGAACACTGTCAGTTTCATTATATTGGGGGTAGGTCACAGTCTCTAGAGAGTTGGACGTGCCTGCTGTAAAACATGAACTGGGATAAAATATGAGGCCTCAGAAAGCCAGAGCCTTTCCCTAGCCCCTGTGATTTAATCTCAAGATACTTCAGAATTGCTTTTCTGAGTCCCCCCCCCCTCTCCATCACTGTACAATTATTCCCAGCATGCTTCCTTTTATCTAGCAGCTTGATATGCTAATTGTCTTTTGGCTCAAGGGCTGCCATTAGGTAATACCAGCTGTGAATGCCACTCTATTTCAGATGTGGGTGGGGGGAACCCACCAGTACTTCAGATGGGGAAAGGTGGCTTCAGGAGGAAGGTGGCAGGAACCTTAATTCATTGGATTTGGAAATGCTGGGTCCCCCCCCCCAACAGAAGTTCTGCTGAAAGGCTGCCAAATTTCTTGGTGGAGAAATTATATTAAAAGAAAATTGGTTTTTATGATTTCCTTGCTAGTAAAAGAGGCCCCTTGGCAGCCATTCTGAAGCTGTCTTGCTTACTATTCTCCAGTTTGGGGAGAGGGGTTTACAGAGGTCAGGGCCAGCCCAAAACATTTTGTTTCCTGAGGTGAATCTGAAAATGTCTCATCTCCCTAAAAGTCAAGTTGTACAGTATTCAAGGCTGGTCATTATTTTGGCACCTTGTGCAAAACATACCTCTCTGTCCCACTCAGTAAAAATACACCCCCAAACCAGCTGCATGGGGTGAAATCTCACTCTCACTCATGATATTGCTATCTCTGCTGGCAGTGACAATCAGGAACATATCTCTGTGCTCCTGAATATGACCCTTTTGCACTCTCTTGTTCTCTATTTCACACACACTCAAACAGGCAAAGGCCATAGCACACCCCACAACATTTCAGGAGGGCAAAGCAGAACACACACCCCTACACCATTCAACTGCCCCATCCCTCACCCACTCACTTCCACTCACTGCCACTCACCCACCCCTCTCTCCCTTGCCTGTCCACCCGCTCCCCCTTGAACCTTTGCCCACAGTCGCTGCCTCTGCCTCCATGGCTTCCTCCTTCTCCCATAGGGGCTTTGCCACAACAGATTGAGCCAGGGCAGAGGTGATCCTTTGACAATCAGCAAAGTGCTCTCAGAAGGTGCTCTAGAGCTTGTCAGCAGGGTCAGATGCCACTCTGCTGACTCATGCCAGGGTGCCACTCTTAAGTGGGACATTCCAGGATCCAAACAGAAGCTGGGATTGGCTTCTGTGATCTGGGAAGTCCCACTTAATATGGGGCAATTGCAGGGTAAGCCATAGCTCAGTGGTAGACACACACATAGAGAGAGACACTATGCCCTTGTCCTCTCCTACCTTGTCCTCCCTTGTCCTCTCCTCGCCATGAGTGTTGATGGCCACCTAAAATAAATTCTTTAAATAATTGTTCTTCCATCCAGTTCCACATGTTTTGTATTAAGGTTATAATAAATCATGTGTATTGAAAGCCTACTTCTATGGCTAATGGAGTTTCCCTTCGAGGTTTTTACTTCCCCACCCCTATCCTTCTTGACAGTTCCTCTTAAATTTTCTTGACATCCATTTGGCAGAGCAATGCAGATGTTCTATCACATCTTTGTTTGCTAGAAATATAGTAGCGTGCCATCAGCCTTTACTGCTGGCTCCAAAAATGGCTCCGTGGTCTTACTCAAAATATGTAAAGCAAATGTCAAGTCTTGACAAGCTGTTATAGAAATAATTCCGAGTTGACTTGCGGCTGTGACAGAAACAAATAAAAGAATGTCTGCTTAACTAATAATTGTTGTTCTTTTTTTTTTGACGAATCCAAACCAGACTACTATTTATGTATTTTAGGTTGAATTCTACAAAGTCAATGCATGAGTGGAATGACTTCTCCTTGTGCAACTGAGCTTCCCTCTTTCTCCCCCCTACCTATGTGCCCTCCCCAAATCTGCTCCCAAGTGTTGGAGGAAAACCGAGAATTGTTTTGTTTGTTTGTTTTGGGTGTGTGTGTGCAAGAGGCCTACAAGCGCAGCCAAGGGAGGATAAGTTCCACTGCACAGGCAGAAGTCATTTCAGTCACACAATGACTCCATTGGCTACATCCCTTTATTTATATTTATATGAAAAATTATAGCCTGTCTTCCTGATGCCTTCATAAAAAGAGAATCCAGAAATACAGTGGTGCCTCGCAAGACGAAATTAATGAATTCCGCGAGTCTCTTCGTCTTGCGGTTTTTTCGTCTTGCAAAGCACGGCTATTAGCGGCTTAGTGGCTTAGCAGCTATTAACGGCTTAGCGGCTTAGCAGCTTTAAGAAAAAGGAAACAAACTCGCAAGAACTACAAAACGTTTCGTCTTGCGAAGCAAGCCCATAGGGAAATTCGTCTTGCGGAACAACTCAAAAAACGGAAAACTCTTTTGTCTTGCGCGTTTTTCGTCTTGCGAGGCATTCGTCTTCCAAGGTACCATTGTATCTGTAGTTCCAATAACTGACCTGCTGCTGTTATTACACACGCAAACCCACCACCAGCGGGGTTGACATCACCGTGCTGCCCCCCTGGGATGCTCACCACTCACTGCGGATGGCTAGCCCTGCCCCTGCAGGTGGCTGGCCCCTCTCCCAGGTGCACGAAATGTGCGCCGCTCCAGGTGCCTGAGCAGTTAGCTCCACCTCTGGGGACAAGTGCAGCAGATTAAAAAGAAAGCATGGAACAAAACAAACAAAAATACTGAATAAAACAAATATATCCCATAAAGCCTAAACAGGAGCAGCTTTGCCACATGTCCCTGTGTCCCATAAGAGAAGGGACACAGCAAACGATAGTCTTATATTCATAGTTGTACCTGAGGACTTTATAGTGTTGTGTTATTTTTCATACCTCTCCTGATAAGAAATTTGTGGTAGAACCCAGCTCTCTCTGGCAGGCTAGCTTTCTATGAGAAGGAATTATTTTATTTTATGCCTATGCAGTGCAGGGAAGTAGTCAGTTAAGCTTCCATCTGCCACATGGCACAGTCCAAGGAGGTCTTCCACAACCTGGTGCCATCCAATGTTTATGGACTGCAACTCCCAACTCAGCCATACTGCCTGGTGCTGATGAGAGTTACGTTCCAAAAGATCTCCAGGTTGTGGGAGGCGGGAAATTTGTGAAATTTGGCTGCAAAAGTTCTGTTCTGAACTAAATCTGGCAGACTTGCCTGGGGACTCCTTTAGCAATAGCACACATTTATGGAGAAGAGGAGTTTTCAAACTGTATCCCAAGTAGGGATGTTTTGGGAATTTGATCTTTGCAAATTCCAGCATGAACCAATTGCATCAGCATCTGCTGAATGAATGTGCAGATCAGGATTTTGTTATCCATTTGATTTCACACTTCCCAAATGAAGTGCCTACTTGTGTGTAAGCTTGTCTATACATAGATTACAACTTTGCTGCTTCACACCAGCCTTTCTTTCTTTCTTTCTTTCTTTCTTTCTTTCTTTCTTTCTTTCTTTCTTTCTTTCAGTATTCATTTCTGTCCTCCAACAGGTCTTACAGGCATCTGATACACTTTACAGAATGAGGCTGTCTAGAATGCTGCCTGTGAAATTCTGCAAAACTCTGGGGGTGGGGAATTTTTTTTTGTTGTTGTTAAAGAAAAAAATTAAAAACTTTAAAAGAAGCTTTTAACTGTTGAAAGAACTATCAATGACCATGCTTTAGCAAAAATAAAAAATAAAAAAATGAATAGATCAATCCAGAACTCTTCAGTTCAGGAAACATTTAGGACAGTCTCTCTCCTTTCTTCTCTTGAGACTAGAGAAGCAGAAAAATAGAGGAAAACATAAAGCAATATGTACAGAAACATTGGAGTCACAAAGTGACCTGAGGCTTTGTGGTGTCTGTGATCTGACTCAGTGTGAAGAATAGAGATAGATGGAGATTGATACACACATTTTGCAGATTAATGTGGAAATGGGATAGAATGGCATTATAGAAAAACACATTGCAGATGACTGTTGGAAAGCGATAGAATCGACTTCTGAATGAACAGACGCAAAACTGGCATGGACTGGGAACAAATCAATTTATCCATTCTAGGAAGCTCTGGAGTTATCAGGGGTACCTCAAAGAAACGACCTCAGTTTCACCCACATTGTAAGTTTTAACGATGGAGACAAAAGTTGATAAGGAGAGGAGGAACAGACCTGGGTTGAGTATGAAACCTGCTCTTCAAATAACAGCCATGGTTATGGCTCGGTTATGGCCCCATGCTACCTGAGTCATTCTTGCTAACAACTTTATAAAATCCTTGCTATTCCTCTCCCTGCTCCACAGGTATTAAACAATGTATTAAAAATTATAGAACTTTAGAATCGAAAGGGATCCCACCTGCCTCCTCTTTCTCCTGCCTGCCTTCTGCCTCCTCTGCATACTGGAAAATGCATCTGACACATAATGTCACTTCTTGCTCTACATATATATCATCTATTATCACAACAGTCATTTGTCTAGCATGAAGAATAAAGCTTTCCCCCTTCTGCTTAATAACAAAAAGTGAGCTGGGGCCTATGTTAAGAGAGGCTGGGAAAAGGAGTCCTCTCTCTTTAGTCGCATGAATTGGTGGAGAGGATATGCTGCTGAGGATGCAAATTCCCCAGGGAGTATTATTGCTAAATTGAAGGGTGTCCCTTAACCTGCTGAGAACAAACAAATCCTTTTCAAAGCACGTCTGGAGCCACCAAGACTGAGGAATACCGCTGGCAAACAGATCTCAAAGCTGCAATGGAAGTTATGTAGGGTATCTGCTGTGCGTTCTTCTGCTGAGATGAAATTATTGATGTGCGCTTGGCTTTTATCCAGAGCTTCAGGAGTGTCTGTCAGGGAGAGACACTGCCATGCCCCCAGCCGCATTGCTGAAGAGATGGCAGGGAGGTCAAGGAAGTGGTGGGGAAGTCAGCATGGCAATTAGAGAAGACAGACAACCCAGCAGTGACAGCCAGCGTGGAGGGACAGTATCATTCACCCAGCCTCTCATCTTCATCATTGCTACACTTACCAGGAGGCAGAAGGGGAAGTAGAAGGCAGCAGGGAGGACCTGATTGATCTATCCATGATGGTTATGAACAGGCATTAATTCTGTTTCTACCACCACAGACACTGGTGACTGATGCCTCTTCATGCCCCACACAATTGCGTGCCTACACACACAGTTTTCCATGCAAGATGGTTGAGCAAGAAGTATGGTCCTGCTCCTGTGTTGCTTCCTGGTTGACTAGGGGAGACTGTTGGTCAACTAAAGCTGCCATTGCACCCTGGTTGTGGAAGGCCTGCAGAATAATTGGCCATTGGATTTAGCTGCACCATGGACCATTCTCTTCAGGATCATTTATGCCGGATCTGTTAAAAAAACCATTACACTGAAAATCAGAGAAATGCAAATATTACACAATGTAAATAGAATTCCATACAATGTCATACTAGGTTATTTGTAAAACATGTCATTTCAATGGAACACAATACTATACACAATATCATCCCCCCCCCCCCCCCGTTTCCAGATAGCTGTATACTGTAATTATTTGATCAGAGTTCCATTTGTCAGTTACAAATTTCTTTTAAAGACTTTCAGGAGCAGAATAATATTTTGCTTCCATTGTGGAACTGAAGAAGAAACTATTATTTTGCACCTGGAGAAAGTGTGTGTATTGAGCACAGTCACTTTGGGAATATTTTTTTATTCTCTGGTGCCGCCCTAAAGAAATAAAACTCTCAAAATGATTCAGCTTGTACTATTTATGCATCTGAGCTTGTCATTGTATTCCCTCAGGTGATATGAACGATGGAGTCGGTTTAATGGAAGAGAAATTCAAGAGTTATTGGTCACCTTTAGTTCCTGCTGCTGTGACACTGGAATTGAGTGTAGAAATCAAATTGCTTGATAAAGAAAAGAGGACAATAGTTCAGCATGTACTAAATGAATGTGCAAAATAAATACCTTTGTGGACCGTTCCACAAATAAATAAATAAATGGTTCCACATTTGCCCTGGGCCTCTTTCACTGGGATGCTCTACTGAAAGCATTCCAGATTATTGAAACACTCCAGGCATTCAGAGATAAGCAAAAACATGCTGCAATACTTCAAACAATACCAGGGGCCCACTAGTCTTGCATTTTTATGACTGACAATGTCTATGAGCGGTAACCGTTCTCTATATACTCTCCTCCAATATTTGACAGGTGAAAATTGGTACACTTGTTTTATGTTGGTATTCAAGTGTCATGAATGAGCCAGCTGCCAACTGAAGAAAGCAGCCAAGAACGGAGAAGGTTAACTGCCAGGCAGGATGAACATTGACTAGTGCCAACTCCCCCGCCCCTTGGAATGCCGGCTGATAAGGGAATGGCAGGGAGCAAGCTAGAACGCAGTCAAAGCTCTCTGGAAGCACAAACAGGCGGGAAAGAGTTAAGAGACAGCCTCTCAGAGAATGGGGAAGAGGAGAGAGCTGACCCACTCAGTCTGAAGTCTCGGCGAATGGGAGGGCTGCAAGATAGGAAGCAAAACAAAAGGTGCACAAAGCGAAAGTTCAGTTGCTTCTGGTCATGCCGGAAGCAGTCTTCAGAAGGGTCATCTTGATTGATGATGGTGGCGGCTGTGTTAAAGCTGTCTGAAGCTATCTGTTTGTTTCGACAATAAATCATCCTTTTTAATTAACTACACTCACTATGTTATCAAGCTGGGGACTGGACTCCTGACTTCAACTGGCTGATTCATAGTGTGGATGCAAGAAAGCAGCTCTTGCAGTGTCATGGCCAAACTTGAATAGAGAGGCATGCCTTTGAAAGTGCCACCAGAGTGGCTCACATGAAATTGGGAAATATACTCCTAGAAAGAAAGGGGTAAGATCGGGGCCCATCTAATATATTTTGGCATCTGAGGCAAACCACAAGATGGTGTACCAGTGAAGAAGGGGCGAATGAAGACCTGCCTCTGGGACAAGGAGGGAATAAAGATCTACATTGAGGTGGGAAGAGACCAGCAGTGCCTCCTATTAACAAAGAGGCTGCTGTAGAGGCAGTTTGGGGAGGTGGGGCTGCTGTGGAGATGGCAGATCTGGCCTCCAAGGAGCTTGCCACAGCTGTTGTTGCTGCAGTAGCAGTGGCAGCAGACAATGCATTCATTGGAGGCCGAATCTTCTGCCCCTGTGGATCCTGCTGCCTGAGGCAGTTGCCTCACCTTACCTCATGGTGGGCCAGCCATGGGTAAGATATTCATAAATGGGAAAGGTTGGGTCTGCCAAATGTCAACAGATATAAAGTACCCATCCTGTAATGAACCCACTCTGTATGAACAAGTTCCCTCAGACATTTCTGTTGAAGGGGAAGCTAAGAGATTGTTCACCTGTTTCTTCCACTGAACTTAACATAGAGGTCCATGAATGAAAGACAGTGGACTGGGGCAATAGTCGTTACTTTGTCGTGCTTTAATGGCTATCGGCTGGAGTTTATTTTTGCTGATCATTCTACAAGCTCAAACCATTTCACAGAAGTCAGAGGGTATTTCCAGCCACATTGCTCAGGAGAGCCAGAGCACCGCAAAGCAATTTAACTAGGGAAAGATCAGCTCTTTTAGCTGATGAACCCTGCAGGTTCCCCTGTCCAGGGGGGGGAGAGGGGTGGGGCTCAGTAAATAAGATAAAATAAACAAAAGAGCATCAGGTCCAGCCTACTGGCCACTAGCTGACCATCCAAAGAGCAGACAAAGTTGTTGAAGATTGATTCTGAATTGCCTCAAGTGATGGTGGCTACTTATGCATGAGCCCTTCCTCCCCCCAAGAGGAAAAAAGTGACCACGGGTGTGCAATACATCTGCATATGCTATTTTATATGTACAGCTGTACATTTAGAAATAATGTATTCAATAGAAATGAAACATCTCTCTTTACAAGGGAGAAGACTGCAAGCTGTCAGAAACCAGGCTGAGGAGTGCTGCTCTGATGAGGAATGGTGGGAACCTCCCCCTTCCCCTGCTCCTGACCAGGATCCTGACGCTGCCCAGGAGCAGTGGAGAAGTATAGATTTGGAGCAGTGGTTTGCAGAGGGGCATAGTTCTGAAGACAAAAGTTGGGACAAACTGGGGGGTGAGCAGCAAAGTGAAGTAGAACTGGAAGAGAGAGAGCTAACAGACTCTCTCTCGCTAGAGAGTGTCCTTCCTATCAGTCCAAGATCACATAGAGCAGATAAGGTGGATACACAAAAAGCACAGTGGTTGTGAGATCAGGTTGCAAGGTGTGGAAGTGATTAGGGGAGAAGTGGGTGGAAACCTTAATTTGGAACACCATCATTCTGAGCATGACTGCTTTGTTCTTTAGCTGTGATCATTAAAGGCTCTATAAATGCTAAGCGGCTCTTTTTGCTTTGTACTGCTTATCTATGGCCAAAGCGGGTTAGGAAGCCGAGTCTCCAAAACCTAACACAACCTGATCTATCTAGTCATAGAAACCAACTCCTAGGGGACAAGATCCCTTCACCCCCCATAGTAAAGTTCAGATGGTGTGTGTGTGCACTGCATCATGTGATTGATTATGTGGGCCAGGGCCTACCTGGGCTCCTCCAATATTTTATTCAAGTTGGCACCCCTGTATTCAGGAGATAGATGACTTCAAGGCACCCTGCTCTCCCTTCCTATGGATCTTTAGCTTCAAAATCCAAGTTAGATCAGCCAGCCCTTCTGACAGAGGACTCCTTCTGCTTTTAAGTCTGTTAAGCAGGATACATGGCCACTCTTCTAGGTTTTCAAATAAAGGTCAGCATGGTGATTATGTATTTTACTAAATGGCAGAAAACAGCAAGACAGAAAAAAGAGAAACTTCCCCCTCCTCATTAGCAGTATGGTAATGCAAATTTAAAATGTCAACAAAATCCATCCTTGCAGGAGAGAGCACTCTTGTCAATTTCAGTTTTCCCAGTTTTTGTCTATTTAAGATGGCATGCCTTATTCATAGTGTTGTTAGTTTTAGGGATGGTTAGGCAGTATGCCTGAGCCCCATTCTAATTCCTGGATCCAGCAAGGATTCAATTTTTGGAACATCTAGGCCAGATTCTTGGAGAGGTAATGGCCTAAGCATGGATCATTAAGGTAAAAAATTCAGGTAGGTCTTAATAGGTGGGTCTTAATTAAGACCTTTGAATTATGGTGCTGGAGGAGACTCTTGAGAGTCCCATGGACTGCAAGAAGATCAAACCGATCCATTCTTAAGGAAATCAGCCCTGAGTGCTCACTGGAAGGACAGATCCTGAAGCTGAGGCTCCAATACTTTGGCCACCTCATGAGAATAGAAGACTCCCTGGAAAAGACTCTGATGTTGGGAAAGATGGAGGGCACAAGGAGAAGGGGACGACAAAGGACGAGATGGTTGGATAGTGTTCTTGAAGCTACCAGCATGAGTTTGACCAAACTGCAGGAGGCAGTGGAAGACAGGAGTGCCTGGAGTGCTCTGGTCCAGGGGGTCACAAAGAATCGGACACAACTAAACAACAGCAACAATTAAGACCTGCTCTTAATAGAGATATAGGATTCCTGTCTCATTACATATGCTAATCATCTGCATACTATCCCTTGCTTTTTCCCATAGGACTAATTGCAGTCATTAAGAGTCACCAACAGGTTTACTATACCCATTGAGTCAATCACCCATCTCCTACTACACTCCTGAGAAAAACACCACCTTACCCTCCCACTATATATAAGGGTCTGCTGACTTCTGTTTCAGTGTATCTGATGAAGTGTGCATGCACATGAAAGCTTATACCAAGAACAAAATTAGTTGGTCTCTAAGGTGCTACTGGACAATTTTTTTATATACTGTAAGGTAAGAAAAGAAGTGTCTTGGTGCCAGAGGGCAAATGAGTGAGTGAGAACCTCTCCCTCAGCTGCTAGTTAGAAAGTCAAAGGCCAGAGTTGAGGTGTGTGAGAGCTAGAAGCAGGAAGCAGGAGACTGCAGGCTGAAGCCTGTAAGGGAAAGTCATGCATGATTTCTGCTGGAATCTAAGGCTGTGACTATGGGAGAAGCAATACTTTATTGGGTGTTAATGCTGTGAGCTCCTTCAGTGCAGGCTCGGGTTGTATATATGTGTAAATAAACCATATATCCTACAGATGCCACAGTCTCCAATGTCCCTCATTCCAAGGAAAGTGAAGCATCTGGAAACCCAGCAGCCTTGCACTGCTCGGAGATTGAGGTGCTGTTTAATCCTATTAAAACATGTCCAGACACATAGGAGAAGAGGAAACACAATGGAAGGAAATGACCTCACTGTGTTTCCTGCTGCTAAGGAGAACATGTCCGTAGTTAGATCCTTGAGGAAGGCATATCTAATGGGGCACATTTCCACTTCAGACCGCACATATTTGAGCAATGATTATAAGCACAGGATTGCAGTGTTTTACATATTAACTAAAATCTGTAAATAAAGATTTTCTCCTTAATGTTGACTTATAAGTTTAGGGAACAATTCCAAATTTGAACCAATTAGGAGGATCTCCCCCCCCCCTTAAAACCCATTCTTTCTCAAATTGGCCTACATAAACCTCAGGCCATTAACAACATAATGGAATATGACCCCCTGTTTACACTTAATGTTTCTTAATTCTGTTATACTGGCACTCTGCAAAAGGAGGCTCTGTCGAAGGTTAGAAAATACCACCACCAGTGTTGAAAAAACAAAACAAAAAACAAAAAGCATCCTCCTTCCTTGCTTGCTCTTTCATTATTGGAAATTGTTTTGCAGAAGAATAATTTTCATTCAGATTACTTAATTACATTTAAATTACATCAAATTATAATTACATTGGTCAATCAAAGAGAAAACCACAGTGGTTTCAGATTAGGAGTTCTTGCTCAGCAGCAGACTAAATTAAACATTTAGTGTTATTTATTTTAAATTTTGCAAGCATAGTTTAAAAATGCAAATGTTAAAGCCCAAACTTGAAGGGCTAAGTGAAGGCATACCCAGCTACAATCAGACTTTGAATATTAGTAGAAATGACTGAGAGTTGAAAAAAAAGTAAAGTTTCTTCTTTGTTTCTCTAAAAATAAAAATTATCTATCTACCATGGAATAATTGAAGCATTAGATGTAGCATATTAATATCCTGTTGATGTTTAAAAATTCATGTCCTGATACAGCTAGAGGAGCATATGTACACAAAAGCTGACTTTACATGATTGTACTCTTAGCTTCATGAGAAATCACATGTGCCATCATATATACAATAGGTATATATGCAACTGATGATATCCTCCCTGGCTGATTATCTGACTGGTGCTATGTCTGTGCAGCCAGCATCAAAGCCATGGGGTTGTACCCATTGTTAGTCCTAAATAGAGCAGATTTATTGAAATGATAGACATGACTCGGGTAGGTCCATTATTTTCAATGGCCCTACATTGAATAGAACTTTGTTGGAGACTTATCAGGAGTGGGAGTCAGGAGCAGGTTGGCAATAAATCACACAGCATCAGCGAAGTTGACTCTATTCAGGAGGCTGGGCCTAGTGAGCACAGCAATTTGTCCTGGTAGATTTTGACCCCATGAGGCAGTTGGCACTGACCTTTAAAGCTCTAAATGGCCTCTACCTAGTATACCTGAAGGAGCGACTCCGCCTCCACCATGCAGCCCGGACACTGAGGTCCCCTTCCAAGGGTCTTCTGGTGGTTTCCTCACTGTGAGAAGTAAAGTTACAGGGAACCAGGCAAAGGGATTTCTTGGCAGTGGCTCCCTCCCTGTGGAACGCACCCCCCCCAATCAGATGTCAGGGAGATAAAGAATTACACAACTTTTAGGAAACATCTGAAGGCAGCCCTGTTCAGGGAAGTTTTTAATGTCTGACATTTATTTTTATTTTGTTGGAAGCTGCCCAGAGTGGCTGGGGAAACCCAACCAGGTGGGCAGGGTATGATTTATTTATTTATTTATTTATTTATTTATTTCTACTACTACTACTACTACTACTACTATTATTATTAGGACTAAAGGTCCCTGCCTTCCCATCACTATTTAATTCCCCCCTCCCCAGGTCCTTCCCAAACAACTAGAGACTGTGCAACCATGCCTGCCTCTGCTCCTCTCTCTTCATATGTCTTCTGGTTCTGGGAGACCAGATGTCATGGGCCAGGAGTCAGCTTCACCTGCCCAGCAGCAGCTTGAAGGAGTAGAAGGCAAAGTGACTTCACCTTCTGCTAATCAACCTTCTTGCTCCTGATGAGAACCAGCTGGCTTTCTTAAGCAGGGTTCCCAGCCTCAGTCAGTTGCTGGACAATTCCTGGCCAAACCTTGCTGCTTCTTGCAACCTTGGATCCTTGGCTTTCTTGACCCCCGGAATGTCTGACTACATGAACTGAAATACCCCTCACCTTAGGACCGGACTGAACCTTGTATACAGATTCTGCCTCCAGGCAAGTACCCCCCTGAGACTCGGCTGGTTGGCTGGATTCTCTCTTCACTTAGCTCTGCTGTGGCTGGCAGTGTAGGATTACGACACCAGAGAGAAGGTGAGCTGGTCTCAGCAGGAGGGAGAGAACCCCTGGCTTCTTCACCAGCCTGACTCATCTCCACCTCTTGGCCCCATTCCTCTCCAACTTCCCCTTCTACCTCTGATTCTGGACTGCTCTCTGCCTGATCTTTAAACTCTGTTACCCTTTCAGCTTCTAACACTTCCCACTCTTCTCCCTCTAACCACTCATTCTGTCCTACCAACAATTCCTTGGATCTGGGCCTTCTTCCCCTGGGGGTTCCCTTGATGGTGCCTTCCCCAGCTGGTGCCTCCCACCACTCCTTGGTGTCCAGTCAATCCATGACAGATGCAACCCATGGTTTCTTACATTAACCATAATTAGTGTAAACTATAGTTTTCAGTTTGAATGAAATGACATGCTAAGATTCCAAGAATTCTTACATGGTGTTTATGGGTTTTAAATATATGATGTGTATGTAGCCAGTATTAAGGGGAATTTCAGCTATTACAAAACAAACTCTGTTCAGATTCATTTATCTCAAAGCCATGAAGTGGTGGAGCTTTCGAGTTTTCTCACTGTTTCAAAGCAGAGGATGGTTTTTTCAAAGGCCTACGGAATATACCATACGAAACAGGAAAAGCGTGTTCTCCAATAAATGAGAGCACGTGTTGCGGTGTGGGCCACCAGGCCAGGCCTCTTGTTGCCAGGCAGGTTAATAATTGTTGCCTGGCATCATGATTGGGTAACCGGGTTGCTGGGGCAAATTGTATGTTGCAAATTGGGTGGGTGGGACCACAGTCTTTAAATATTGGTGCACTCTGGTTTCTCTTTCTCTTTGCAGAGTGCATCGGATCACCCGCCCGCCCGCCCTCTTTCCGGTTGACCTTGCTTTGCCTGTCATGGGGTCGTCTGCTTTGGAGCAGGGGCCTAGTAGGAATTTTGCCATTTGGTGATTGGCTGTGCCATTTGGTTTTTGCCTACTACTCAGCAATTCGTCACAACTTGTAAGGTTGCGGTTAGGCATTGGTTATAATATGCTGGTGGTGGAGGGGTCAGGCTGGGCTGGCCCCTCCTATTGCGCTGAAGGGAATTCCGTTAAAGGAATCCTGGGGCTTGCCATGATTTCGTCCAATCCCTGTTATGGGACCAGGGCTGCCCAATCCCTGTTATGGGAATCCTTGTTATAGGACTGGGCAGGCAAGCTTTCGGGGAGCTGCTGGGGTGAGCGGCGTGGGTCCGACGCTTAGCTCAAATGACCCCCAAGTTTGACTTTCTCTTCTACTGGCTACCGATCGGACCTCGGGATGTCAGTTCTGTCCCAGGTGGGGGGACAGATAGTCATAACCAATGTCTAAACAACCACTCACTGATTTTGTATTTTAATAAAGTTGTGGCCAAAATGGTGCCCAAAAACCAAAACTAAAATTACGTGTTATGTGTGAAGTTATTTGAGGGGTGGCCTGGGGACCTACACACGCAATGAGTTTTCCACTCCAAGGAGACCTATGCACCATCTTAGCTATGCAAAGGCAACTGGTACTTCAGAAGACTGTGTTCCTGTCTGAAATGCTGGCAAAAGAACTGAGAATACACAGTGCAGTGTTTGTAGTACTGTGTATCAATCTGTTTTCCCCCTCAGTACCTGTTATTGTGTTGCTTTTATTATAGGATTTATATTCACTAAGACTGTACACATTAGTAACGCTAGAGACCTAGTACTGACATTTTTAGTTTTGCACAAATGGGTTAAATATAGGCCTAAGTCAAAAGGCTTCCCCACAATGCTTTCAGGCAGTTCATGCTCCATTATTAGCTAGTCAGGGGAGCTAAAAAAGAGGCAATGTGCTTATTTGTCTTACCAGCATTCCATGTAGTGGCAGAGATTCAGGCCTGTAGCCACCTGGTCCTCATGTTTTCTCCACTGCTGAGGGGTAGGTAAGTTTGGTTGGTTCTATTGGTGTTTATTCATATCTAGAGGAAAGAGTCACTTATTGTGAATTTTAATGCTCCTTTTTAAACTAATGCAATATAACAGCACTTACGTTTAGTTGGATAATGTCCACACATTTTCACCCAGGTCATATGTACCCAACTGTTCCCATGACTGAGTGGATACACCCAGTGTCATGCAAATTATCCAGTACCATGACTAAGTGGGGAAAGAGAGCAGGGGAAATAAGCCAAGCCAAGCCAACCATTCTTCTTCGTCTTCGTCTTCGTCTTCGTCTTCGTCTTCGTCTTCGTCTTCGTCTTCTCCTCCTCCTCCTCCTCCTCCTCCTCCTCCTCCTCCTCCTCTTCCTCCTCCTCCCCCTCCCCCTCCCCCTCCCCCTCCCCCTCCCCCTCCCCCTCCCCCTCCTCTCCTCTTTCTGCTGGCCTACCATCCTTTGCATCAGAGTTAAGGAACAGATGTTGCTGGACTCCAGCTCCCATCAGTGTCAGCCAGCATGACCAATGGTCAGGGGTGGTGGGAGTTGGAATTCAACAGCATCTGGAGAGCCACAGGTTCCCCATCCCTAGTCTGTGTGACACAGGCGTGGCTCATACTCAAAGGATTCTGATTGATCATCTGAGTCTTTGTCAAAAGCCAAAATGCATTGTCTCATTAACCAGTTTTTAAAATATTTTTCATCTCAGCATATCAGTTTGGTAAGTCATAATATTTACCAGTAACTGATCATCATTCTTCTTTGTTGTTGTTGGCAATGTGAAATGAAAATAACAGAGTGATAATAAAGGAATAATAATACAGGAATCCAGTGCTACCCTAATATATCAAGCATTGAAATGTTTTATTACAACTTATTGTTTTCAGCATGGAAATAACTTCTCATAAAATGAGGGTGAAAAGGACACACAGAATATTAAGAAAAGTAAAATCTCAATTCACAGCATTTATCTAAATGAGACTCATTTGCTGTATGCCTTCTGTATAAATATTGTAATACTTGCTCATTCTATGGGGACTTCAGTTAACTTCTTGCATGGGATGATGGAAGGCTTGAGAAGGATTTTGAATCCTGACTCATTTTTTGCTGCACTGGGATTTGATTCTTGCAGAAATAACAAAGCTTGTTTTGTTCATCAGATTTGAATATTTCTTCACTTTGAATATTCAGTGATTTAATTATACTTCAAACCCCGAGCACATTTTAATTTAGTTTGCTTTAATCTCATGCAGAATGCTCAAAGTAGGAGGTAGGTTTGAGGTTTTGAAATCCCCAAAATACGAATAAGAAGGATTTGTTAGGGGCTCTGGAGAGTGAATTAGGATGGATCCTCAGGCTCAGAAACTGCTTCAGGAGCAGAAGGCAACAGAGGACCACAACATCAGTCCCCGAAACTTGTTGGTAAGATATCAGCACGGGTAAATACTCAGAGCTTCGCCTTCTATCTTTACCTAGAAAACTAAACAGAGCAGTTTGCTTGGTCTAACTTAAGCTCAGGCTCAGAGCTGGCCATACTGTTAGGCAATATGAGGTGATATGAGATCTGCAAACTGTAACACATGGGTGAGGAACCTTTTTAAGACTGAGGACCTCATTCCCTTCTATGCAACCTTCTGGGGGGCTCATGTCACTCATCCCAGTGATGGGTGGAAGCAGAAGAAAAAGTGGGAGGAGCAAAAAGCTTTGTACTCTAGGTTTGGTGCTACACACATCCACACGTTGCTCTCCACCTTCCATCCAATCAAGAAGCGTTATCAGAGTTCACCGACACATTTTAGCCAAACCAAAACACTCAGGGAGAGTGCAAAGCAGGGCTGGTGATGACTGTGGCCTGATTTTTATTATTAGACAGGGCTGGCACTATAATTAGGAAAAGTGAGCCAGCTGCTTCAGGTAACAGGGCCTGACTGCTCCATTCCCCTCTGTCATAGAACAAAATTCCTTTGATTTTTCTGTCCAACAAAAAGCCACCAATTTTTTCAGCAGGTGAAATATGGTGGTACCTCATGATGTGCTACTGTTCACAAGGCCTTGGATGCATTATAGTTCCCTTTCACATACTACAGGTTGGTGCCCAACCCCCAGAGTCAATTGTACAGGCCAGTTGTATAGCTCAGTCACAGTCAATCATGTAGCTCTATCATATGTCTGGCTATATAGGCCAGGTATAGGAAAACTTTGGCCTTCCAGATGTTGTTCAACTACAATTCCCATCAGCCCCAGCAAGTGTGGCTAATGGCCAGGGATGATGGGAGTTGTAGTTCAGCAAACGTCTAGAAAGCCAAAGGTTCCCAATCCCCACATCTAATAAAGAATGTATTCAGGGTCTTACTGGAATAACATTGTGCTACAGTCTTGCAGTGGAGAGTATTATATCTTCTGAAATAGTATCTAAGGATCCTTGCACCTGCATATGTTTCTCACAGTATTTCAGTGTTATAAAAAAGTTACAAAACAGGGTGACTGCCCTCCCTTTCCCCTCCTCTGGCTTAATAGATATATGAGTCACAAGCTTCATCAGTTAAGGGGCGGTTTCTGGCTTGATTTTGCCTCCAAATGCCTATTCTATTTTTAAAAGCCAGAGGTAAAAAAAAAAAAAAACTGTTGGGAAGTTATAAGAGTTAATTGCTAAGCATTATTTTTGCTCCATGAAGCACTGAAATACTCATAATAAGATAGCTCATAATTACTTCAATGCTGTTTATTTCATTCTGATGGCAGCATATGAACTCAAGCTTGCTTAAGGGTTGTCATCCATTATACAGGGACATACCTGAGCTTTCCATCAAAAGGAAGAAAGTTCTTTCACATATTCAAAATTCAACAACTGACTGTTTGGAGGATACAATGCACCTTGATTTGGGAGAGTGCAGACATCTGCTACTCTGCAAAATGTATTGAGCCAGCCCTGGTGGGCCTTGACAGATGTCCAGTCATGACACCTCTTGATCCCAGCACCCCAGCAGAGATGACCCTTGGCTTGTTCTATCACTGTATGAAGCCATAATTATATACACCAAGAGCATGGGACATGCAGGAAAAGGGGGTATTCATCTTTTCTGATTGCTCATTCCACTCTTTCTCTAAATGGCACACTCACAAATGTCATCAAAAGGGGGAGAAAGGAGGCAGACTGGCGTGTAATTATACATTTTTTGCTCAAAACTCTTACCATTGTTCCACACTAGCTGTGAAGAATGTGCTGCTGATAGCATCTCTGCAATTGCTTCTCTTTCTCATGTTCCAATTCAGTTTGGATGATGCTGTCTGCAGAACAAGCCATTATCACCCACTACAGTATGAAAAACATGTCTTCCCCCTCTATTTGTCTTAGACATCGAAGACAATGAACCACCCCCTCCACCCCCAACCACACAACAGCAATAATGAAGCCGGATGCATGTGAGCAGGACCGTGTGGAATAAACAGATTGACAGTTATTATCAGACAAATTCCTACAATAGAAAATCCTATTTTCGGTATAGATGCAGGTATAAGACTTAGAGGACTGGATTGACAATCTGAGTTGGTAACAAATTAGATATTGCCTTTTGTAGTTAAGGTCTGCTGAGCTTTTCCACTTGAAGCAAGATGTTCTTTCAAGAATTCTTTTAAAGCATAATTCCATGATTTGACAAGAGGCCCTGTGACGTGTTTCAAGCCAATACTGAATATCATCCCTTTCCTATCGTTTCTCTGTCTCTAAAGAAATTCGGTGTAGCACTTCCAATTTCACTTATTTTGAAACAGCCTGGAACAATTTCTGAAATGAAACAATGGCAAGCTTTCAACCACTGCCAAGGATACTCTTGTCCTATTAATTTCAGTGAGAGAGTTATACCCTCATCTACTGAAACCAGTCGAGCCCTGTCCAGCCATTTGGTGCTGAAAGAGCTCTCCAGAATGTGTCTGGCTGGCCACACTCCTTAAACACATGCACTAGCCAAGCCTTCCCAGTCATCAG
The DNA here is from genome assembly GCF_964252035.2 of Podarcis erhardii. Taxonomy (NCBI): domain Eukaryota; kingdom Metazoa; phylum Chordata; class Lepidosauria; order Squamata; family Lacertidae; genus Podarcis; species Podarcis erhardii. Next base: position 23,578,244 of record NC_138515.1, on the reverse strand, counting down.
ATGTATGTCATGAGGTTTCCTCCATAGTAATATGAACTCTGACCATCCATGGTGTGTTGTCCTAAAGAGGGGGCCTGCCAACCACACCCTTTGCAAATGTTGCATGTGCTGATCACACAACTCAGGAACTACACAGTAAGCATTGGTGTGAAGCGAGCCTACATGATTAAAGATATGAGCACATAATGCTCTCTCCAGGGGAATAGAGACCCTGACAAGTCCTACATGCTTGCTTTTGTATACACATAGATTCCCTTTGCATAGATGCCACACATGTGGTTGCTGGGCTGGCAGGGCTGGCAAATGTATCAATGTGGTTAGAGGATGCTGCCCCTATTTACTCCAGGAGGTCAGACTATGCAAAGATGGCTTGCTACATGTCCTCCCTGGGAGAGACCAGTGGCATAGCATAGGGGACAGGGGCAGTTGTCCCAGGTGCAAATTTGTTAGGGGTGCAAAATTTCAACACCTGGTGTTGCCTCAATGTAGTTGCATGCTTCCATGTTGAAAACAGTTTCTCCATGTGAACCAGGAAGTGATCTCTCTATACAACAGAACAACTCTTCTTTTCTTATCTCTGCGGCTGCAATCTCCTGGGTGATGCGGATGCTGTTAGGCAGTTGAATGTGCACGTGCACTCTGCCCATTTCCCTCCCTCCCGCCTCCATGCGACCTCGGGCACTGGCAACCCAGGCTAAACCACTATCTCTCTCCATCTTCAGACATCATGAGCTCTAGCAATCAGAGCAGCATCCAGAAAGTAAATGACAGTATCTTGAAGGAAACAAGGGCAGATCATATACAGTGAATGCAGCCATAAGAGCATTGACAGCTACTTCAGTAAGCACATATACTGAACTTAAGAATAGGGTATCTACCTGCTTAAAATGCATCACTTTCTGTCCATGGGATAATATCAGGATAACAGAGTGCTTGGCATTATGCTGACAGTAAGTCATTATTTTTAATGGCCATATGAAGCTCAGACATCGTACCATTTGGAGGAAAGCTTCTGGAAAAAAAAAAGTTAGAGGCCATTCTTTTATTGTGGATGAAAGCACAAACACACAAATGTAAGTACTAATTAATGCATCACATTCTGTCTTTCAGTGTTTTTTGCTTTTTTAAACCACAATGTTCAAATTGTGGAATTTAAGCTTTGAAGCTGTTGGGTAACCTTTTAAAGTGTGTGTGTGTGTGTGTGTGTGTGTAATAGAATGGTTGGTTTCAATTTGGATTGCCAGGGCTAATGGCAACCTGTGGGGAGGATAGCATCATGCGCATCATTGCAAGGGTATTAGAAGGTTAAGGCTGCTGCCAGTTTGAGTGGCATTTTATGCAAAAGACATTAGTCACTCTCCTGTGCTTGGTTCATTTGAAATTATAATTGCATTAAAGAATATTTCAAGCTGACAACGTGAGAGAGCTGCAACCTGTTGCAAAGCAGGCAATGACTGGAGGGAGGAGATTCGGCTACTTTTGTCAACAAAAATGAAATAATAATCTGATTTTAGAAATGTGTGTCTCTGTAAAACAGCCCAGCAGGACCTTGAAGCTTTACTGTTTAAGGGCATAAGGGAAATCCTGCTGGATCAGACCAAAGGCCCATTTAGTCCAGCATCCTGTCTTCACAGTGGACAAGCAGATGCCTGCAAGGAGGACTCAGGTGCAACAGCACTCTTTCCACTTATGAATTCCAGGAAATGGTATTCAGAAACATACTGCCTCCAACAGTGTGTCTTGGCCTTATGGAAACAGTGAGCCAGTTTCTCCAAATCCTGGTATGGAGATGTGTCCTTGAGGGCAGTTTGCAGCCATTGGCCAGACTTCATGTGACTCTCAGCATCATCCAGCTCTCCATATCTATGGACCCACTATTGTTCTCTGGACCACCACTCATGTCTGCGTTTCCTCTTGTGTGTGTTTGTGTCTGAAACGTAAAGGAAGGACAAGGTGGCATATTGAGATGTTGCAAACTATCACTTTTGGCTTTGGGTCTATCCACCATAAGCTGTTGAGCCTGACTGACTTTTCCCATAGGTAAACAGCACTTCTCAGCACCCTCGCAGGCCTGGAAACATAGGAAGCTGCCTTACACTAGAACATTGGCCCATTTAGCTCATTACTGTGTACACTGGTTGGTGGCAACTATCTCGTTCACATTTGTGTTTGGCTGCACTGTACCACCCACACAAGAAGGTGCTTTCATGAAGCAATTCTGATAGGGTTCGAGTCAGTTTCATCAAATCCTCCCTAAACCTTGCAAAGAATTTGGGAAGTGTTGATTTGAAACTTTGAAGTTTGGGGTAGATCAGCTCTGAGCCCCAGCCTTAAAAGATGAGCTTCTTGCTCTAAGTCAACCCATGACTTAGGTTGAAAAGAATTAAGCATGAACAAGATTGCAGCAATCTCTGATGGAGCTCATATTTTGTACATATGCAGATTCATTCCCAGCATTTCCGATAGCAAAGAGGTAGTGGGGCTGAGAAGAACCTCAGCCTGAGATTGACTGGGCAGCTGTTGACAGCTGGATTTGACAGTACTGGCCAGGCAAATGACCTTATACAGTATACAGCAGCTCTTGGGTGTCCTGCCTGAATGCCTTAATTGAGCAAAGCTTCCCTGCAACTGCATTTGTTTGTAAGCTCAATCTGTAACCTTGTCTCTTCATTGCCTCTGCTATTTTTCTTCCCTTATCTGACTAAGTTATAAGCTCTTTAGACGAGAGACATGTATTTTACATTACTCTCTGCAACGTGGTCTCTGCTCTCCGATGGCCTCACTGATGTAAATTGGCACAGCTCCATTGGCATTAACAGAGAGTCTCTGGCTTTAATCAGTTGAGGCTAGAAACCATTAGCCGGGTGGGACAGCCTCTTCAGTTCTGAGAAAAGAATTGGCCCTCGCTGTAGTGTTGGCTGCATCACATACAGAGCCAAACAATGTAGATTAAACCTCATCAGCCTTCAAGGCTGATGATTATCATTAAAGGTGTGCAGGCTGTGATGTAGACCTCAATGAAATAACTGTTCTTGCTCTAGGTGTCCAAGACCGCTGACATTAAAGCTGTTTAAACTTCATCAAAGACATTCTAAACTTTGATTCCTTATTCCCACATTGTATTGGTCAGCAGCAGCTGCCTTGGAACAATTAAAAGATACCGTGGGTGCCGGATCTCCATCACTGTTTTCAAGAAAATGTCATTCGTAAATGGCAAAGTGGCATTTGCAAACAGCTAATTTAAAGGACAAGAACTGTGGTGTGAATGAGTGCTGAAAATGTCTGAGATCCAGGGTTCTGTTTTAATGTTGTCAAACCTTGGTGAGTATTTTTAGGAGTCCTCCCAATATTACCTCAGTGACAAGAAATCTTGTTGGAAGATTGTACCCTTCTAGTACATAGTACCCTTCCATAGTACCCTGGTAACATCAGAAGTCTAAGGTCACATGGGAGGATAATGGGATACAACTACTTCTCATGTTGCTATAGCCCCTCCAAAGAGCTGGGGCAGTGCTGAGATGGAAGGTATGTGTGATCTTATCAGGGAGCAGGTGAACCCTAAGGATTCTGCATAGAATCCATACTTGCAGGACCGGTGCAATAAATTTTATTAAGCCCTGCTAGACAAATACCCTATTCTGGTGATTCCAACACCTCCTGGTGTGAGGTCTGCTCTGTTGCTTGTCACAGGCACTCAAACCTACCCTGTACAAGAGTGTGATCCTCCTGATTTACCCCTTCCTGCTCAGTCCAGTCTTTCCACCAGCCCATTCCAATCGGGCCTTTTCCTGGTCTTTTCTATTCTCTGTCAATCATCCTGAACCAATCAGGTCCCATTCTAGTTCAGAACCCCACTTTTCCCAGCTTCCACCATCTTTTGTCAGCTTCCACCATCTTTTGTCCTTTAGATTTCAGACTAACTTCCTTCATCTATCTCCCACCTGCCCATTTCCCTGTCTCTGTTTGTTTGGACAGCTACCTTGCTTTTGATCTTGGCCACTGAATGACTCTTTTAGATTGCCTATTCTGAATGATGCCTTGACCCCCTGACCAGTGGCTTCTGAAACTCCTTGATGAAACTGGCTCCTAGTTTTGCAGTTTGTTTTTCCCCCTCCCCATCTCTGGCAGAACCAGCCCTTATTTCAAAAAGGGCTGGTTATCTGGGGTGTAGAATTGAAAGATGGGGCCTGGGCACACCCTGTGTGTGTGTGCTAGGCAGCTGTGAATTCCCATCAAACAGTAGGAAGAGAAGAGGATAACAGAGAGAGAGATGGGCTTAACAAATACGAGATAAATATTTAGAGATGCTTAAAAAAAGGGAACTGGTTCTGTATGATCTTTAATTATCCTTTCCAACTTTTAAAAAATGCTTTCTTTTGTGTCTGTAAACCAGGTGTTTGCACAAGTGACATTGGTTTGTGCTGAACAGCAATCTTGTTTATAAATGAATTCATACTTTAGTGCCCTTGCTGTTCTGCATAGTGGTGACACATCGTTATAAAAGCCAATATTTCTTACCACTGTCCTGGTTTTTTTTATAAAAAAAACCTCTGATACTTCAAAAGTGTTTTAACCACATAAAGCTCCTTATCAATTTGTTACTATCTATTTCTTTTCTTCTCCTCCTCTTCTTTTTTTTTCCCCAAAGAGAAAGACTTTTCACTTGATGAAGTAGTTAAAGCAGAATAAATTGGAACCAGAATGACAGCCAATATGTTTCTTAAAGCATAAAAGAGGAAAACAACCAGAAGTCGTCTGAACTGCAAACCTTTCCTTCATTGTTCACATCACTGCTTCATTGATTTTCATGGACCCTCAGCATGTTCAACAATTTATTGTTCACCCAAAGGCTATAAGTGCATGCACAATTGCGCAGACCCCTTTCCTCTTGTTTTCCCTGTGGAGTGGTGCTGTAGCATATGGAAAACCTGCTCATCATCAAAACATGCATCATCAAATGTCAGACAGAGACCCAAGTTGTTGGTTCCATTTCAGCTCCAGGTCTGCTTTAACAAAAGGGTCTCAAATGCACCAAGGTTTTGCTCTGATGAATACGGTAAACCTTAAAAAATTGTCCATTGGTTTCAGGCTTTACAAAATCACACTGCTTGTATTATAGCTAACACCTTGTAAAACATTTTTGCAGAATTTCTATTTGATTTTGATTTTTCTTCCCTTCAGATGCTATAAGAATTTCTTTTTAGGTATTATGATAACACCAAGTCCTCGAGAAAGATATCCAGTGACTGTGGACAGTTTGCCCCCCACGGACCCATGGATAGCCAACACGTCCTCCAGATGTTGGATTTCAAATCCCAGCTGGAGAGCTGTAGTCCAAAAATATCTGAAGGGAACTGTGTTGGATACCCCTGTTGAATACTACCAATAAAAATACAATTAGCAAAACATGCCCCCCCCCATTCTCCAAACCATGTTCCAAATATATCTTGGAGAAGTAATATGTCCCAAAGCCCAACCAAGGGAATGGTGTCAGAAAAGGGTTTTGCTCTATATTGCTGTGTGTTTGTGTGAAAAATACATGGGACCTTTTTTAAAAACAAAAAACAAAAACAAAACCCAACGTTAACAGTAGCTGGTGGTGGGAAGAACCACCTCAGTGGCAGACCTTAACAGATTTCTTAGGATTCTTGTTTGTCTCAACCTCGTTTTGATTTTCAAAAAGAAAGCTCCATTTGGACACTTAAACTTCTATCATTGGATCAGGTTCCGCTGAGGTTTTTTTTTATCCCAACGTATGTTGCATTGGTTTAATATATCAGAGAAGCTGGATGGGCTCCACCACTATGCCCTCACTGCCTCCTCCCTCTCCTTCTGCTTAGTGGCAACAACTCTTACCATTGGGAGGCTATTGCTGCAGTCTGTGAAGGCTGCTCCACCAATGCTACTGGGACACAGCCCTCCCCATGAGATTGTCAAACAATTATCCCCCAAATCTCAAAGTCACATACCTTTTCTTTCCCAGACACATTTTACGCTTCTGTTTGAACTCAGGACATTTCTATAAGACTCTTGTTCTGTGGCCAATCAGCTCTCTGCTCCACTCAACCAATCTTAATCCAAAAGCTATGGCAGAGTTCCCTTTCTATAATAGCCCAGTGCTATTTTTCCAGAAAAAGAGGTGCCAGAACTCAACACAAATTCCTCCCTTGTCCTTTGATGTATAATGGCAATGGTGCCCACCTGAGAGGTGCCAAAACTGAGTTCTGGTGAGTTCCGGCTGGGAAAAAAGCCCTGGTCATGCCCCACCAGGAGAAGTGCTCCAGTCTCTCTGGGAAGATATGAAAGGCAGCTAAGAAGGTTATAAAATAAAATAAATAATTACTCCTTTATTATCCCACCCACCTTCTTGTTCCATTCTGAAGGTCAGGGTAGGATTTACAAAGGGATTCAATGTGGTCTTCCCCCTAGGCACTGAACAGACTGAACCTGGCTTATATATAATAATATACCAACATTATATGCTCTTGAACTCTCCTCTGTCCTCTTTCATTCCCCCTCCCCCCCAAAGCAAATATAAACTGAATAAATGTAAACTAAAAAGTGCTGGCAGCCTCTTGTGAAATAATCAAGAAGTTCTTCTGAAACTTGGCATACCAAGTTGTACACAGCTGTGTCAACCTTCAAGCTCAAACCTCAAAATCAGCCCGAAGAGTATCTTTCAACCTAACTAGATGCCTACTTATAGTTTTATTTGGGCTTTGAAATAATCAAAGGTTTTGTTTGTTCCAATGTTCTGAGAAGATTAGCATAATCACTCTGCTTCCCTCTCAGCATGACTGGATAAAAGCTAGACTGTGAGCAAAAAGGGAAACTGTTATTGGGAAGGAAACTTCAGAAGTTGGAGTGAGAAAGGACTAGGAAAATGCAAGAGGGCCTGTTGATCTTCTACAGGGAATACTCCATTAGTAGTCTCCTCGTGAATAAGAACAATGCTTACATTTTGTTGGAAGTCTTAGGGTGCCAGTCAGTTTTCATTTGCCTGCTGATGTGTCTGCATGAGAAATAGTAGAAAGGGTAAGGAACTTGCAAGCTTACTGCCCTGCCCTTTCTTGTAGTGACCAGTGTTGAACTTCCAACTAGTGCTAGATTGATATTCTTAGCATGGCTGACCCCACTTCCTACTTCCTTTCCTTCTTTGGATGGCCTCTGTTTGGATTTTTCTTCTCTTGAGGGGCAGGAGCAAGTATGATTTACTGGATCTCCACCTTAGTTAGAGAGAACTGGGGATAGTTCCTGTCAACGTGTATTTCCTCTAATAAATCCAAGATTCTTGTTTTTTTGTTAAATAATAGAGTTGCATTGCGATTGTATCCAGGGGAACCTGTGCTCCTTCAATAGGGATTTGGATACAGTTCAGCATTTGCCAGCATTCAACTCCAGTGCCAACAGTTTTTACCCAAAGAGGCAACCATTTCTCATCAGACATGTCAGTACTTTTTCTGAGGTGTCAGATTTACAAATTTCAAGGAACCGTTCAGCCAATGTTCTCAAGACAGCCAATTGTTGGTTTCAGGAGGGTGCTCAGGCAATGCATCGCTCATGTCAAATTTTTATGTGACAAAAAATAGGCCACCTTAAATGGAAACAGTTTTTGTTCTCGATCTTTTGTCTGCTGCTTTGTGATATGCTACTTGAAAGGAAATGACTGCTGCACAATGGTTGCCTGTGTTGTTGCGTGGTTTACTTGTCACAAGAATGAATGGTGCATCTGAAGCCAAAATATCATTGGGTGGGTGGGTAGGAAATAGCTGAATGTTTAAATGATGCTTGTCAACATTACTAGGCAACCAGAGTGAATGCAGGCAAGGGCTACAATTCTCAAATTCCACAATGAAGACTGCCACTCCTAATGGATAAATTATATATCTGGACAACTCCTCATCCGCTAACTGTAATCGCGCAGAGTGATATTTCAGGCAGCCTCTGTATTGAAAACTCATCCTCAGTTTTGAAAAAGGGAAGTCGATTTTTCAGACAGTTTTGGAAACAAACTGTTTATTTCAAAAACGCTTGCCATGCATTTCCAGATTCGTGTTATTTGCAGATCAGATGAGCTCAGTCCTAAGCCAAATCTTTTGATACCCCTGGTTGAACTAACAATAATGTAACTAGTCTGATTATATCTCTGAGGACCTGACCTGGGTGTGATGTGATCAGGTGTGTAAAATGCTTATCAAATATTAGTAATTCACATGCCAAATAATGCCATGTTTTCTTTTCGGAAAGTGATGAATAGCCTCTTCTTCTCTACCACCAGATGGGAGATAAGGAGCTGAATACCAGCTTACTCAATTTTTTTGTGAGGACTGCAGGCCAGAGCGGTACTGTTGCAGCTTCTCTTTGACTCTGTCTGAATTCTGATACGGTAAAGTGCATTCACTCATGTCTGAGAAAATTGGAGTCATGTAATGTTCAGCAGCAGCAGATGCCGGAATTTGTGTAGGATGTGGGTTTGCATAATAGTATCTGAGTAGGAACAGTCTTTCTGAGCCATGAGAACTTCAGAATTTCAGCACTGGTTTATTCATTTCAACATTTAAAGGACACTTTTCAGGATTATCAAGAATAACTGTAAAGGACTGTGGCCATTCAATGCTAGCTTGCAGGGGGAGTGGGTAGGATTGGGAACCTGTACCAGGTATAGAAATGATTAGGAACTCTGGTGTTGGAGAACAGTCCATCAATAACTATTATTACCCTCCATCATGTGAAGCAGTCATGTGGGAGTGGGGCTGTGCTGACTAGCTCCACCTCTAGTGATATGCATGCTTGCTTCCCCCATCCTCTGATGTTTCGACCTTCATATAATGATGTACTGTTCAATACTGATGTACTGCACAATTCAAAGTGTTGGTGCTGACCTTTAAAGCCCTAAATGGCCTTGGCTCAGTATACCTGAAGGAGCATCTCCACCCCATCATTCAGCCTGGACAGCTCTGAAGGCCTTCTGGTGGTTCCCTCACTGCGAGAAGCGAAGTTATAGGGGAGCCAGGCAGAAGATCTACTCGGTAGTGGCGCCCGCCCTGTGGAACGCCCTCCCATCAGATGTCAAAGAAATAAACAACTATCTGAGGTTTAGAAGACATCTGAAGGCAGCCCTGTTTAGGGACGTTTTTAATGTTTGAAGTTTTATTCTGTTTTTAATGCTCTGTTGAAAGCCGCCCAGAGTGGCTGGGGAAACCCAGCCAGATGGGCGGGGTATAAATAATAAGTTGTTGTTGTTGTTGTTAGCAAATGATCTCTCCCTGCAGACATTTGTATGATGCCAGAAGTCAGGGGAAGTGCAATTCATTCCTTATTTCTGGATCAGCCCAGAACCTGCTAGGTAAAAAACCATCCCATAAATGCCTCTAGAAACTGTAGTTTTGGCCTGATTGTAAGAGGGCAAAGCCCCCATTCTCCATTACAACAGGGTCAATTATGGTTCATTACTGCAGGGGTGAGGAACACTTCTTTTTTCAGAGAGGGCTGCATTCTGGGAAACCACATGCCAATGGCTGGTGTGGCCAGAGGTAAAAGTGGGTGGGGCAGTGGTCATTCTTACCTTTGCACAGTAGGCTACTTTCTAGCTACTCAAAATTCAGGAGTTCCTACACACACCTTGCTATCTCCCATCCATACAAGCGAGAAGCATTGTCACAGGTCATGGATGCATTCCAGCCAGGCAAAAGAACTTGAGGATGGTGAAGGGTTTAGCCTAGGAAGATGGGGCTGTGGCTGGAAGAGGGGACATAGTCTAGAGAGATAGAGAGTCTCCAGGGCTGGATAGAGAGGTGTGGAGGCCCACACACATGAGGTTCCCCATGCCAGCATTACAGAATATCTTCATCTTGTCCTGTTATCCAGGCCCCTGAGAGTGTTGTCTCTTTGCAACAGGCTTGATGTACTGCATGACTCTATAAATACACCACCATTCATTACTTGGAATAGAGCTTGGGAAATGGCTTCATTTAGTGGTCAGGTTCATTTTCTAATACCCATTCCATCATGAAAACAATGCTATTAATTGCAAGCTCCATAAGATTAGGCTACTTAGCCAGTTGATAGGCTCTGCCTTTTTAGTCTCCCAAGATTCAAGGAAGTTAGATTTATCAGTATGAAACAGGCTAGAAATTTATACCAAGGCCTGTTTATCGTACGCAATTTGAGTTTGAGTTTTCTAGTAATGAAACCAGATTGCTTCCATGCTGCACTGTGATTTTAATTAAAGTTTTACAGCCGGCGATGAATGAAAAGTGCCCACTGCCCGTTTTTTTTTTGGGGGGGGGGAATTATCATGGCATGGCAGTCAGCAGAGTTGAAATGACTTAGTCTCATCTGTCTGTTTACATAAAGAAAATAGAAAGCTGCAGTTTGTGTACCAAAAAATGCATTTTTTAAAAAATGGATTAGATCATGTGTTTTGTGAATCCATGCATTATACTGTAGGTAGGGTCATATCCTTTAAACATTGCATGTGATACTTTTTCCATAGTGAACTCACAAGTTGCCTACTTGAATTCTTTGACATGCAGTGATGCTAGCGGTAGGCTGGGTTGCTACAGCTAAAGAACAACCCTGCAACAATAATCTGTTTCTCCCCAAGAATTTCAAAGCTGAAGTATGCCTAGGAAAACTAAGCTGCCATTGTAGCATGGAATAGTCTGTCATTTCCTGCAGGCACGCTTGAAGACAGTTCTGGAATAATGCATAAAAAGACAGAACAAAGTCTTTAAGACCGTAAGTCTATTTTCTTCAACAGTTATTATTATTTTTTTTTTACCCTGAAATCCTATCCATATTTACTCACAAGTAGGGATGGGGGGAATTCAATTCAGTTTGCATTCAAAGGTGAACCTACCTAATTCACAGTTTTCCCAAGCAGTATGTATACCAAAATACAGGCATCATTTGAAAGTTGCCCTTCTCTGAATTTTGCAATGAAGTCCTCAAACCAAGTATTGTATCCAAAAATGCATATACTAAGGTAACATGTGTATGAAAGTGAAGCTAACAAATAAAAATGTGACATCAGGGGCCATTGCCCTGCAAAAAATGTATATATTAGACAAAATAGCACACAAGTATGTACCATATTTTTCACTCTATAGGGCGCACCTAGTTTTTTTTGGGGGGGGAATAAAGGAAAAAAATATATTCCATCCTGCTGGCTGTTTTGGCTTCCTCTTTAGCCATGCACAACCTCTCCAGCTGGGAGAGGCTGCGCGCGGCTTCGTTTTTAGCTGCGGGGCTGGGGCGGGGGAAGCCCGAGCTTCCCAGCCCCCAGAACAGGTCCGGGAGCGGCGGCAAGCACTGCGGATAGCTGCCCGAAGCCCGGGGAGCACAGCGCTGCGCTCCCCAGGCTTCGGGCTGCAGGCTGCTATCCGCAAGCCTTCGGAGCCCGGCGGGAACTCCAGCCGAGCTCCGAAGGCTTGCGGATAGCTTCCTGAAGCCTGGAGAGCGAGAGGGGTTGGTGCGCACTGACCCTTCTCGCTCTCCAGGCTTCAGCAAAAGCCTGCATTCGCTCCATAGGATGCACACACATTTCCCCTTCATTTTTGGAGGGGGAAAAGTGTGTCCTATGGAGCGAAAAATATGGTATGTTAGGAGAAATTTGCACTCAAATGTTGATGAACTTTCGTGACATTTTTGTTGTTGTTAGTAGCCATTGACAATCTCCATGAATTTGTCTAATCCTCTTTTAATGCCACCCAAGTTAGTGGCTACCACTGCTTCTTCTGAAGTTAGCCCTGTATAAGGAAGTTTTAATGTTTGATGTTTCACTGTTATTTATATTTTGCTGGAAGTTGCCCAGAGTGGCTGGGGCAACCCAATTAGAAGGGCACCATATAAATAATACAATGATTATTACTATTCTTACTTGTGGGAGCAAATTCCATAGTTTAAGTATGCGTCATGTGAAGAAGTACTTTTTTCTGTCTTGTATCTTCCAATGATATCCCCAAGCTTTAGTGCCAGCATAGACAAACTCGGCCCTCCAGATGTTTTGGGACTACAACTCCCATCATCCCTAGCTAATAGGACCAGTGGTCAGGGATGATGGGAATTGTATTCCCAAAACACCTGGAGGGCCAAGTTTGTCTATGCCTGCTTTAATGTTATGAGTAGGTATGGAAGAGAAATTCAATTCAGTTTACAGTTAAAACCCAATCAATCCAAGTCACAAGCTGAACCGGAGAGACTCCAAAGTGATTCCAACTGAAGAAGATCATTTTCTGAAGTGCTGAACCAGTGTCTGAAATGAAACTTGTGGTTGTTGCACAATTTTGAGCATCAAACCCCAGCATTCAGGCTGGTACTTGATTGCATTATCTTAAATGGGGCATGGTTTCTGATACAGATAGGTAGCCGTGTTGGTCTGCCATAGTCAAAACAAAACAAATTCCTTCCAGTAGCACCTTAAAGACCAACTAAGTCAGTTCTTGGTATGAGCTTTCGTGTGCATGCACACTTCTTCAGATACACTGAAACAGAAGTTTCCAGACCCTTCTATATAGTGAGAAGGTGGGGAGGGGTATTACTCAGAAGGGTGGTGGGAATGGGTGATAGGCAGATAGCTGTGATGAGCCTGTTGACGACTCTTAACGACTGCAATAGGTCTTACAGGAAAAAGCAAGGGGTGAAAAGGTGAAAAATGGCTTTGTCATGTATAATGAGATAAGAATCCAAGGTCTTTGTTCAGACCAGGTTTCTCCATGGTTTTGAGTTTGGTGATAAGTTGTAATTCAGCAGCTTCTCTTTCCAGTCTATTTCTGAAATTCCTTTGTAGTAAAACAGCTACTTTGAGATCTTGTATAGAATGTCCTGGGAGATTGAAATGTTCTCCTACTGGTTTCTCTGTCTTGTGATTCCTGATGTCCGATTTATGTCCGTTTATTCTTTGGCGTAAGGTCTGGCCTGTTTGTCCAATATAGAGAGCTGAAGGACACTGTTGGCATTTGATGGCATACACAATGTTAGACGATGAGCAATTAAATAGTCCCGAGATGGTATGTGTGATGTTGTTGGGGCCAGTAATGGTGTTGTCCGGGTGTATGTGGCAGCAAAGTTGGCATCTGGGTTTATTGCAGGCTCTGGTGCCAGTGTCCGTGTTAGGTCTGGTTGTAGTATTATTGTGGGTTAGGAGTTGTTTAAGACTGGGTGGCTGTCTGTAGGCAATGAAAGGTCTTCCTCCCAGAGCTTGAGAAAGAGAACTGTCATTGTCCAGGAGAGGTTGTAGATCTCTGATGATGCGTTGTACTGTTTTAACTTGGGAGCTGTATGTGATGACTAGAGGTGTTCTGTTATTTTCTTTTTTGGGTCTGTCTTGCAGCAAGTTCTCTCTGGGTATCAGTCTGGCTCTGTTGATCTGTTGTCTAACTTCATCTGTTGGGTATTTTAGTTCTAAAAAGGTTTGCTGTAGATCTCTTAGGTGAGAGTCTCTGTCTGTAGAATTGGAACAGATGCGGCTGTAACGTAGTGCCTGGCTATATACAATGGACTGTTTGGTATGTTTGGGATGGTAGCTAGAGGCATGTAGATATGTTTGTCGGTCAGTTGGTTTACGGTATAAGGTGGTGTCTATGTGCCCATCCTGTATTTTTATAGTAGTGTCCAAAAAATGTATTTCTTGCATAGATTGATTCATTGTTAGGTTGATTGTGGGGTGAAAATCATTGAATTTCTGGTGGAAGGTGTCCAGGGTCTGTTGACCATGTGTCCAGATGATAAAAATATCGTCAATGTATCGCAGGTACAAGAGAGGTTTGAGTGGGTAGGAGTTTCTGATGTCACCCTTCCTGGTTTCTGATGTCACCCTTCCTGTGTGGCAACAGCAGACAAGTCTTATGCCAGAGGTGGAACGATAGCCTTTCCCATGCTGCTTCCATCCCTCTTCCCAATTTGTACATATTAAAATGGTATAAGCCATGATTTCAAATGTGCACACATTTATGGTACCCCAGTTCAACTAGGGATGCAAGTAGTACTGTGGTCTAAACCATTGAGCCTCTTGGGCTTGCTGATCACAAGGTCAGCAGTTTCAATCTGCATGATGGGGCGAGCTCCCGTTGCATTGTCCCAGCTCCTGCCAACCTAGCAGTTTGAAAGCATACCAGTGTGAGTAGATAAATAGGTACCACCGCAGTGGGAAGATAAATGGCATTTCTGTGTGCTCTGGCTTCCATCGCAGTGTCCCATTGCACCAGAAGTGGTTTAGTCATGCTGGCCACATGACCTGGAAAACTGTCTGTGGACAAATGCAGGCTCCCTCGGACTGAAAGTGTAGATGAGCACCACAAACCCCATAGTTAAATTCGACTGGACTTAACCTTCCAGGGATCCTTTACCTTTACCTTACTTTTACCTTTTCCACTACTTATGCAAACCTTTGGATTGCTGGATCTAATATAAAGTCAAGCAGCACATTATCATCATTTTTTCCCCTTCCAAAATACGCAGAGCTAGTCCAGATTTATTTTCCAAATTGTTCAAGAATAGCAGTTATAAATATGTATGGGCAATTCTCCCCTGTATCTTATGAAACATTTTAAGTATGCCTGGCCAATTTGTCTGAAACTATTACCAAATTTCAAGTGATTCACATAAGCCCCCAACCACCAAGACAGGATGATCCTAGGAGTTAACTCTTCTACCAATATTTACACACAGAGTTTTTGCATCAGTGCTGCTGTTCACAAGTCTGGCTAGAGAGATGGACATATTTATTCCTTTCCATCTCAGAGACAATATCACTTCTTAGTGTGTGCATGTCACTAAGTTCCATCCACACAGTGGGCAATGTCCCTTCCCTTTTCCCAATCCCTCATGGTCACCACCAGTGCTTTTTTCTGGGGGGAAGCAGGGAGACACATACCCCTAAACATTTTGTCAATCCAAGTTTGGTCGCATTGAGGGGCAGTATTTCAATATGAGTAGGAAAATGAGAGTACCCCTAAACATTTTTAAAGAAAAAAGCACTGGTCACCACGCACCCCTTCCCTTGACATTTTAAAGAATCCATTTGATTTACCCATAGATAGATAGATGATAGAGATTTAGCCAGGGGCATTGGGGAACCTTTTTTAGGTCAAGGCAGTTGACATGAGTCCAGTCCCCAGTTTGATAACACAGTGAGCATAGTTAATTAAAAAGGATGATTTATTGTCAAAACAAACAGATAGCTCCGGATGGCTTTAACACAGCCTCCACCCTCATCAGTCAAGATGACCCTTCTGAAGACTGCTTCCGCCATGACCAGAAGCAACTGAACTTTCGCTTCATATGCCTTCTGTTTTGCTTCCTATCTTGCAGCCTTCCCATTCATTGAGACCTCGGACTGAGTGGTTCAGCTCCCTCCTCTTCCCCATTCTCTAAGAGGCTGTCTCTTAACTCTTTCCTGCCTGTTTGTGTTTTCGGCAAGCTTTGATTGCGTTCTAGCTTGCTCCCCATCATTCCCTTATCAGCTGGCATTCCAAGGAGCAGGGGAGTTGGCACTAGTCGGCTCATCCTGCATGGCAGTTAACCCTCTCTGTTCTTGGCTGCTTTCATCAGTTGGCAGCAACCTTTCCCTGGGAGCTGGCTGCAAATCTTTCCTGGGAGCTGGCTCATTCATGACAGCAGTGCTATTTTCCTAGAAAAAGAGGTGCCAGAACTTACCATGAACACTTCCCTCTTAGAATGGCAATGGCGCTCACCTGAGAGGTGGTGGAACTGAATTCTTGTGTGTTCCAGCTGAAAATAAAGCCAATGACTTTATTTCCTTTCTGGGCAACCTTCCAGAGGTCACATGGCTGTGATGGGTGGGGCCAGAGGCAAAAGTGGGTGAAGCAACAAATGTAACTTTTACCTTATTCACAGTAGGATGGCCTTTTTGGGTGAATCGTGTAGTATAATGTAAGAAATAAAATCAAACTCAAGTAGGTTTACTTGGTTGAGGAAAAGCTGAACATATTATAGGAGGAAAGAAACTTTAATTCCTTTAATTAATATTTCACCACCACCCTTCTTTTTTCAAGCAAGCTCCTTTATGTATACTCTGGATTTTAAAAATCTTTTCACACGCAGCAGCATGAATAATGTTCGTTATATGCAGCCAAGCTGTCAAATATATGCATTTCCCCTTAAGAGTTCATTAACGGGTAAAATGAAATATCTGCTGTACTTGTCCCTGCATAACGACTCCCGGGTTCCTTCAAATTCTTAAGCTGCCCTACGAGGCTGCAAGGTAGTTTTCTGATACTTTGAGAACTCCTGAATAATATTTATGAGGTGCTTCTTTTGGCTAAGCAGAGAGAATGGCGGCAGGAGCGGTGGCGGGGAGAACAATCCCAGATCCAGCTTGACAGTGTCACTTCAGGCTTCAGTAGTGAGGTAGAGGGGAGCTTGAGCGGATGAAACATCTCCTCCCCAGTGACAAAGCTTCAAAGTAATAAATGAACTTGGCAGCAGGGCCGGGGAGCCAGGACAAACAACACCCCAGCTTTTTTTGACCTAATGAATCTCAACTTCCAAATTAAATTAACTCAAGAAGATGTCCACACCTAAAAAGCCAGCAGGGGTGCTAGGGCTATCCAGTCTCATATACCAAATGAAACATTTGTGACTATCAACTTGCTGGTCACAAATCGTGTGTGGGTGCTCCGTGCAATGAACTCCAGGCACTCAGGGAACAAGCTCACTCCCTTGAGGTAAAGCTACCTGAATTGGAGTAGCAGAGAGAGGCAGAAAAGTTGGCGAATGAAGGCTGAAAGGACATAATGGTGGTATCCCACTAACAGGGTGATGGCTCCTCTGCTGTCACAAAGAACCAAGGTCTTGGGAAAGAAAGGTGTCACTCTGATGGAACCCAGTCTTTGAGGGATTGGGATCCTTTTGAGATGAGAATCATCCTCTGTGAGGCTCTTGGAAGTTGACAATTCAGTTATTAGGGACAAAAATAGTTGGGTGAGCATCTCCTGGGGCAAAGGTTGTGTCTGTCAGGTGTTATTTGGATAGCCTTATAGGAAGAGCTTGGGAAGCATCAGTGATTGTGGTCCATGTTGGCACCAATGATATGAATAAATCCAGTCATGTGGTCCTGGGAGAAAGGTTGCTAAGTAGGAGACTTTTTCTGAAATAGTACCTATTCCATGTAGAGGTTCAACTAGACAGGTTTAAGCTGTGGAATAATTTTATATGTGAGCTGTTCTGGCAATGAGTTGAAGTCTTAGTGTGTACATCCCCCAAATACATAAAATAAATAATATTGGCAATTAGGGAAGCAGCTCCCTTTCCACCATGGTCAGATTATGCAGGTGGTCTAGCTGGTTTGAAAGCCAAATGTTCACTCAGGATGATGGATACTGTGAACATGGCAAGGAAAGAATGGATTAAGGAGGATTTAGATGGGATACAGGTTCTGAGAGCAGGATGGATGCAGAATGGACTGCAGCATGGGCACATTGGTGAGTTTCTTCCCACTAGTGTTCACACGGTGCCTTGATCTTAGGTCACCCTGCCCTAACACATCCCACTAAGTGACAATGACAATGCTGCTGTGAGGCTGCCTCTGGGATAATGCCACAACCACCCAGTCATTCCTGAAGGCAAAAATTCCCCAGAGGATAGCACAATCAGGTTCAAATAATTGTCCCTGGTTTGTTGACCTACCTTGTCAGCAACATCAGCGTCACTCACCCTTCCCTGAATACAACCCTACATAACCAGGAACTCCAAATCTATAACTTAATTTTAAGGGATTTATTTTGGTGATAATAATGCATGGTGCTGCTTTTTCAATACCGTGTTAGTTGTGAGTTGTTGCTGCAGCTGCACATCAAACCTAAGTCAATTGTCTCCCATAGGTTTAAATATCGGCACTCACACATTCACATCCACATGCACCAGTTCATCTCTATTTCAGAAGAAACTAAATTATTATAGTTGCACAGAAGAACTTGGTTATTTGAGCATATTCTCTTCAAATGTAAGTCATTTAAACTTTCCTTCTGTGAGCATATTATTAAAATAAAATTCTATCTGGTTTAAGATACCATTTTTAGATATAAATGACATTTATGCCGCACTTCTAAGCCTTGGCAATTCATTTTTAATTCACTTTCTTAGGAATGTGAAGATGTGAAATGTAAGCTATTAACTATTTTTATTTTTTTAACAAAAGGTTTACTATTCTTCATTCACTAAGAGCAGGGGGGAATCAATAGAAATGTTAATTTAATTTTCTTTAAGCACTTTCATAAGGAAACTGTTCAAAAGTATATCGAGTTAAACATGTGCCTAACAAGTAAAGGAATAAATGTCTCTTGTAGATGTAAGAATCTTGATAAGTTGCAAAGTAATTTGTCTTTATTGTTCAGAGGGGACTTTGATGGACACTGAAGACTATTCCGGAATGTCATTACTTAGCCATAAGGAGAGGAAAAAGATGATAATATTGAAGATTTTATGTGCAGGTGATACCAATTCCTTACTTGATGGAAAAGAATATTTCTTAAGCTATGTTGCCTGTGGCCGGTTATTGAATACTGAACACAGTATGTGAGAAGAACAATGAGGGAGCTTTTATGATGTAGTCAAGTTTTATATCTACTCAGAATTTCTCCATGCGTACAGTATAGAGGAGAGAGAGGGATCTCATCATTAGCCATCACTCTGACATGAACACAAAATTTTGCCCATCTGGATCCAGTGGCTGATCCTTCCCTTCTCCATAAGTTAATAGATTTGGGTGTACCACTTGAACATTATATCCAACTGCCTTTCCCCCAGCCCATCACACACCCACAGAGCTGTCTGGTGAAAAATTCACCCAAGCAGAGTAACAGAAGGGCTGGAGACCAGGCATAGAAAGTGCCGCCACCCATAATTCTACTTTCCTTCTTTGTGCAGCACCCGCCCATTGTGGGCTGTGCACGTTGGGCTTTGGGGGGAGGTGGGGCTGAACTGGAATTTTATGGGGCATCCTTGATGGATTTATTGGGTCCTCCTTTTTGCCTACTCCACAGTGCCTGCAATTCTAATTGGCTATTGTTTAACTCCTTGATTTGCTACTCTTCTTGATTGGCATTCAGTGCAAGCAGGTGAGTGATAAGATAAGAAACCACATGTGATTCTTGGGGTCAGAGGCATAGGTCTGGCATTGGGGTGAGAAATCAGTTTATATTTTATTTAAGCAAATTTTTTTTCTTCATGGCATGTTTAATCAATATTTTGCCTTTTCCCTTTCCCAGTATTTTGCCTTTTCTATCTATATCTATCATCTATCTATCTATCTATCTATCTATCTATCTATCTATCATCTATCTATCTATCATCTATCTATATCTATCAAAGTTTATGCTGGTAGTTTAACTGTGGCACACCTTTAAGAAAACATATGTATTGTGGGGTATCTGCATTAAGCTGCTCCAAAGACAAGTGACAACGGAACAACAAAATCAAATCATACTCTCCAACATTCATCAGATGAAAATAGGGACATTTCCCATTTCCCACCAACTGACCCTCCTCAATCCCCCCATTTTGCCCACCCCACACAGAACATTTCCTATCAGAAGATGGGCGAGTGCCACCACAGTTGCACCAATGGGACACATCACACACACCAGCAACCGTCTTGACAACAACAACAGCAACAGCTTATTTATATGCTACCCTTTTGACTGGGTTGCCCCAGCCACTCTGAGCAGCTTCCAGCAAATTAAAGCATCAAACACAGTAAAACGTCAAACATTAAAAACTTCCCTATACAGAAGGGTGTTCCACAAGGCAGGTATGACTGCCAAGAAGGCCCTCTGCCTGGTTCCCTGTAACCTCACTTCTTACAATTAGGGAAGCACCAGAAGACCCTTGGGGCTGGGTAGAATTATAGCACTGGTTCAACGCATAAATCTCATCATGTGGTCCCCATCCTATCTGAAACCATACCGGAGCCTGCTTAAGCTTTGCAAATGTGCTAGCGCTTTAATTACTGCACCACTAGGAGGACTAACCAACGAGTGTGTGTACATGATGATTGATAGGCAACACCATTGTACACATTAAGGATTACAGTGCTGACCCTCAGTTGCCTGTATGTTTTAAAAAGATAATAAAGAAGTAATCCTGCATGGTTTTCAAATTTGTTCTCAGCAAAGGGAGAATGCAATCCATTTATGGCATTTTTTTTAAAAGGTAGAAAGAAAGCAATAAAATCCTGAGTCTCCAAATAAACAGAGAGCATAAAACTCTCTTGTGGGCTGAAGTGCTGCCTATAAGCATTTTGAGGAAATTTCATTGCGTTCTTCATATCCTTCACTTTAAATGACTGTTCCAGTTCACGTTATTGTTGATTAGTTTGATTTCAACCACCTCATCACCCAACAGTACTGAAAACGGTCACAAAACATTTAAATACATCCCAGGAGGTGTGTGTTGGGGGGGGTATGGATCACATTTGTGAAATTCAAAAATAAAGCCATTTGCAGCTTGTCTAATCTCTGTGCAAGTGCACCTGCATTATGATCTGTCTGCTGTTTTGTTGCAAACATTTTGCAACACTTCCCGTCATCATTCATGCGCACTTTAAATCTGATCACATTTCATATGTCCAAACACCTGCATAAAAATAAAGACTGTGCCCCTAAATAAATTAAATTCCATATATCTGTTGACCGGCCTCTCAGTTTGTGCCAAGTTTCTTTTGAAAGCTGTGATTGCCTCCTCTGTATGATGGCTTTTCCTTGCGTCTCGAGGCCCCAAGACCCACCTCCAAAATAAATACACATGGACACTGATATTAGTTTAAGTTTTTGGGCAAAATTTTTTTTCCACAACTTTATTGAAATACAATCATGTGAGTGGTATTGCCTTAGGCATTGACTCCCCACTATAACTGGCTCCACCTCTGAGGGTGATTGTCTAATGGGGTAAACCAAATGAGGGAGCAAGGTCGATGAGGACCAACCTAAGTTCACCCTGGGGTTCCTGTGGTCGTGGCATGGCCCATGCCCCTCAAGCGGACTTCAGACGAGATCCAGGACCCCCAGATTCCTTTAACGGAATTCCCAGTTCCTGGAGGGGCAGGTGATGGCCGCACCTCCCCTCCCCACAATCCAACTGAGCCAATGCCTAACTGCCACCTTACAAGTTGTGACGATTTGCTAAGGGGTAGACGATTTGCTAAGGGATAGGCCCGTCGTTCGGTCCCAGCTCCTGCCCACCTAGCAGTTCGAAAGCACTTCTAAGTGCAAGTAGATAAATAGGTACCGCTTTATAGCGGGAAGGTAAACGGCGTTTCTGTGTGCTGCGCTGGTGCTGGCTCGCCAGAGCAGCTTCGTCACGCTGGCCATGTGACCCAGAAGTGTCTCCGGACAGCGCTGGCTCCCGGCCTCTAGAGTGAGATAAGCGCACAACCCTAGAGTCTGTCAAGACTGGCCCGTACGGGCAGGGGTACCTTTACCTTTACCTTTAGGCAAAAACCAAATGGCTAAAGCCAATCTGCCAAATGGAAAAATTCCTACCCAGCCCCTGTTCCAAAACAGGCAACGCAAACCAAAGCAAGGCCAAGCGACTCTAACTAAACTAGGGAGGGTGGGCGTGTGTTCAACAGTGCAAAGCAAGTGCCCCTCCTTGCATCACACTGCTGTTTTTAAAGCCCCTGGGATCACGCCACCCACTGGCTATCGGCTAAAATCGCCTGGTGTGATCCCAGGGGAATGGCCAGGACTTCTTGCTCTCCCCCCCCCATTTTAACCCTATCAGGTGAGCTCTTGGGTCCTGCACGCAACCGGGACCCTCTGTTATGAGGATCCCAATTCTCTCCTCATTCATACAAGGACATAGATTTTACACATCAGGATCAAGCAAGAGCATCAGGTGTAAATTTTGGCAGCAGCAGCAGCAACATTAGTGGAAGGAAAGGACCTCCTACAGAAAGCAGAAGAAGCAATATGTGGTAATTGCGAAGTGTGCCTCATTCTGGGACTGCTACATTTTGTGCCATTCAAGTGAATTAAGGGCAGAGGAAGTATCTAAGTGCAATTGGAAGCTTTTAGAGAAATGGGGATGAGCCTCCCTCTGTCCCAGATGCTGTTGGACTCCAACTGCCATCAACCTCAGCTAAAATCAATGTTCCGAATATTTTTTTTAATTCTTCAACCAAGACAGCTGAGTATAACAAATATCAAATATTTGGTATAGCCAATTGTTCATGAAGACCCACCAAGAGTCCATTTCCCAGGTCCCTTCCAGCCAGATTTCCCCCATTTTGCAAGAGTTTTATGTGAAACTTGCAGACTCTCCAAGTGTCCCTGTTTTCCAGGGACGGTCCCAGATTTGTGTGCCAAGGCCCTGGGCCCCGTAGTTCCCTAATAAATGATAAATACACACGGACACAAGAAGTTATGTTAATGGGCAAAAATGGGCCATGACTTTATTGGTTACAGATGTGAGCAGTTTGGCTTAGGCATTGGGTGGAACCAGACTATATTCCGACCCCTGCCCTTCTGTAGGGAGTCACACTAAGGGTAAACCACCAGCAAGCGGAGCCTTATGACACACGTTAAATCAGGGCACCCCATGGCCCTAGCCCATGACCAGGCTTTGGACAGGATCCATACCCCTGGACCCTTTTAACAGGATACCCTTATCCAGGAGGGGCAGGTGGAGGCAATTACCTCCTCTCCCATCAAAACAGCTTGCCCAATGTCTAACCTCACAAAGTTGCGATGATTGCTACAAGGTAGGCAAAAACCAAGTGGCTGGTGCCAATTTGCCGAGTGGAAAAATTCCTACCTGGCCCCATCAATATGGCGGCCAACATATGTCCATAGCAAGGTCGCTGTCATAGCAACGCATAAAAAGAGGGCAGGTGAGCTGGGAGATCCAATGAGACGAAAGGAGGCTGCCCCCTATGTCGCGCCGCAGTTTAAAAAGCTTGCGGCCATGCCCCCGGCCACTTAAAAGGTCAGCTGGGGGCGTGATGCAACCAGAAATCCCCATGACCTGGGCAGCACCCATCTGCCCCCAATCCGGGTCACTGAAGGTCCCAGATGCCAGTCTGCAACATCGCCCCCCCCCCAGGGAAGGGGAGCAGATTTACAGAAGCCTTCCCAGTTTCTGTTTGATCCTGGAGTGTCCTGCTTTTCCTTAGGACTTCCCCATTTTCATCAGAGTAATGTTGGAGGGTATGGAGTTATGCAACCCCTGGGCCAAGGAGAGGTGTAACTAAACAACCTTTAGAAGACATCTGAAGACTTATAGGGTATAGGGAAGTTTTTTTAAATGTTTAATGTTTTATTATGTTTTTATATATGTATGTTGGAAGCCGCCCAGAGTGGCTGGGGCAACCCAGTCAGATGGACAGCGTATAAATCATAAATTTTTTGCTGTTGTTATGAAATAGGACGTCCCTATTTTCATCGGAGAAATGTTGGAGGGTATGAACTTGTCACTTTTTACAGGATGTTGTTGAGCACATACACCAGCAGGTTCTATGTTTTGGGACGATCACGTACAAATAACAACTATTTGTGCCAATTTTACACGTGGTCAGCATAAACAAACATCTGATTTGCATCTTGCCAACGGTGCTCAAGATAGCCTAGCTGTTAGCAGCTTGAAACAACAGATGGGAAGGTCGGCTGCAGACTCTCCAATGTGATCATACTAGGCAATCTAACTGTTTTGTTTAATTATTATGATGATATCCCACTAGCCAAGGTGGTGAAGAGTAATTTAGATAGTTCTGTGCCTAAGTGTTAGCCATGAGCTGCTGTTCTGGGACACTCATTGGTTGCATCGGCAGAAATAAATGAACTGTATTTGTGGGCAAAATGGTCAGCTGGAAATTTCTTTTAACAGATTTGGAAACAAACAAAGTATCTGTAAATGAAAAGCAAAAAATAAACGAGCCAGGAGCCTCAAAGGGCCTTTTTGTATGAAAACATGCAGTTAACAGCTTCAGAGTTGAAAATCATAATGGGTGCTTCTGAAAACTACTGCTAAATGGAGTTAGTGAATTATCTATTTTTATTTCTCTGTGTGGACGTTGAAACCTGCTCTGTTGAACGTTGTAACAAAGATGGAACATCTTCTTCATATGCAGAAGGTCCCAGTTTCAAGCCTAGAAATGTCCCCAAAGCCCTGGAGAACCACTGCCAATCAATCAATCAACCAACCAATCAATCAATCAATCAATTTTTATTGTGGTTCAAAGACCCACAAAATGGAATTCAGTGCATATAAAATACCTTAAAAGCAGAAAGACTATCAGGACAAATCATAAGACTATGCTGGTTTCTGACTAGAACTTGGGAGACCAGAGTTCAGCCCACCTGATAGCTCAGTCATTAGAGCATGACTCTTTTAATCTCACAGTTGTGGGTTCAAGTTCCACCTTGGGGAAAAGATTCCTGGATTATAGGGGTTGGACTAGATGACCCTCATGATCCTTTCTAACTCTACAGTTTTGTGATTCTATGATTCAAATCCGCATTGGGTATGAAGCAATCTTAAGGCCCCTTTCCCTAAATGTTGGAAGTATTTTGAAGAATATTCTAAGCAAAGAGCAAGTGAAGAAACAGCTATAGCACTGAAATCCTAAAATGGCAGGGTGGCATGAATTACACATATTGGTGTAGGACCCCCTGAGACATTTCAATCTTACTAGAAAATAGTAACATCCTGGGTGATATTCAACTAAAACCAGTACTACATTTCCAGAAAAAGAGGTGCCAGAACTTACCATGAATGCCTCCCTTGTTCTCTTAGAATGGCAATGGTGCTCTCCTGAGAGGTGCTGGATCTGAGTTCAGGTGAGTTCCAGATGAAAAAAAGCCCTGATTAAAACCATCGAGTCAGTGCAAGAATTATCACTAGTGCAATGGGTTTCACTCCCTCTTTTCCCACCCCAGTGCCCCTCATCTGCTCTGAAGGGTCGGGGAAAACCCTAGAACAGAATTAGGGGAAATATATGGGAAAGAGAGGGGGAATTGTTCATTGTGTAAACAGGAATTCTAGCTCTGACACAACTACTTACTTGGCACTACTCTGAATACAGCCACCTGTCTTCAGTTCTACTGATGCTTAACCTAAACAATACTCTCCAAATTCCTCTTGAATTTTACATATGACAAAAATTAGTGATGACTTAGGCAAAGTTTGATGACAAGTAAGAAACGCATCTTGAGAAATCTTGCAAAACTTCTTTTTTAAAAAAAGAAAACTCATCCCTCAATTTTACCTCATATGTTTTTCTACCTCCAAATTCAAACTTTAATTCCCCTAAACTGATATTCAGTGGCAGCTCTACCTAAATGCACAGCTCTTAAAATGACAGCAACCTTTTGAATACTTCTGTACTGAAGTTGCTGTGAGTTGTTGTAACAATTCTTTCTGTTCTCCATCTATGTCTTCATCATTAACTCAACATGGGAGAAACAGCATAGGCTAGACATAGTGTGGGATTTATGGAATGCAGTCTCTGCATTAAAAAGGTTTGTTTCTTCATAGTCAGCAATGGTTCTGCATCTCCTTCTTTTTCTTCCCTTAATGGTACAGTGACAAATGCACTTGAGATAAGAATAATGCACATAAGTAGCGGGGAAAGGGGTGAAATTTCAGCGGCTGGTTGGTACAAAAGATAAGTAGACATTCTGAGGAGTGACTGCATATACCGGTATATCAGATCTTGGCCAACTTGAAAAACAAGCCCATATCCAATTACCAACCTCAGTATAATGCTGAATCATGCTCTCCTTATGTAAATTCACAAAGTAAGTTACTTTGACAGTTGCCAATGTTCTGCAGCATATATCTATGAAACAAGGTTGTAGTTCTAGGCAGACACTCAGGTTGGATTTTGGACTCCAATAAATTGCAGGAAGGTTTTTCAGGGGGAAATGGATGGGTTTTATCAGCGTTTTCCAAACTTGGGTTTCCAGCTATTTTTCGACTACAACTCCCATCATCTCTAGCTAGCAGGACCAGTGGTCATGGATGATGGGAAATGTAGCCCAAAACCAACTGGAGACTCAAGTTTGGAAAACTCTGAGTTGGATGACTCCTTGGTGTCAACCAGTATCACACAGATAATGGGGAACTTGTGGCCCTCTAGCTGAAAGGGGCGAGAAATACATCAATTCTGAAGCTGGTGCCCTTATTTCCAACGCTTTGGAAGTAAAATTCATGCCCCCAAACTTGCTCTCTGTCTGGAGGGCTATGGATTCTCCATTTCTATGGGTTCAGTGTAGCATCTCCCTGCCCTGGGAATGTAGGATTACCCTGACCATCATGCTATCATTGCCAATGCCTGCAGTAGGATAGAAAGACTTTGTTTCTATTCTTGCCCAAATGGATAGAGTCAGATTTTGTTAGTTTCTGTTTGTTGCCACTGTGCAGTTGCTTTGAGTCACAAGACTCTGTTTACATTCCAGAGATTCCATACTGTCGGAAGTCTCATGGGAGACGGGAGACGGATGTGACGTTACTGGTTTCCTGTTCCTTTGTTTTTCAGTTGCTCTCTGTCTTTCACAGAGAGAGGATGATTTCTTTTCTGTCTGTGTAGTTAGAAATAAAACACTGTTTGCGATGTAGCTCATAAATCTCATCACTTCTGCTGCTTTGATTCTCTATGTAATTGGAACGTGGTTGGAGCCTCATTAAAGGCTCAGGTCGTTAATTATCATCAGAGGCGATTCCGTTAATTATCATCAGAGGCGATTCCGAAGGAGGAGTAGCTCGTCGTAGCGGAGGCTCCAACATTTTTCTCAGTAAAGTCTCGTGCATCATCAGGTTACACAAGAAGGGCTGCCACAAAATTTTCTTACAGAATGATTTGACTGGCATTTAGAAGTCCCTATGTGATTAGGAAAACTCTTTGCGATTTTTACAAAATAATAATAATAATAATAATAATAATAATAATAATAATAATAATAATTTATTTATACCCCACCCATCTGGCTAGGCTTCCCCAGCCACTCTGGGCAGCCTCCAACAAAATATTAAAACACAGTAATCCAGCAAACATTAAAAGCTCCCCTAAACAGGGCTGCCTTCAGATGTCCTCTAAAAGTCTGGTAGTTGTTGTTCTCTTTGACATCTGGTGGGAGGACATTTCACAGGGCAGGTGCCACTACCGAGAAGGCCCTCTGCCTGGTTCCCTGTAACCTCACTTCTCGCAATGAGGGAACCGCCAGAAGGCCCTTGGCACTGGACCTCAGTGTCTGGATAGAACGATGGGGATAGAGACACTCCTTCAGGTATACTGGACCGAGGCCGCTTAGGGCTTTAAAGGTCAGCACCAACACTTTGAATTGTGCTCAGAAACGTACTGGGAACCAATGTAGGTCTTTCAAGACTGGTGTTATGTGGTCTTGGCGGCTGCTCCCAGTCACTAGTCTAGCTGCCGCATTCTGGATTAGTTGTAGTTTCTGGGTCACCTTCAAAGGTAGCCCCATGTAGAGCACATTGCAGTAGTCCAAGCGGGAGATAACCAGACAATGCACCACTCTGGTGAGACAGTCTGCGGGCAGATAGAGTCTCAGCCTGCATACCAGATGCAGCTGGTAAACAGCTGCCCTGGACACAGAATTAACCTGTGCCTCCATGGACAGCTGTGAGTCCAAAATGACTCCCAGGCTGTGCACCTGGTCCTTCAGGACTACAGTTACCCCATTCAGGACCAGGGCCCACACCTGCCTGCCTCCTGTCCCCCCAAAACAGTACTTCTGTATTGTCAGGATTCAACCTCAATAAACCTGTGGAATTTTTCAGGGTGGGGGGCATGGGCCCATACATTCTAGCAGTGTTGTTGATAGGAACATGCTTCTTTAAATGATCAAAGTAGCTGTGTTACTCTGGATGCTGCCAGAGGTTTTCATTCCTCTTCTTGTGTTTGCAAGATTTGACCTTATAACGATATATCACAACTATCTCTCTTCTTGCGTAATAATCATTGTCTCAACACAATCACAGGCTGTGCAAGCTGTCAGCATGTAAAAAGATAAAGGTAAAGGACCCCAGTGGCTTCCAACCAACCACCCAGGATTTTCAAGGAACTGTTTCCGCTTGGTTACAATGAATGCAAAATTTTTCATTATGATCTCCTGGCAGGAAGATGTATATGTTCCAGGTAGTCCCTCCAAATGATTATTCAGGAACTGTGGTGGAGAGATCAGAAATCCGCATGCTTCATAGCTACCTCAAATCCATCCCATGATACCATACTCACTCTGATTTCAAATTAAGTTCTAGAGGGAGGCATTAGGCTTCTTTTCTCCAGCACCTATGCAGCACTGCTTTCATATCCCCTCAATAAACAATTTATTAAACAGATTGCAATGCCAAAGCTACTCATGCCCTGGGAAAATATATCTCATGATTCATTCAGAGGCATTTAACAGAGGACAGCTCTAAAAGTGCTATTTCCATTAAGGACTCATTTGAATAGAACCCTTTGAACTGCACAACATCTGCATGCGACAATAAACAATGATGCAATTGTAATAATGATCCCCATTAATAAATATCAATAGGAAATAGCTAGGTTTGTTAGCAGCATCTGAATGGTGCATTTACGAGTAGGGAGTACAATGGGTGATCAGAATGGGACTTCCGGGTTAGCGCGAACGGCTAATGGCGGATTCCCTCCGAGCTCCGGAGGGAATCGGCTCTGCTGAGGACGGGTCTTGCCGTGCCGGCGACACGGGGACCCTCAGAAACCGCAGGCGCGGAAGCCTGCGGACTTGGTGACTCGGTGGGCACCTTAAGCGCCCTCCCCGACCCACGAAGAGCCTTTTTAAAGGCTGCGGAGAGGGTACGGAGAGTGGCGTGGTGCTGAGAGTAGACCGCTACCTCAGTAGAGCGAAGCCGCAAGCCATGGCCGGAGAGCGCTGACTTTCTTCCCAAAATTTGGACTGGACAACAAAGGACCCGTGAGTAGTGGAATTTGGACTTTAAAAATTTTATCCTGTGAATTCGGCACGATCGGGGGATGTGTTAAAGGGAAGTCCGCACCCCCTCTACTTATAGACGTTTCAAAGCAAGGAACGGAGAATTAAGGCGGAATGAATACTGTTTTGAAGATTTAAAAGTTTCTCACAAATTTGATAGAACAAGATTTTTGTGCTGGAGAGAAAGAGAATTTGGAACTTTGTGTGTATCCCCCCCAAAAAACCCGGGAGTGTCCTATTTGGGTCCCGGAGGAAGAAGTGAAAGGAGTTTGACAGCTGTCAAAGAAGCTGTCAAACGGGCGGACAAAGTAAAGAATTTTGCTATTTAATAACTCTTGGAATTAAAGCTGATACATTTGGACTGAGGCGAATGGAAACAAAGTATTGATAATAACAAAGTAACAGATTATTGGAAAAGGACTACTAAATAACTGAAAGCCCCCTAGGGGGAATTAGTGAGATTACAATGGCTGCAGAGGGAAAATTACTGGCGGAGATAGAAAAAATGTTCTTTCTCGTGGGAATCTTGCAGGAGCAGAGTATGGCTCTAAGTAAAGTTTTTATGACCTTGAATCCTGAAACAAACAACTCTGCTGAATGCACAAAGGAGATGTATGATAAAAATTCTGCAGCTGAGCAGGAAGAGATGCCTTTGGAATTGACAGAGAAAAAAGAAGGAGTTCAGACACTACAAGTGGAAAATATTAACCAGGAATCTGCAGCGTTAGAGTATGAGCAAAAAGACCTTTGGATTACAGACCTGCGAAAGATGAGAAAGAAGAAGAGAGAAGCCCCTGGAGTACTTGGAATATTAAAACTAGAAAGAACAAAGCAATATGATTGGGACTTTTCTCTTGAGTATGGAAAACTAGATGGCCTTTCGCAGCAAACACTCTTCAACATTCTGAATGAAAGAAAATATGATCTGACTCTGACTGAACTCCTTCGGGGTCTTAGGACCATCAAAGAGGACTACCAATATAGCTGGCAGAGAGGGACTGACAGAGAATCAGACGCCTCGGACGTGAGGAATCCGGGCTAGAAATATTTTTTGTTTGTTTTCTGGACATTTGTCTAGGAAGGGACAGAAACCGGGGCAGGGGGGGGAGAGAATAGAATTATAAAATGTTATGTTTTGTTTTACTTGGTCAATGTGACCTATAATTAATATAATAAAGGGAAAATTTGTGAAGGGGAAGTTAGATTGACCTTAAAAAAAAAAGAAATTAATGATTATAAGAGAATTGGATAGTTGAATATAGATAAACAAAAGAATTTAATTTTTAAAAGCAATGTGAATATCTTTAAGAGGTTAGGTAAGAACTTGCTGAATTAATTTTGGAATTGGGATGTAAGAGGAGGGGGTGGGGGGAAGTCAATGAAAGTGGGTAAAGAAACTTAGGGTATGTAATTGTATTTGTGTGTTTGTCTGTCTTTGTCTTTGTGTGTGTGTCTGTTGTTATAAAATGTAAAAACCCAATAAAAATTATTTTTTAAAAAAAAAAAAAAAAAGATCAGAATGGGATGTTTGTTGCAAATAGTTTGTTAGTAATGATGATGGTCTTGAGCCATAACCAGAATTAAAACGGAGAGATTCACAGTTAAAAGCCCTGAAGGGGAAAATGAATTCTTTTATAATACTATTTAAAGAAACACCAAATGAAATGTCATGTGTCAGGGTATTAAACAAATGAGTGTATCCCTTTCTAAGCAAAGTATATTTGCATGAAAGGGATATGAGTTAATGAAGTAGCTTCACAACATTTGGAAGGGTTTATTGTGTGTTTTCTTTAAACGGGCGAAAGCTACTGCTTATTCGAGGCAGAAATGATGAGAAAATGCTCTTTGAGAAGTTGTGTTGATGTAAGTCCAAGGAAAACCAGGCGGGCGACAGAGGTATCAATTCTTTGAAATAAAACTTTCTGGCACTTGAATGGAGCTAGGGGTAGAGTTTCTGGACTGAGGGGTCAGAACCCACAGCAGGCCCGATGGGAGGAACCCAATGCTTCCTAGTGGGCCTGAGGGTATGTGGAGCACAGAACAAGCTTCTTCTCATGTGGCAGGAATGGGGATCCCATGATCCTCCACATGATTCCAAACTACAAATTTCATAATTTTTTTTTTACCATTGGTCATACTGCCTGGGAGTGATGGGAAACCCAACAACATGGGGAGAGCCACAGGTCCCCTACCTCTTGTTTTTCGAGCAATTGTCCTAAAAGGGGGTTGAAGGGACCTTGTGGTCCCTAGGAGTTGGCTCCTATGATTAGTTATAATTGTTAAGGTAAAGGTAAAGGGACCCCTGACTATTAGGTCCCGTCGTGACTGACTCTGGGGTTGCGGCGCTCATCTCGCTTTATTGGCTGAGGGAGCCGGCATACAGCTTCCGGGTCATGTGGCCAGCATGACTAAGCCGCTTCTGGCGAACCAGAGCAGCGCATGGAAACGCCGTTTACCTTCCCGCCCGAGCAGTACCTATTTATCTACTTGCACTTTGATGTGCTTTCAAATTGCTAGGTTGGCAGGAGCAGGGACCGAGCAACAGGAGCTCACCCCATCGCAGGGATTCGAACCACCAACCTTCTGATTGGCAAGTCCTAGGCTCTGTGGTTTAACCCACAGTGCCACCCATGTCCAGTTATAATTGTTAGAAAAGGTAAAAAGGAAATGTCCCTGGTGTGGTTGGTACATATAGTTGTGTCAGCTGTAATTCTGTGAAGTCTCTTACCAACATGCGGGAGTACAATTCTGTTTTTTTTTTAAAAAAAAATAAATATTTATTAAGATTTTCATGGTTAATACATAACAACAGAAGAAAGAAGAAAACACAGGAATACAAGAATATTAAAAATTAAAAACAATTTTTAAAAAACAAACAAAAAACATGTATAAATTCCATTTACATACTTTCTTTTACCTTACTTTCAAGACCTCCTCTTACCACCCCTTCTTATATTCCAGTTCAAAATTGTTTGTTCAGCAAATCCTCACCATTGAATCTTTTGCTTATTTCAAATCCTTATTTTCTATCTCTTAAGCATTACAGCTGAAAACCACTTAGTTACTATCCAACATCCCTCTAGCATTCCTTAATTTTACAGTGTTTCTGCAAATAGTCTTTAAATTTCTTCCAATCTTCTTCCACCAACTCTTTTCCCTGGTCTCGGATTCTGCCGGTCATTTCCGCCAGTCCCATATAGTCGATCATCTTCATCTGCCATTCTTCCAGAGTGGGTAGATCTTGTGTCTTCCAATATTTTGCAATGAGTATTCTTGCTGCTGTTGTCGCATACAAAAAGAAAGTTCTGTCCTTCTTTGGCACCAATTGGCCGACCATGCCCTGGGCGGGAGTACAATTCTGCACCAGTAAAATATTCAACGAAAAGGAGAAATATTTATTTATTTAGTACAAAATTACACCTCATGGCTGGGCTCCAGCACACTTTAAATCATGATTTAAAGAAGTGTGATCGTCTGTTTTTGTTTTCTTAAAAAATCTGTACGCATTTAATTTTTAAACAAAATGATCAGTTTGCAAAGTTTGGGGATCCTTTTAATTGTGGTGCTTTTCTTTAACTTTCATTTGAGGAAAGTCCTGTCTTAGACATCCATAAAAAGGGAACAGGGAGATAGTAGGAGCTGAAATATTTTGGGGAGAATAAATTAAAGGGGGGGGGGAAATCCAAGCCTATTTTAATCTAGTTTACTGGGGCAGAAGTCATAAAGTGCCCTCCAGTTCAGAATTTCTCCTTTTGCTGTAATATCTCTGGCTTTGCCCTCAAAGCTAGAAACTGTGCTTCTTCATTACTAGCGCTTCAGCAGAAATGGAAGGTCACCAACGGGGCATTATCAGAAATGCTTTCGTAGCACTAGTTAAATATGCACACCGTCTCCTCTATGTAAGGGGAAGCGGGAAGACTGTTAAGTGTTAACTGCTATCACCTGCTTTTCATAGGCTTTTATAATGAACCACTCTTGTTTATGGGCATTTAGTGACACAGCATAACGATGATAAACCAAAACAGATGCCCACTGCTTCACTTTGCTGGGATTTACATCAGACACTTGCACACATTTTACAGGAATTGTTGGATCGGGATATTATCAGATAATTGCCAACTGCCTTGCAGATGTGTTGAGTAAAAGAAGTGGGTTTCTGGGATATCACAACAGGAAAGGAAAGGAGCTTCTGGTTCTGGGTGAATGGTTGGCCAGCTTCAAGGGCCTCCCCATCTGAGCTGCAGCACCCCCTCTTTACCCTCCCCTCCCTGCTGCAACTAGGCTTTAAAAAGTGTTCTATTGACTCCAATAGAAGGGTTCTCTCGAGCCTAATTGATGCAAGAAGGAGGGCCATTTTCCTGGAGAATCCAGCTGCATTCTAGATAGATAGATAGATAGATTCTTTATTGTCATTACACAAGTGCAACATTGCACAAGTGCAACGAAATTGGATGCCATCCCTTAAAAACAACAAAAGCAAAACAACAACAACAACCAAACAAACCACATTCCAGCCACACCCACACCCACACCCATCAAACTCCCAGGTCACACTATCGAGTTACTGCATTTAAGAAGGCCACAGCTCTTGGATAGAAACTATTTTTCAGTCTATTTGTCCTTGACTTGATGTTTCTGTATCTCCTGCCAGAAGGCAGTAGTACAAACAGACTGTGTCCCAGGTGAGATGCATCCTGCAGGATATTGTTTGCTTTCCTAAGACAACGGGAACCGTACAGTTCTTCCAAAGATGGGAGGGGATGACCAATAATCCTTTGGGCTGTGGTTATGACCTTCTGGAGCACCTTCCTCTTCCTAGCTGTACAGCTGGAGAACCAGGCACAAATACAGTATGTGAGAATGCTCTCTATGGAGCCTCGGTAGAAGGACACCAGCTGTCTCTCACTCAGATTGTTCTTCTTTAAAAGTCTGAGGAAATAAATTCTCTGCTGGGCCTTCTTCACCAGAGCAGTGGTATTTGCGCTCCAAGTCATGCCCTGATCGATAGTCACTCCCAAAAACCTGAATTCCGCCACCCTCTCCACCCGTTCCCCGTTGATATACAAGGGCTGAATGTCCGCCTTTTTTTCCCTGTAATCCACCACCAATTCCTTGGTCTTAGCCGTATTAAGAGCCAGATTGTTCTCTCCACACCAAGCACAAAGCCGCTCCACCTCGTCCCGATAGGCGGACTCATCCCCTCCTGAAATGAGCCCCACCACCGTAGTGTCATCAGCAAACTTGATGATTTTGTTGCTGGAATAAATGGCTGTACAATCATACGTATAGAGAGTATAGAGCAGGGGACTCAACACACAACCCTGTGGTGAGCCGGTGTTAAGGCTAAGGGCTGTGGACATATGTGACCCTACTCTAACCCTCTGAGAACGTTCTGACAAAAAGTCCAAAACCCAGAGACAGGTGGAGTTGGAGAGTCCAATCGCCTCTAGCTTGGACACCAGTCTATGGGGGAGGATAGTGTTAAAAGCAGAGCTAAAATCCACAAACAGCAGCCTCACATAACTCCCCGGCTGCTCCAGATGGAACAGAGCAGCATGGAGAGTGGTAGTGATAGCGTCTTCCGTGGATCTATTTGCCCTGACTCCCTGCTGCAATTAGACTTGGGGAAAACTGAATGCTTTTTTAAAGTTTAATTGCTTGGTGTGTGTGTGTGTGTGTGTGTGTGTGTGTACATATGTGGGCAGGGGTGCCAACTTGAATAAAATATTGGGGGGCCCAGATATGCCTTGACCTGCATAATCGATCACAAGACGTGGTGCACACACATCATTTGAATTGCAATGCTCATCAACTTGGGGGGACTCCGGCCCCCTCGGATATTTTATTTGGGGGGAACAAGGGGACCCCAGCCCCTAGGAGTTGGTTCCTATGCGTGTGCGTGGATGTCACCTACATGTGTTTATGCATTTGTTTATGTGGTGTGCATTGAAGGTAGCCTCACCTGCTATGGCTTCTTCCATCATTTTCATATGGTCCCCAGATTGTTGGTCAGGAATGACTGTAGCTTTCAGGCCAAATAAGGTTCCCTAGCTCTGTTGAAGTCTCTTCACTAGGCAGATTCAGAAAAGGGCACCATACTGTTCATCCCTGGATAGTCAAAGCACTGAAAGCTTTTGTTGATTGACAGTCCCAATATACATCATCAACCATGATGAACCTTACAATCTGCTGGGGTGGCCTTGATTGTGGTGGTGCCACTGGGAGCTGCTGTCTGTTTAGAGTCAACCCATGACAGGGCCTTTTCAGTGCTGATTCCCAGTTTGTGAAATGCCCTCCTTAGTGAGTTGTGTCTGTTCCTCTCATTTCAAGAGAATTTATACCTATCAAGGCATTTGGTGGCTGAGAAATAATGTTCCTCACAACCCTGAGATTACCAGATGAAATAATATTTTTGATTGAAACTGTTTTTAGAATGTTTAAACTATTTTTGAATAGAAATCTAGAACACACAATGAGGAGTTTGCCCACCTTCTGCTCTACAAGATATTGGTATCTCTCTGAAGAGCTAACTAGTCTACCTAAGCCAATAGCCAACAGACCACAAAGAAAGTCTAAACTTGGGGAGAAGTAGAGGGCAGTTCAAAATCACTTGATCTCTCTATGTTTTAATATGACACATAATTTCTGGCAGCTGAATGTATGAACTGAATCCACCGGAAGTTAATATGCTTGAGGAAAATATGACAGGTTTACCTGACAGATTCAGAGTGCACACAAACAAAACCATGACTGCATGTCGCAGTGCTGGCCATCAAGTGCTATCATGTTTCAATCATTAAGCATTGTGAAGTACAGTGGTACCTCTAGTTACAAACTTAATTCGTTCCGGAGGTCCATTCTTAACCTGAAACTGTTCTTAATCTGAAGCACAACTTTAG
Source organism: Podarcis erhardii (assembly GCF_964252035.2). Classification (NCBI taxonomy): domain Eukaryota; kingdom Metazoa; phylum Chordata; class Lepidosauria; order Squamata; family Lacertidae; genus Podarcis; species Podarcis erhardii. The sequence goes on along the minus strand of NC_138515.1, from coordinate 23,542,411 downwards.
CTAATGGGGCCTCTTGCTGCCACTGTGCGTGGGCACACAATTTTTGTTCTCATCCTGGGGCAAAGTTCTCAACCTGAGGTAACTCTTCCAGGTTAGAGGAGGTTTGTAACCTGAAGCGTTTTTAAGTTGAGGTGTTTGTAACTCGAGGTATCACTGTATATGCAAACTCCTCCATCCAGACTCAGCTTCAGGAATAAAGTGGTTTCTGACTCAGCTATAGGAATAGGGTGCAGATGTCCCATTCCCAATCTCCTAAACATGGTTAGGATACTGGGAACACGATGCAAGATCATGCATTAATTCCCCTGGCCTTTAGAGAGATAACTCTGGTGTAGCATTACAGCTGAACCAATATTAAGGCTAACCATGATTAACTTTAAACTCTAACCATCACTAACCAGACCATTACTGGTACAGAGTCAACATGGTCGGCTTCAAAAAGGAAGGTGGCAAAACTGCATGTGAGAAGAATGTTGGGCATAGTAGATAGCAAGCCCCCAGGCACCCTACTTTTTTATTTAAAAAAACCACGCATACCATGGTTATATGATAAAAGAATATTAGCTTCTGATTTCTGCTTCCTATGAAATGGATCTTATCTGTGCAGCTATCTGTGTAAAAAGAAAAAAAAAAAAGGAAGCTCATGTGATAGCCTCTGATTTGAGCTAAGGATAATCAGAAATGGCAGATGGTTGCTCCTGACTTTTCAAGTAAAGACTTGTGAATATTTTTAGCATGAGTTCACCAGGAGACTAGTTTATTCTGCCCTCCCTTCCTCTCATTTTCACCCTCCATATTCTCCTGCATTGGTGTTCTTTGAATGGTATTCTTTAATTGAGATTCAGAAAGGATGTCCTTGCTTCAGCACTGGGAAAATTCTGATTTTCTACTGTATTTTTATGTGTAATTTCATGCCATTTTCAGTAAATTATGCTGAAATAAATGGCTGCCTTTTAAAGCCGTTTTACATCTAACTCATTGACATTCACAGTTCCAGGTTTCCCACTTAATTGAAGCACTGGGTCTGAATTACCAATCTGTAAAAGAGATGTTTGATGGTCACAGGTACATATGGAACATAAGTTTGAACATTAAAGTGCTATTACAACAGCTTTCCTATGTAGCACAGGGCAACAGTATGCTTTACACTGTGATCCTTGGAATGCAGAGGATAATTGTTAGAAAGGCTAAAACGAAACACCATTTGAGGTTTTGATTGCGAATGCAAGCTCATGTTGACTTTCAAGGGCATGATCTAATCCACTGATGGAGGAACTGTCCTGCTGAGGCCATTTTGCCTTGGTCATGCTATGAAAGCAAACCTTTTCAGATCCAAGAGTGAAGTGTGCCTCCACATTTAATTCACTTTGCTCTAGCCCTCACTTGTTTTTTTGTTTTTTTTTCAGTGGCCAAATCTAATTCAGAAAAAGACATCTATGAGAAGCTTGAGAAATCTTGGTCTAGAGCAGAGTTTCCCAAACTTGGGTCTCCAGCTGTTTGGGAACTACAGTTCCCATCATCCCTGACTGCTGATCTTGCTAGCTAAGGATGATGGGAGTTGCAGTCCAACAATAGTGGGAGAACCAAGTTTGGGAAACCCTGGTCTAGAGAATATTGAAGAAACAGGTTCTAATATATTACGAACATGTTTCCACCATGCATATCTTGCAACATGTATATCTTCCAACATGCCACTAGACATGATGACTAAGCTGTACCTCCATAGTCGGATGCAATACTATTTCTGAATATCAGGTGCTAGAAGCTACAGGAGGAGGAGGTGCGGAGTATAAATATTATTATTATTATTATTATTAATAATAATAATAATAATAGAAGAGCTTTTTGCAATTGTGAGGACTGGGGTAGGAGATATGGTTTCATGTGTTTCTTTAAGAGTATTATTTAACATTTTATGAAAAATATATGCAAAGTTATCTGAGAAGCATATACAAAACAACATATTTTGGTTATAAAAGACATGGTTTTCTTGAAACATTAATTCTATTGTTGTCAGAGAAATGGCCTATAAATCAATAGCACATCCAATAAAAAAACCCAATTCTTCAAAAAAAACCTGAAATGGGTTCTTATAAAAACACTTATCCTATCTCTACGGTAGGGAAGAAATGGTTGAAAGATGTGTCTATTGAATAAGATGCTTTTTAAAAATAATAATTTAGGATTGTGCTATGCCTGCAATTAACTATTCCCTCAATATTAGAAGCAAGGACGGTTATAATTATATGGGAAGTATATGTGAAGCTATTTTGGGAAATACATTTTTCTCCCCATTCCCAAGAGGTTTATTTTCAAATCAATGTTACTGTCAGTACATTGAAGCAACATCACAGAACCAGGTACATTAATATTGTCTGTGAAGCCATTTGTGTAAAAGTCCTTGCAACAAACTTTATTTAAAAGGTTTATTGTCCTCAACATCACATTTTGCAAATGTTTAATATATCTAAATTCTATGCAGTACATACATGATCTATGCAGTACATACATGATCTACAATGCTATACAGGGCTGCTTTCAGATGTTTTCTGAAGGTTGCATCTCCTGGACTCCAATACCCTCCATTATTTCTCCAATGAAAATAGGGACATCCTACCATACCTTCCAGGGACATGGGTGGCACTGTGGGCTAAACCACAGAGCCTAGGACTTGCTGATCAGAAGGTCGGCGGTTCGAATCCCCACGATGGGGTGAGCTCCCGTTGCTCGGTCCCTGCTCCTGCCAACCTAGCAGTTTGAAAGCACGTCAAAGATAAGCAGGTACCACTCCAGCGGGAAGATAAATGGTGTTTCCGTGTGCTGCTCTGGTCCACCAGAAGCAGCTTAGTCATGCTGGCCACATGACCCAGAAGCTGTCTGCGGACAAACGCCGGCTCCCTCGGCCTATAGAGTGAGATGAGCACGCAACCCCAGAGTCGGTCACGACTAGACCTAATGGTCAGGGGTCCCTTTAACTTTTTACCATACCTTCCAACATTTCTCTGAGGGAAATAGGGGTGTCCTTAGGATCAAATCAGAAACCAGAACAGCATCTGTAAATCCGGAACTGTTCCTGGAAAATAGGGACACTTGAATTTAACTCCAAGTAGGCTTGCTAAGAAGACTGAATCAGATAAGTGCTGGAGATGCAGTGAGATTGAGGGAACATTCATTCATATGTGGTGGACCTGTAAAATGGTAAAAGAGTATTGTGAAATAATCCATAATGAATTGAGGGGGGGAAAATGTTTAAAAGTACTTTTCAAAAAAAATCCCAAACCAACAACCCAGAGTCCTTTTTGTTGGGGTTAATTCAGACAGAAATTCCCAGGTGTCAAAAAAGGTTGGTTATGTATGCCACTACTGTGGCCCATGTTTTGTTAGCCCAAAAATGGAAAATGAGTGAGGTCCCAGCCAAAGAAGAATGGCAACTCAAGTTGACAGAATATGCACAGCTTGTAGACTTAACATATAGAATAAGAGAACAAGACATGGTCGATCACGAACTCCTGGACCACCGCCTTGCCGACGTGGGGATCCAGGGCACAGTCCTTCAATGGCTGCGCTCGTTTCTCTCTGGTCGGGGACAGAGGGTGGCGCTCGGGGGGGGAATTGTCATCGCGCCACTCCTTGGTGTGTGGAGTGCCTCAGGGTGCGATTCTCTCCCCGATGCTTTTTAACATCTTTATGCGCCCCCTCGCCCAGCTTGTCCGGAGTTTTGGGCTGGGTTGCCATCAGTATGCCGATGACACCCAACTCTATCTGTTGATGGATGGCCATCCTGACTCGGCCCCCGATACACTGGCGAGATGTCTGGAAGCTGTGGCTGGATGGTTACGTGGGAGCCGGTTGAAGTTAAATCCTTCGAAGACAGAGGTCCTCTGGCTGGGGCGGGATGATATGGGATTGAGGGGGCAACTCCCATCTCTTGCGGGGGTGCAATTAGTGCCAGCACCGTCCGTTAAGAGTTTGGGTGTAATCTTCGATACCTCCCTCTCTATGGAGGCGCAGATTACAGCTATAACAAAGGCGGCATTTTTTCATCTCCGCCAAGATACGGCCTAGGACCCTCGTACCTACGGGACCGCCTCTCCTGGTATGCCCCACAGAGAAACCTACGGTCTGCAAATAATAACATCCTCAAGGTCCCAGGCCTCAGAGAGGTTAGGCTGGCCTCAACTAGAGCCAGGGCCTTCTCGGCTGCGGCTCCAATCTGGTGGAACGCTCTGTCACAAGAGACTAGGGCCCTGCGGGACCTGACATCCTTCCGCAGGGCCTGCAAGACAGAGTTGTTCCACCAGGCCTTTGGTCAGGGTGCAGCCTGACTCCCTCCTCTGGCAACCTGCTTAGAATCTTGCTTAATTAGTTGCCATTAATTTGATTTTAATTGATTTTTATAATGTAATATTTTTAGAATGTGTGAATATCTGATTGTTTGATTGTTGATTGTTGTAAGCCGCCCTGAGCCCGGCTTCGGCTGGGGAGGGCGGGATATAAATAAAAATTTATTATTATTATTATTATTATTAAGAAGAACATACGTTTAAAGAAGATTGGAAAATGTTTACTGGATATATGGGGGGAAATTGTGTACACTCGAAAACGCTGGCAGCATTAAGATAAATTCAACAGTGTAAATAAGTTTTGACAGATGTAATAATGGAATACTGAATGGTTTAGTTTATGTAAAATATGCAGATTTATGATATGCAAAATGATTCATGGAAAGAGAAGAAGGGAAAGTCAGTGATATTTTAAGAATGTTTAAATGGAGTATTCTAAATTGTAAAACAGAATACACACACACACACACACACACACACACACACAGTGGTACCTCAGGTTAAGTACTTAATTCGTTCCGGAGGTCCGTACTTAACCTGAAACTGTTCTTAACTTGAAGCACCATTTTAGCTAATGGGGCCTCCTGCTGCTGCCACGCCGCCGGAGCACGATTTCTGTTCTCATCCTGAAGCAAAGTTCTTAACCTGAAGCACTATTTCTGGGTTAGTGGAGCCAGTAACCTGAAGCATATGTAACCCGATGTACCAGTGTGTGTGTGTGTGTGTGTGTGTGTGTGTGTGTGTGTGTGTGTGTATGAAATAAAAGATAATAGGGACACTTGGAGGGTCTGCAAAGGGGAAGTAATAGCTAGAAGGAGGGACTAGTCCAGGAGACGCTTGGGCTTGTCAGTGGGCCACACAACAGTGCCAAATTCTGACATGAGCCAGATGAACTGGTGTATTGCTTTCCTCCCTGTTGAAAAAGTGGTTGTCATGGCTGTAGGGATTACTTCAACACACTTTATCATATAAATATAAATATTCAAAGTAGGAAGCCTCCAAACCATCCCCCCATGTGACCATTAACATTAATAAGCAACCCATCCCCCAGGAACTATAAAAAACCAATACCTTTCACATTTTGCATCATTTTGACGTCTACTTTGCCAGATTTTTATCACGATCTTTTAGCATATCTTCACTTTCCTATAACTTTGCAAAGAAACATTTAGGAAAATTAATCTTTTTCAAACTGCAGTCTAATCATTGATATGTACAGATGAATGCTCCGCTGAACTTCATTTCAATCCAGTGACAATTCAATCTCAATTGGATGATCCATCTAGGGAGTTAATTTGTATGGGATGAGGAATTAATGTGAATCATTAAACTCTGAAAGGGCTCCTACAAATATATCATTGTCGGCCGTGCATCAGCCTTAATGAATTGTGCTCTCAGGCTTCCTTTGCATAGGCCGTAATATTTATCATTTCAGCTGCAGTGATTAAAATAAAGAAATGCATCTACGGATTATAATATGGCTGCAATTATGGGTTGGTGCAAAGCAGCACATGAGTATTTAAAATGAGATGGAGCATCCCCTACCATCTTTCTTCTATGTTGAAGAAAGTACCGGGACTTGGGTGTTAGCCAGTGACAGGCAGGATTCCAAGCAAAGGACCATATCATAAAATTTGGAGAAGGCCAACATCCAAAGGATAACTCATTCCAATCCTGGGGGTGCAAATTTGGTTAGTTTGCTTTAAGATCTGAATCCAGAAAAATTTCCCTCCACCACTATCTCAAACTGCCAAACAAAATTTTAAATACCTAATTTTTAAAGTTTAGGAATCAACAAGTCTGCACGCACAAGAGAATTATACTTTCCCAGGAATAGATATGTTTGAGGCTTGGTTGGGTTTGATGTGCCTAATTTATCTTGCTAATAACAGTAGCTAAAGCAAGATTGCATTTCACTCAAAGCGTTGGGAAGGATTTGAGTTCCCTTGAAACACAGTACGTTCACCCAGCCTAGACTCTCTGTAATTTTCTGAAGCAAATCTCCACTGCTGTTGTCTCCAGCGGTAGTTAATGGTGTTTGGTATCTCTGAGGGATCAGGCTGGTGTGACAGCATTTACACTAGGCCTGACAGGCAATCTAGTAATCTGTCACTCACCATTTGTGTATCTCACACACTGATAGAGCTCCTGCTGATAAGTGTAAGTTTTCTTAGGAAGGGAAATTCAAGTATGACCAGTCACTTAACAGGCTGAGTGTAAAATAAATAAAAATAAATACCCAAACCAAAGGCCTTTTCTAATTCTGGGTGCATGTTCCCCTCTGGACTGAGAGCTGTACAAGATATTGCACCCAGCATATTTCTGTATTGGCACGTTAAGCTGAAAAGCCATTTTGTGTAGATTAACATAATATATTTATTGTATATTCCTCAGTTGTTTCCTGCTAATTCTCCCAGTTGAAGAATAGAAGACTGGCATTTCTGAAACAATCAGGTCCGTTGTATTGTCTTCTGTGGCATCGTCTCCAGTAAATACTGCTAAATGATACTTTTGTGAACTTGTGTATAGAGTACAGGCAGAGGCATAGCTGGGGGATCTTGCACCCCTGGCAGAATTGTCCAGATTGTGCCTCCTATCCATGGACAAATTAGCTCTTCTTTCTGCCTCTCCTCCAACCCCATTCAATTCACCCTCTATTTAAAACCTTTTATTATGAGGCAATAATCAATATTTTTATAGACAAATTTATGGACTTATTTTAAAGCCATTGGGGGGGGGGGCGTCTGCACCCCTGGCAGGGGCCCACCTCACCACTCCCTAAATACGGCCCCAAGTACAGGTTCAAGT